>NW_019154095.1:34362610-34555137 GCF_002288905.1 Enhydra lutris kenyoni
AGACACGGTTTTTCTACAACTGCATTATTTTATAAGATAACTTACCAAATTCATCTCCGTCATAGCAGAAATGGAATCCGAGAGGTTGTGGGGTGAAAGACCTCTCTTTAGTTACACCCTACCCCCAACACCCAGCACGCGCACACACACATACACACACACACACACACACACACACACACACACTCCTTTTATTAAGTGGATTTGGAAGGAGTCCTATCCTCTTAACTCATGTTTAAAAAAATAAAAAAATAACTATTTAGTGATAATATTGTCTAATAACGAAAACCTCTTCCTGTTCCCAGCCGAAGAAGACAGATTTTTGAGCGTGACTGAGACAGGCATATTGGCAAAAACATGAACACAACGCACACGCATACAAACACAGACCTCAACACTCCCACTCGCCGCCCACCCACCCTCACGTGTCCCATGTGCCCAAACAGAAACAAAAAGAGACAAACATTCTGACATCACTGAGAAGCCGAGGATGTGTTTCCTACAGACTTTACTGCTGTGTTCTGCATGTTTCCAACCTAGGAATTTTCTAGCCATCTCAAATAATGGAACGTTTCCTGGGGCAGATGAAGAATTTCTGTAGCTGTCTCCCAACATAGGCAAAATAAGGGCAGGTAGGGATGAAGGGCCGGTGACACCAGCTCACCCCTGTTGTTGTGGTCCACCTTCCACTGCCAGATGCCTCGGTCCTGGGCCCCATCCTCTAGGAACCCCTTTTGTCTGTGAACCGCCAATGCTGCTGGAGGGTTAAGGAGCTGGGCGTAATGTCCTACCCTTCACAAGGACCTTATGCAGACACTATCTGAATGCAAAGACATAATCTTAAGAGCGGGATTGTAAGCCATGTCAAAGGTCTGTGGGGGGAGATTTGGGGAAGGGAGAGAATATGGTAGATTGTGTTTTTGGTCCCGATTCTGCATCCTTTTACTGTCTTAGCACTCTTTGCCCAGTAACTTTGCAGGTCCTTTTTCCCAGCCTCTTGCCTTCGGGTTTGGCCATGTAATTCGCTTGTCCCATTAAACCTCCAGGATTTCCACTTGTGCTCTCATTGCCATGAGAGGAGCATGTCCAGGCTAGTCTGAGGGTCCTGTGAAGAAGAGTAGAGACACTTGGAGCAGAGCCAAGCAGGTCCACCAAAGCCCAGCTCAGATCCACCCAGCCCCAGTGAACTCCAGCTGACCTGCATAGTTTTGAGAATAAATGACTGATACTTTGAGCCCCTGAGTTTTGGGTAGGTGTTACACAACGTTTTTGTGTCATTGACTAACTGATGCAAGAGCTTTCTGGTATCTCTCAAAACATAGCCCAAAAGTGGAGTTCCCTTTCTTACAAATGGGATCAGCCTGGAAGAGCCTACCTCCTGGGAGGAGTCCTGCAGTGGTGAGAGACATAGGCAGCATACAGGCCCTGGGCATCCACACAAAGGGGGATCTGGGGCAGGGAGGAGGGAACAAAAGGCTATCTTCCCTTCCTTATTTTTGGCTGCATCCATCTGCCCCCTGACCTACATGTAGCCAGGATCTGGGGCCTTCATATATCCTCACCCTCACTGGCGTGCGCGGCTCCTGAATGCAGTGCAAGACCCAAGGGGGGGGGGCGATGAAATAGGAGGTCATCTTTCCCACACCGTGTCAGCTGCACCCTTGAGTTTATACCAAGAGCCTGAATCTTTCATCACGGGTCCTGTGGCACCAGACCTCCCCTCCCTGTCCGCCAGCACTGTCCAATTCGGGGCAAAGACAGCAGTGTGGCCCAGAAGAAAGAGACTCTAAAGTTACAAAACCAAATTCTGACCAGGGGTAAATCCCCCAGCCAGTGCTCCCTTGGTTGGTGGGGCAGTGGGGGTCGCAGAAGGAAATTCGAACTCCCATCCTTATGAAAGGCATAGATTGGGTTTCCTACAGAGATAACAGAATGCCCAGGAAAGCAGACCCCTGGGGCATCACTTCCACCTGTGGCCGGTGAGTTACAGGTCTTCCCTTTGGGGACCAGTCATGCACATAAGTTTCCCGGGCTGATTGCCCAGCAGCAAAGCGCTGCTCTCCATGTCCCAGCAAACCAGCCCCATCCTCCAGGAGCAGGACTTAGAGGGGTGCATCTGGACTCCAAGGCTCTTCCCTTAATATTTGGGCCCAGGGCACACATACCAGCAGGACAGGTACAAGTCTTTACCAGGAGCACGACCAAGGAGGCTCAACTTCTCTGCTCTTTAAATTTAAAAAGGAAGAAACAGCAAAGAGGGACGAGAGGGGTTAGCGGTTTGGGGGTCAAGGCTGAGCCAGCAAACCCACCGCTATGGAAACCAGACTCCAGTTCACACTGAATTCTAGAGCACAAGCCAACCATCAGGCCAAGCCAGAGAACAGAAGAAGAAAGTGACATTGGAAGAGCATTTCAGAGGGACTGTTATCCCACACACACACCCAAATTCCAAGTTTTGCTTTTTCTTTGAGCCATGTCGAGATCTGGATCCTTTGCTACTGGGGCTTGTTTGACTGGGCCCAAGGAGCTGCTGCTTCTCCCTGAGAGCTACTTAATGACTTTCAGAAATGACATCTTTCCAGTCTTGATGCAGAAAGGTAGAAGAAAAACCTTGAAAATGAGAATGAGGTCCCCAATGAGAAGACGAAGTGTTTGATACAAAGGCAGCTATTGTAAGTCAATCTAAAGATTGTCCAAATAACACTTTATCTAGAGTCATGAACATGCCAGACAGAATGTGTCCACAGAACAAGCACTTGTAGCATTCTCAATCATTGGAAATCAATCTTTGAGGGGCGTCTGGGTGGCTCAGTGGGTTGAAGCCTCTGCCTTCTGCTCAGGTCATGATCTCAGGGTCCTGGGATCGAGTCCCACATCGGGCTCTCTGCTCAACGGGGAGCCTGCTTCCTCCTCTCTCCCTGCCTGCCTCTCTGCCTACTTGTGATCTCTCTCTGTCAAATAAATAAAATCTTTAAAAAAAAAAAAAAAGAAAAAGAAAATCAATCTTCGAAACTAATATTACGCTGTATTTTCACGAACTAGAATTTAAATAAAAGCTTGAAACATTAAAAAAAGAAAAAAGAAAATGTGTCTTCAGTCTGTCTTCATGGAAAGGGTCAAGTCATCTTCAACAGAGTATGACTTTCGTCTTTGTGTGTGCTCCAGGTTGCAAGTGTTTTCAGAGCTCAACTGAATAAAGCATTATTAAAAAAAAAAATAGGTGAGTATTTAAATGGTTAATAAGAGATATATCTTGTGTTTGGATTTACATACTAGATTTCCTAACAAGTACATAATAAAATTTTATAAACCAAACCAAGAAAACTATGACCCATAGATCAACCGAGCTCAATGTGAGTTGTGCAACCTATGAACTAAAAATAGTTTTTACATTTTTTATGGTTGGAAAAGTCAAAAGAAGAATATTTTGTGACATGAGAAAATGATGTGAAATTCACATCCCAGCATCGTCAATTAAGGGTTTATTGGAACACAGCCATGCTGATTCATGTAGGTGCTGTCTGTGGCTGCTTTTGCATTCATACAAAACTGAACACTTGTGACAGAGACTGTATGTCCTGCAAAGCCCAAAATATTTGATGTCTGGCCATTTACAGAAAATGTTTGCCAACCCTTCCTCTAAACGTACTACTGGAGTTGCCGACTTCCTTCTCTAAGGTGAACAAGGCTAGTTCACTTTAGCTCTTGAATTCTTTTAAAACAAGGGACCCTTGGATACAGGCCTACTTCGTTTATTGTGCTTTGTTTTATTGTGCTTTACAGATATCAAATATTTCACAATGGGAGATTTGTGGCAGCCCTGACACAAGCAAGTCTATAGGCACCATTTTCCCAACAGCATTTGCTCACTCTGCATCTTTGGTAATTCTCGCAATGTTGCGAACTTTTTCATTATTACTATATTTGTTATGGTGATTCGGGATCGGTGATTATGACTTGCTGAAAGTTCAGATGATGGCTAGTATTTTTGAGCAATATTTTTTTAATTAAGGTACGTACGTTGTTTGTTTAGACAATGTACTGAGACATAATGACTTTGCTTATACGTAATGTTATTGCTACTATATTGTAGTATGACCGTAACTTTTATACACAGCAGGAAACCGAAAAATTCTTTTGACTTGCTTTATTGTGATATTTGCTGTATTGCGGTGGTCTGGAACCAAACACACAGCCCCTCTGAAGCATGCCTATGTAGGACTCATTTCCCATCCACAGTAACTGCATGGAGTTTGCCTTCACTCTGTTGGGAAAGAAGCTAGAGACAGAAGGGGGTCTAGGATATAACATCTTAGCAGTAAAGATCGGCCTTGCATGCCAAGCCCAGAGTGGAGAGGGGCTTCCTGGGGGTTCCCAAGGGAACCAGTTGTTCAGTGAAATGTACTGTCAGTGCTCACCTCCCTGAGTGGCAGGAAAAGGAACAGTATCTGCTGACATTCTTTCTTGGGAATTCAGCATGGTAGAGTGAAAAGGACATCAGCTTTGAGGCAGGAACATTCAGGCCAGGAACATTAAATGCCAACCTTCATCAGTTATTGGCTGTTGGACAATAAGTTGATTAATTTTTCTGAGCCTCAGTATCCCATCTGTAACATGAAAGTCATACCTGTCTCATAGAGTTGTCATTGCTGATGATATCATAAGATGATGTACAGGAATGAAGCACCCAGCTACTGAAATGAGTCATGGAGGTCTCACGCTCTTGGGTGGATATAGGAAGTTGGTTAAGAAGACAAAGATGTTCAGCCACTTTTTAGTTGTGTGACCTTGGGCAAATCACCCCTATCTGTGCCACAGACTTCTCCCTGGGAAAATAATAAAATGATTACAGACCCACTCTCTGGATTTGTTGTGAGGATATAGTAAAGCACTTAGAATACTGTTGGGCTCAGGTAGAGTGTTCAATAAATGTCAGTTGTAATTGTGACCTTTCCCTGGGGGTACCTAGAGGATGTTTCCACAAAGTGATTTGCTTTGCTTTGTAGGAACGCACCGGCCATGAATGGGGACTTTCAGCCCCTCCCCATGTACACCAAAACAGACTCTTCCTTGTCCAAAGGCACACTGCCAAGCTTGGCCACCAACCCTCAGAGTCTCCTTCAGGAGGTCAGATGACATTCACAAGACCTAGAGTTAGTGCTTATGCCGATAGGCAGGACCTAACCGAACTTTCTATTCTCTCTGCACATTGGACCCTGAGATTTGAAGAACAAAATCTAGACAACAGGGCAGCAAGAGATTTCCTGGCTCTTCCACTCACGTCCTGCCTACCTGTGACCTTACCTATCAGCAAATCCCAGACTGCTATTGTGGCCACTTGGTGATCGAAAGCAGTTAGACTTTCCCATACACTCGTCACTCTCCTGAAATTTGCTTGTGCTGTGCCCTCCACCAGAAACATCATTCTTCCCACGTCTACACCTGAGACAAATACTACTCGTCATTCTATCCCCAGCTCAATAACACCCTTGGGAATCTTCCCCCTTCCCTCTCTCTCTCGGGTCTCCCAGTCTTGGGAAGAACTGTGGCTCAGATTTTGATGATGGAGTGATTTTCATACGACATTATAGTTACGGGGGTTTGTGTCTGCCTCCTCCCCTCTGTTCAAAGTATCTTGAGGGGAGGATCAATCTGTACCTTCTCATCACCCTCAGCACCTGCCGTAATGCTCGGCATACAATGATGATGTAGCCCATGTCTGATGCCTAAGTGAATAAACGAAGGAACAAAACATACATTAGCAAGCAACTGGGAAGAAAAGGGAGATAATTGTTTAAAATTCAGTGTGGCTCAGCCTCTCCTGGGTGCCACAACAGGGACCGGTGTGGCTGTCAGATGTTTCCGTGAAACCTCACTCCTTCCAAATGGGGGTGTCAGCCGTTTGGGCTTCTCCTCAGGTCCTTGCCCTTGGCGACCCAAGTCACCGGGTGCTAATGCACTTCCAGCTTAGACCTGGAGCGTTCCCGCATCATCTGTTAATGTAAATGATCTGTCATCTTGACCAGCAAGGTTAAAGCAAGGTACCTCTTAAAAGAAGAATATGAAGAGCCCCGGAGCGCCGTGGAGAATTCAAGTACAACTGTTTTATAGGAAAGGTCAAGTTCACCTTGTGTGGGGCACTTGGGCTAACAGTTACCGATTAAAGGAGACAATACCATAAATTTTGCAGGCTTCTTAACTCCTGGCTTACTCCCCCTCTCTCCAACCCACTTGATTGGAAAAGACTCTTTCCTAGGCTTCTGAGAACACGGACTCCCTCGCAATGTTTTCTTTCGCCACAGAGCCCACACGGAGCTCCGTGGGTTTTTTTGTTTTTGCCCACTGCTTTCTTAGTAAGGTTTGCTTCCAGAAAACAGCCTGGGTCCAATTTTATTTATATATATAAACATAACATATATATATTTGAAAGGTAACTTTAAAAAAAAAAAAAAAAGTGATAGGGCTGCAGTCTGCAGCTGGACCAGAAGGGGGAGGCTGAAGGAAGTAGATTCCTGCAGGTCTGGGGAAAAAAAGTACTTTATGAGGTGGTGGGGGAAGGGGGTGGGAAGGGGGGTGGTTAGAAATGTGAAGAGGAAGAGAAGGAGGGGTAGCAAAATCAAAATGATAATAATAAAATAATAATTGCGGCCATCATTTTAGTGTGCTCGATGCATTACATATGTGGGCGCGTTTAATCCTCCCGACAACCCCAGGAGGTAGGTATTAATATCCCCATTTTTCAGATGAGGAAATCAAAATGCCAAAAAAGAAACCCTTCAAAGTTTCAATTTGTACACTAATTTTAAGGCAGCTGGATTGCCGGGCTATAACCAAGTCATTTCGTAAGTAAATATTGGCGGCTTGATTTTTTTTTCTTTTTTTTAATTTTTAATGTTCACTCTTCCAGGCCCCAGGTCAGTAACTGAATATGTGGGAAGTCTTTTAAAATACCAGTGAGAGCGTTTGAAATAGCACAGCTGAAAACCACTACTTTTCACACTGGGCTTCATTCAGAGTTCAAGGTTGTACATTTTTCTCCCACACAAATTCAACAGAACAAGAAACCACAAGAATTGAGCGTTTTCCAAGTCTAAATAGGGGAATGCGAATGTCAGGAAAAAGCACGAGGGGAAATTTATTTGAAAGCACTTCCCTGAAAAACTTTGCCCCTCGGTTTCCTGGCTTCAAGGTCCTGACTCCGTCTAGATAGTTAACAGATACCAAATCACCAATAGCGTTCAAAAAATACTCAACAGTACGAATATTGTGGTCAGTTTCCTGATGGGCCTAATACTTGTTAGGGTTTTCCAGATGAATCACTTCTGTTTTACCCAGAGTCCCTACCATGACCAGCGCCATACCTGCCCTCTGTGTGAACTCCACCGAGATTGCCCATCAGGTTAAATTTTCTCAAAATGTACTAAACTGCAGTCATTTTTCTGCCCAGTGCGTCTCTGCGACCAGACCGCGTATGCTCAAAAGTGTGTCCTACAGAGATTTCCACAGAGTAAGAATTTAGTGAGTGTTGCTGAAGGAATAAATAAATGAACTTCAGCAGACCATATATCTGTACATTGAGGTTTTCTTTTAGCGTGAGGGCTTGGGGTTTGGGAACCGGAAAAGGGGCGGGCAGAAGGGAATAGGGTTTGGTTTTGTTTGTGTTTATTTTAATCTTCTTACCCCCCGTTATATTTCAATTGAATTTGTCAAGAGGCTCGGGGTTTTATTTTCCCAACATGAATCACTGATGATCTAACAAATTAATTACCCATCCATCCTGCCCTACTGAGTGAGGTCATGGGAGAATGGATGGGTTCGGCGGACCTCTTCTGGACAGTAGTGTCACAGGCCCCATTTAAGAACTTGAGTTCAATGCCAAAATTGCCAGTTTAGGTTAGAATCAGACTTAAATGTATCTTATTATACACAGAGGCACACAAATGCAATATGTCATCTTTAATGGTTCAGAACAAAGCCTAAAAAAATAGTGTCCTAGCACAGATGAATTTTATAACCTTTGATATATGGCTTTCATTATTAACAATAATTTCTGTAACTGCATCCAAATTCCGGAAGACACCCAATGAATATTAATTTTATTTTTGATTTATTTTCTGCGCCCGGTGGCTCCCTCTAGGGCAGACCTGCATTCCCAGCGTCCTTTTTGCCCTGAGATACTCTCCATCCTCCAGAGTGAGATTCTCATAGTCCTGGGAACAGCCTGGTTCCAGGAATACTACGAGTTTTGCTTTGCTGCTGGAAACTGAGGGGGGTTTTTTCCCCCTCATTGCATTTCCTTACCTCTTTCTATTTTACGAAGATTTCCCCCTCATCCACCCTTTGTCATTATATTAAAGTCTAATTGCAAGACAACTCTCCTCACCTAAGTCATCAACAAAGCCCAATTATTTCTAATGCATGCAGAAGGGGGAAAAAGTGCCAAACAATAAAAAGGCATGCAGTAACCTAAGCCTTTTTCACAGTCAGGCTTCAAGTTCACATGTGAATTGATGCCAGTTTTGACATTAGCCGAAAAAATTAACAGTTCTCAAAAATGAAACTCTCACAAAAGGGGTTTTGTGTTTCAAGCAGAATAAATTATAGTGTGATGTTATTAAAACACTTAGTTGTTAAGTTGCCAAGAAAATCCAGTATATTCACACAGACTCGAGGACCTGTCTCCATGCAAAGTAATTAAATTAGATTTATGGGCTGCATTACATCAGTGTTTGATAGTTCATTTTTCCTTTCTTCATATTTTGCCCTGCTTTATTAGAGCATGTGACAGATGGTAAAAATAGTGTGAAGTTTCTTGGCCCTGTGCTAAATCCCCTTTCGGTAGTATATCTCTCTTCTGTCAGTTCTCCCCAGCGATGATAAATTAACCTCTCTCTTTGTATCCCAAGTGTGGCAGTAAAGCTCTCTTTGACACAGCACTATCACTTTATCTTAATCTGTGCTGTTTCGAGGAGAGAGGGAGATGATGCAATCGCCACCACGAGTTTAAAGAGAAGATTTATTGTGTCAGAAAAAGGGAGGATGATTAATATAATATGCATCATTATATTTTTCATTTTGCTCATTTGTCGCCTTCTCCTCAGCCGAGGCAAGGAGTTCGCCAGGGTGGGCCGTGCTCCGGACACCCTTTCCCTTCAGGCTGGTGTGCTGGGCCACGCCTGGGGACTGGCAGGTGGAGGGGGGCTGGTCCTCCTCCTGGCTACCCAGCCTCCACCGGGCCTCCGTGAAAGGAACGAGGTTTTTCTCTCTGGGACCTTAGCCAGTTTCCTGCCTCTCTCCGACGGAAGGGAATAGAATGCGAAGGTCACGGGGCATTATTTGAAGCAGGCCAAATCATCAGAGTGTGTCCTGAGACTAAACAGGAGGGATGGGATGGGGGGTGTCACCCAGCCCCTAGAAGACATTGCTGGCGGGATGGGAAGAAGCAGAGCCATATGGAATGTTTCTGTAGGAACGGGCACAATATTATTTTCCCTTACTTACACCAAAGCTATAGTCTCCTTAAGCTACTCCTTGACTACGAATTGCTTTTATCTGGAAACGGGCTTTGTGCATTCAGTTCCATAAGCATTTATGGGCAAGGCTACATGACAGGCGCAGTGTCAGACTCCGGATGCATACAGAGGTGAACTGAGAGCCTATCCTGCCCTCAGGAAGCTCACATTCTAGCCAATGGGCAGCCAACAACCAAAAGCAGGGAGCATCACCCTGTCCCAAGTTCCCCCACACGGGAGGGTGCGGGGCAGAGACCCTGGATCCCACCAAGAGAAGGTCCCAAAATCAAGGGAAGCAGATTCACTGTAGATAAGATGAGCATAATTCTAGTATAATAGGAAACTATCATCTGGAGCTGAAAGGAATCCCTATACCTCTCCCCAGAAGTGAATAATCCTTTTTATGAAGTGAGCGATCACAACTCCATTTCTCTGCTTAAAAAAAAATCTGGATTTTTCAATATTTGCTGGAAGCAAGGTAACCCCCAAGAATCCCAGCCAACTGAAATATTTTCACCTGGTTTTCCTCAAAGACTCTAAAAGAACCACATGGCTGGAGGCCTGTCTTTGCTAATCTTACCCAGCGAATCCGTGCTTTTTCCGCCTCTAGGACTGCCCTCCCCGCCTCTCACCCCCGGAGGGACAGGGCAGCCATGTTTTCACGTGTACTAGGTGACTCGCCCCACACCCCAGCATAACTGATTGGACCAGGCCCAGACCAATTGGGTTCTCTCTCTTCCAGGGGTCTGGAATTGGAGCAGAATAACAGCCAGAGGGCTGAAAGGGGAAGGAGAGTCACCTTGACGGAGGCAGCTATGGTCTGCTGTAAGAACCGAAAACCCAGATGCCAGAGCAGACACATTTGCAGACAGGCACTCAGGAAGAGCCTCTGGGATCCTGATATGATTTTCCACACACCCCTTGGGTCCTTGAGTCCTAGGAGACTCCCTTGTATCCTTAAAATAAATACTCCTTTTTTTTTCTTTATTTACAAGGTGGTAGAGCACCATGTGGGGAGTTTGAACAAAAGAACGACAGACTCAAAGTTCTCTGTTGAACTGAGTATTAACAAGTGGGGACTCGTGCAATTAAATCATTATAATTTCAGAATGAACTCCCCAACAACTTAACAATGAAATGGGATGCCTTACAAAGCCGTAAGCTCTCTGTTATTCAAACAAAAGCTGAATTTCAATTTCATGAAAAGGAAGACTTGCCTTCACTAAATGATAGGATGCTGGGACCATTTTTCTAATATATTAAAAGAGGGAAAGTACCAAAGTTAGTCAACAGAAGGACAAAGAAAATACAAAGAAAAGAAACGTGTTATCCAAATGAGCCTCTTTCTTTTTTTTTTAACACATATTTAAATATTTTGTTTTCTCTTAGAACACATAAATGGTCATTAATTCACCACTCAATTAGTATGGGACGGAATACTATTAAGAGTAAGGCTCCACTGACTGAAGCTCAGCAGGGACCTCTTCCTTAAGGAGAAAAAAATGTAAGCAGACAGATGGAAAAGTTAGTTGGGAATTGGGAGGAGAAGTCCACAAGAGTAAAAAGTCATAAGATTTTAATATTTCCAAGTTCAAAGTGTGGTAAGCTGTTCCATGAGACTCCCTTGTACCCTTTAAAAATAATAATAATAATAATAATAATAATGATAAATTACTTTTTTTTCCCCTTAAATTAGACCAGATTATTTTCTATTCCTTGTACCTAAGGGTCCTGACACACCTGTATTTCCCACAAGTCCCTCCCCTGGTGCTTCTGGTCCAGTCAGGCTGTCTTTTGCATTCTCCAACAGGCTCAGATTGATTCTGTGACCAGAAACGCCCTCCCTTGCCCCCTGACCTAGCCTTCTTGTGACTCGGACATGTCTTCCATCATGAAAATGACTCTGACCTCAATGATGATATGTACCTTGAGTTTCTCCTTAGAGTCTATGCCACAAAATTTTAGCAATTCATTTGATTGTGTAATGTATGCCATGCTGCTGTGTGGATTTTGTCTCCCCCCAAGAGACTGTGAGCTCCTTGAAGGCAGCAACATGTCTTTCAGAGTCTTAATGGTATCTCTTACAATGCCCGCGCTGGTTCCCCAGCCCGACTCGTGACTTCTGGCCAGTCTCTCTCTCTCTCTCTCCAAGGAAGACGGGGCCAGAGAATGGGACGGCCTTGATTCAGAAGAACCTGCAGTGTCTCCTCTCTTGTCTTCCTCCCCAGCTCCAAGAAGTCTCTTCTCCACCATCTTGAACCGGGCTTGTCCCCTCAGGTTCACCAGCATCGGAGAGTCAAAAACATTGCCGTGGGATATGGAAAAGGTGAAGCCGTTTACAGGAGAACTAACATCACTGCCAGAAAATGTAGGGTCACCTAGCAGAGATACAGGGTGATGTGCATAAACCCAAACTTCAGATGAACTAAGCATCATTTCAACTTAATTTTGGAAATCTAAATATATGGAATGCATTAGCTGATTTTATTTTTGGCAGCAGACTTAACCATTCTAATCATGTTTTGCTCCAGCGAATTTTAAAATTAGTTTGCATTTCCTAAGCACACATCAGCTGGGTGAGGGCTGAGGGAGAGGGGAGGAGGGAGAGGGAAGAGGGGAATGCTAGGAGAAAGCCAGGCCGGGATTAAAACTTTCCTGGCAGATGCTTCATTAAGTGGATAATCCACACGCAGATACAGGAAACTGACTAGATTTTCGTCCTTGGCCCAGGAGGATCTGGTTACTGCAGTGCGAATAGGCACCTGCCCACCTGCCCAAGATAATTAAAAACGTCAACGTGCCAAGGGATGGAAGGAAGGGGGGGAGGGGTGACTTACCGCATACCTTCTGGGAAAAGGGGAAATTTGCAAAAACAAAATTTCTTTAAAGATTTTATTTATTTGAGAGACAGAGAGAGAGAGGGGGAAAGGCATGGCAGGGGAGGGAGTGCAGAGGGAGAAGCAGAATCCCTGCTGAGCAGGGAGCCCTATCTACCAACCCAGGGACTTGATCCCAATTCCCCAGGGATCATGACCTGAGCCAAAGACAGAGGCTTAACTGACTGAGCCACCGGGGCACCCCTAAAAACAAAATTTCTGGGTGATGATTAATTTTCTCTACTTATTTGTAGGGTTGAGTAATCCATTATTGTCTGCTAATATGGTAGTGATTTTAAATGACAGAAAAATCCATGTTTCTTTTGAAGGTTCACTAGGCCTTACAAGCATGGTTTCTTTAGTTTCAGTTAGATCTGGGAGATGGGGGTGGACCCAGATCCTTATTTCTGAGGTGGCTGACATGTGTCAGAAGTCTTTTCCAAAGTCTGCCCTCACCCTCCAACTTATTAGGGTAACAGCCACTGCCACAGGTGGGACCACTGCCGTGTGCTAGGAAACATACATATTATATTTGATATCTTCACCACAGTCCCGCAGCTTTGATTGAATAGCCATTTACAGATGAGGAAACTGAGTCATGGAGGGGTTATGTCAACTTGGGTATAGTCACACAGCCAGAAAGTAGTTGAGCCTGTCCCCTACAAACAGCTCAAGAAATACAGACCATGCTTGGGACTGGAGAATTGAACAGAGGTCATTCTCCAGTTCCCTTGTAGACAGAGTAGAGATCAAGGAGCTCCAAAGGTGGCACATTAACCAGTGCTCCTGGGACTTCTGTGCTCCCTGTCAACTAAGAGGCTGTCCTTGATGGCCAACTGTCCCTTGATGAGCTGCTCTGGCCTTGGGACTGAGACCCCCTGGCATTGCTCAGTAGCTAGTCTAGAGGGGAAAAAGAAAACGTGCAAGCTAATACCTCTGGCCTTCATCTTCATTAGATTGTGCCTCTACAGACCAGCAGTGGCCTGTGGTCCCCATTGGCTAACTGTAGGAAGACATTTTTGGAGGGTTGAGAAAAGGTCGTCGAAGAGGAGTCTAGTTACAGTAAGGACAGAAAATACTAATGATTAAATTTATGTGACCAAACCAATATTAACCTAAGGACTGTTTGAAATTGAAAAGTTTAGTAGTGTATCAATCAGAGTTCTCCAGAGAAACAGAGCCAACAGGAGATGTGTGTATGTGTGTGTGTGTGTGTGTGTGTGTGTGTGTGTGTGTACTTATAAATATATACTTATATGAAACAAAGAGGTATATTTGAAGGAATTGGCTCACATAATCACGGAGACTGGGAAGTCTGAAATCTGCAAGGCAGGCCAGAAGGCTGGAAACTCAGGCATGAGTTAACTGCTGCTGCTGTCTTGAGGCAGAAGTTCTCAGGGAATGCTCAGCTTTTGATCTTAAGGCCTTCAACTGATTGGATGTGGCCCACCCACCTTATCAACCATGTGCTCCTTTATAAAAAGTCAACTGTAGAAGAGAATCACATCTTAAAAATATCTCCAAAGCAATGCCTAGAACAGTGCTGGACTAAATTACTGGGTACTCTAGTCAAGGGAACGCAGACAATTAACCCTCACAGTAGGATTACTCTAACACAACTCTTCTCAATTTTGTGTCTTCTCCCAATAACCGTATTTATTTTTTACACAGTTGTAAAAAACTATATTATAAGAATGTACTACTTTTATTACACATATAAGACATGTTCATTATAGAAAATTTGTATACATAAAAATTTGCCATTCTAATTTCTTATGTAATTTGTAAACTCTTTTTCATATTTATAAGGTTGTCTCCTCCATGGGATTATGGATGCCATACGAACAGGGGACTATGTCCTATTGTCTTTTTATGCCTATCATTAATTATGGGGCCTGGCACATACTAAGTGTTCTATATATATTGGTTAGAAGAATGGACTTCATTGCATAAAGCCCATACTTAATAGTAATAGCTACATAATAATCAAAATAATATACTAAAATTCTCTTAACTCATCACCTGTTCTTAAACATTTAGATTGCAAGTGTTTCTCTTTTCCTATGATGTTTTCCTGCTAAGAACTTCTTTGTACACATACATTTTTCTTTCATTTGAATAATCCAAGAAAGCTTGTTTATACATGTTCCCCTTTAGAGCACCCCGGCAATAAACAATCACGCTGATTAGTCAAACTACTGATAATTTAGAGGAAAGTATGGGTCAAAGTGATTATTTGCAAGATTCACTGAGACTAGAACGATAACCACATAATAGAAACTAGTAATTGTGAAGCTCACTACAAAACTGTCCCAGACAACGTCTAGCTCTGTTAAGTGTGGCGGGTTTTTGCCTGTTATCTGTCCCACAACTGTCCTCTGCAACGATGGGGCTGGAAGTCTGCATACTATTCTCCCAGCTTCCTCTGGCAGCTGGCTTCCTGTTAGGTTTTGTCAAACTGGCAGGAAAATCAAGATCTGAGAGGAGGGGAAACGTCTTTGTTCCTCTGTCTCTTTCTCTCTCTGTCGCTCTGTCTCTTTCCCCCTCTCCTTCTGTCTCAATCTCTCCACTCATTCCCTGCCATCCTCTGATAGTGTTTCTTGCATTATTCCAGCTTCTGAGTCTGCGATCCGCCCAATGACCCACCTTAGGGTCTGGAAACCCCATCATCACCCTGTTGTCCTCCAGTCTTAGATGATCTTTGAATTACTTTAATCTCTCTCTTTTACTCTGTGACTTTCCAAGAACTTCGGCTTCTGTTTTCCTCAGCAGACTCTGATTAATACAACAAAGACAATTCTTTATGAGGAACTACTGGTTTTACCCGCTTTGGTCTCCAAAATCTTGAATTTAGGAGTCAATCCAGGTACACGCTTCTAAATGTCTCTATGTAACTATATTAATCATATTTTTCATTGCCTGTATTTTATGATATTTTCTTTTTTTAAAAGTTTTACTTATTTATTTATTTATTTTTGAGAGAAAGAGAGAGGGTGCACAGACGTACATGGGAAGAGGGGAGTAGGAGGCAGAGAGAGAGAGAGACAAGCAGACTCCACTCTGAGCGCAGAGCCCAGCTCAAGGCTCAATCCCAGGACCCTGAAATCATGACCTGAGCTGAAATCAAGGGTCAGATGCTTAACCAACTGAGCCACCCAGGCGCCCCTGTTTTATAATGTTTTCTTGTCTTAAAAAGCTTGCTGGCCAGAGAGAGCCTGCCCCCTCCCCCAGGACTAGCCCTTAGAGCTGGCCAAGTGCTCACCCGGACCACATCTGTCACAACAAACCAGCCACCCCTTCTCTAAGTCCCTCACTCAAGCCAATCGTCCTCTGCTCTAACGCACGCCAGTGCCATGTACCAGGCAACTAGACACCACCCCTGGCCGAAGCCTGCTAGGGATTCAGGCCACCCCAGCCTGCCGTGTATGCTCTGCCCTGCCTTGTTTTTCCTACAGAAACCCCACCCAGTACAGGTTCTGATTCAGGCTTTCCTTCTGCCTCGTGCTTCCACCTCTGCTTCTCCCTCTCCCTCTGCCCCTCCCCCCACTCATGCGCACCCACTCTCTCTCTCCCTCAAATAAATAAAATCTTAAAAAAAAAAATTTTCAGAATCAAATCAATTTGGGGAATGCCGAGTTCAGTACATCTCAATAAACCTCTTTATTGTATATTAACGTACTAGTGTGCCTTTTGAATCTCTATGAGTGTTTCCTAATTTTTTTAACCGAGTGGTCTTTATTCATACATTGTCTAGTTGTGTGTGTACCTTAAAACAGCTTAAGTTATATACGTATGTCTACAGTGTCATAAATACACAGATACATCCATATGACACTTCTCCGCGTGCACACATAGACTTAGAAATCTTGCTGGCTGGGGGGAGACGGTCCCTCCCAGAGCTAGCCTTTTCTTAGAAATAGCACTGGACTCACCCAGAGCACATCTCCTCTACACAAACCTACCAATGCTGAGCCAGCAACCAATATTCTATCACTGTCATTCCCACGACTTCCTGCTGCCCAAGGCTCCTTCTGGTTTGCTCCACATATAGATATAAAGAAATCCTTATCTACAACAATTCTTTAAAAAGTTGTTTTCGTGGGGCACCTGGGTGGCTCAGTGGGTTAAAGCCTCTGCCTTCGGCTCAGGTCATGATCTCAGGGTGCTGGGATCAAGCCCCGCATCGGGCTCTCTGCTCGGTGGGGAGCCTGCTTCCCCCTCTCTCTGCCTGCCTCTCTGCCTACTTGTGATCTCTGTAAAATAAATAAAAATCTTTAAAAAAAAAAAAAAGTTGTTTTTGTGTCTTCACGAAGATAGGAAAAGGTTGTGGTAAAGACTGAACTCGCGCTTTGTGGGGAAAACTGAACACAACACCGGGTAGCAAACATACTGACTCACTGACACGTAACTGACTATCAAGATTACAGATTAGCAGATCTCCATTCCCCTGATTTTTGCTCCTGCCCCTTGCTTCAGGCGAAACCGCCAAGCCTCTTCTTTGAAAGCCCTTATTATAAATCTCAGACCTGACTTAACTCCCAGCAAGCAGGGAGGGCTTTAAGTATGAAACAGTTTCCATGCCCTTTAGTTTCCTTTCTCTTCTCAGGAGAGTAAAAAGGGCTTCCTTATAAATACACAAGCAGCCCCATCCACAGACGGAAGTTCACAGAATCCTGAAGAACAGAACACGAGCTCAGCACGGCCTCACAGAGAACTAAAAAGTCATTGTACATTAAGTGTGCCCGACCTCCCCGACCCCCCCCCACCCCGCCGCACCCCTGCTCATGCCGGGTATGCATTTTTAGGAAAAGGTTGCTTTACTGTCCTCCCTCCAGCACCTGACTTCCCCGTGCCCATGACTTTCGGTGACCATCCAGTCACTGTCTGGCTTGACTCCATCTGCCATCACCGGCTGCCTGGTGTGGGGACGTTTCTGTTGCTGGATTCCTGTAGGTGGTTTCACTTCCCGCTGTGCTCTGCGAAACACAGACAGTGAGCTGGATGGACAAGGATTAAGCTCTCCTCTTCAAACCCCAAAGCAGTCTTTTCTCTCTGAGCAACAGTATTCTCCATGCCAAGTAATGGAAGGAGGGTTTTGAAGCCCTTTTGGCTAGATATTTTTTTTCCCTGCCTTCCTAACTGAAGTTTGCTTCAAGCCCAAACCTAAAATGGCTCCCCATTGGCATGACCTGCTCACCACCCCTCGGGCCCAACCTCACTTCTCCACAGCTTGTGCTCTCCCTTGGCCCTGCTCACCCAGCCTGCCTGCCTTCTGTTCTACTCACACAACTATGTAGGCTGCTCCCTCTGTGGGCAGTACTCACCCTCTCTTTTCGGCTGGTTAGCCCAACTCACACTTGAGTTGGTTATTTTATAAATGACTTTCTCCCTCCCATCTGCTTTTGTTCACCACTAGCACCTGCTAGTCTCTTAATGACTGTCTGGCTGTATCCATTCAGTCTCCAGCAATCCTACTGCTCATTTCTAAGTGCCTGGATTGGTCTTTTGTAAAAACAAGTTGTCCTTGTTTCCAAATTTCCTGTTCTTGTTTCTTGGATATAATGGCCGCTTGTATCTCCTGAAGGATATTAAATATAATTGCTTTAAAAGCCTGTGCTTGGCTGGCTGACCCAGTCAGTTAAATGTCCAGACTCTTGATTTCAGCTCAGGTCATGCTCTCAAGATCGTGGGCTCTGTGCTTCACGGAGAGTCTGCTTAAGATTCTCTCTCTCCCTCTCCCTCTGCCCCTCCCTAACTCGAGCTCTCTCACCTGCTGTAAAAAAATTAAAAATAAATGAAATAAACAAAAGCTGGTGCTGCTGGCTCTCTTGTTTGTTTCCTTTTGTGTAAGAAACTTGTTTATCATCTCTTGCTTTCCTCGAATGTTTCATAATTTCTCACTGAGTGTCGGCCTTCTATGGCAGAAGTTGCTCACAAGTAGCCAGCATAGCAGCTCCCCTCTGCCGTCCTAAGGAAAAGTCACTCTTTATTCACCTCCTGCTTGGAATTCTACAACACTTCCCTCTTACCTATTTTACCTCAGTTTCTCTTCAGAAGAACTCTAGGTGGTAGAAAGAACATGTATTGTTATCCACATTTTACAATTCAATAAACTAAAATTCTGGGAAACTGTCTTTTCCAAAATCAAGTACTTACTAAACTATCAGATCCAAACTCATACCAGACAACCCAATTTCGTATTCCACGCTCCTCACACCACACTACGGCTTCCTTTCATGTGGATCTACTCAACAGTCGGCCTGTTGGTCAGGTTTCCAGTTACAAGAGACAGAAACCTGGTCCGAGCTAACAGACCAAAGAGACAATTTCTACAACTGGAAAAAGGTAGCACATGACCACCACAACAGCTAGAGTGGGAGACCACAGTGCTCTCAGGATTCTCTTTCTCTACCTCAGGCCTCTGCTCCTCTGTGCGTTGACTTCACTCTTGCCTTCCACAGGTTCTTTTCTCCACGTGGGAAAGTACATGCAGGGCCTCCAGGGTCCCAGATTCACATCCGAGTAGCCCTGCCCTCCCACTCCCAAAGGAAAGAAAGAATTTCTCTCTCCCAGCTTCAGTTTTTAAAATCCTCGAGGAGGACTGTGGTTGGTCCAGTGCTTGTCACATGCTCACTGCCTGAACCTATCATGGTAGTCATGGAAATAAGATATTTTCATTGGCCTGATCTAGGTTGTAGACCCATCCCTGTGGCTGGAGGGCTGGGTCTAATTGTCAGCCGACCTCTAAAATCACAGGAGCCGCTCCTCCAAAGGGAAGTGATATTTCCCCCTTGGTATGTGGATCGCCTAATAGGGTTTGTGTTGGATGACTGCCCAGTAAGTTTTGCACACATAGGAACAATGATTAGCAAATGGGTACAGAGACATAGCCATATATTATGAAAACCAGTCAGGCCTCAGCCTGCTCTAGTGGACAGAAGCTGGACTTGGGTTTCAGACTCTGGGTTCAAATCCCAGTGCTGTTGTTCAAGAACTGTGTGACCTTAGACAATATGCTTAACAAGGATACTTGAGTATCTGTTATTCTCTTGAGCAATATATTTAACTTGGCAGATAATAAGCCCTCAACAGTTTCAAATATACCTCTCCTAACATCTGTACTTTCTATTTCCTTTCTCACTGTCCAAAAAGCGGTGATTCCAGCCAGGATTTTGCAGCATTCCCAGGAATATCTTTGGTAGATACAAAATTGGCCATCAAAGTCTCAAAAACATTCTAATAAAAGGTGTTTTCATTCCTCTCACTTAGAAAAATGAGGTACTTGTTTCTGCTTTTTAGGGGAAGGCAGACATGAAACCAGATAATCAGAATTAAACAAACAAAAGGGGCTGTGGTCAGATTGAACTGTATTGGACATAGGGCTTTTAAAAAAGTAAGATTAAATAAATATGACCATATGGGTAGGCCTTAATCCAATATGACTGGTGTCCTTAAATGAAGAGGAAGAGGCACTGGGGGGCTGTGTACAGAGGGGAAACCATGCAGAGTGGCAGAAGAAGACAGCCATCCACAAGCCAAGGAGAGAGGCCTTAGAGGAAACCAATTCTGCCAACACCTCGATCTTAGACCTCTAGCTCCGAGAACTGTGAGAAAATAAATTTTTGTTGTTTAAGCCCCCATCTGTGGGATTCAGCCTGAACAAAGTAATACAAGGATGTCCCAACTTTTAAAAAATGTGGGAGGCACTGTCTTTGGTCAAGAAAGTCCATTTCTATGCAAACTCTATCACGTTGAGATCAGCTCCTATTCATCTTTCCCCCAAATTTATTTCAAACCTGTTAGTTATAGGAAAAAATTACAAGAGCAAACTATGTCAACTGTACCTGGCTATTTCCATTAACCAGCAGATCGCTTCTAAACGTTTCCTTCTATCTTCTTATCCTAGCCTCATCTTCCCACACCTGCTGAAGCCATCTCTTCCCATGCCATTCTCTACAATGCCATGGCCAAGGCATTGCCCTTCATGGACCAGACATGAGTCTCTTCATTAAACCACCAGAGGTCTTGCTGTGCTGGTGGGAGCCCTGCTGTTTAGAGAAATGTGAATCATAATTACATGTAAAGAGAATTCTCTCTCCTGTTTGCTGATCCTATTCTCCAAAAGCCTAGTCATTTGAAAAGAACTTAATTGTTTGGGTTTTATGATAGGTTAGATGAACAGAATTAACAGCTCTAGCCAGGCACTTAAATGAAGATACACAGGCTACCCACAACACATCCCAAAGTGAGGAGCTGTCCAGCCTGGAGTGGGGGCAGAGCAGATTTCCTTCCTCCTCAGATTCCACTTTTACTAGGACGGAATTCAGAAGTGGGAGCTTTTCTTTTCAAATCTGTAAAATGGGATACTATTTTAGAATTAGTGTTTCCTTTTCTTCAGGTAGATACCAGTGTTGCTGGTATCATATGGCAGACTTATTTTTAGTTTTTTTAAAATGATTTCTCTTTAATTTTTTGAGGAACCGCCAAACTATTTTCTTTCCATCATGGCTGCACCAATTTACATTCCCCAACAGTGCACAAGAGTTCCCTTACCGCCACATCCTTGCCAACTCTTGTTAGCTCTAGTCTTTTTGATAATAGCCATTCTGACAGGTGTAAAGTGATATCTCGTTGTGGTTTTCATCCGCATCGCCCTGACGATGAGTGACGTTGAGCATCTTTTTAGGTG
This sequence comes from Enhydra lutris kenyoni, assembly GCF_002288905.1. Lineage (NCBI taxonomy): Eukaryota > Metazoa > Chordata > Mammalia > Carnivora > Mustelidae > Enhydra > Enhydra lutris. The sequence goes on from NW_019154095.1 coordinate 34,383,688, forward strand.
TCTGTTGGCCACCTTACATCTTCTTTAGATAAATGTCTCTTCAGGTCCTCTGCCCACTTTTAATCATATTATCTGGTGGTTCTGTTGTTGTTGTTGTTGTTGTTGTTGTTGTTGTTGTTGTTGTGATTGACCTATATGAGTTCTTTATTTACTTTAAATATTTCCCCTTTTCAGATATATGACTTGCAAACACCTTCCCTCATTCAGTAAGTTTCCTTTTCATTTGTTGATGGTTTCCTTCACTGTGCAAAAGCTTTTTGGTTTGATTTAGTCCCATTTCTTTACTTTTGGTTTTGTTTCCCTTGCCCTTGCAGTCAGATCCCACAAATATATCCCTATGACCAATGTCAAGATGCTTAATGCCTGTGTTTTCTTCTAGGAGTTTTATGGGTTCAGGTCACGCATTTAGGTCTTTCATCCATTTTGAGTTTATTCTGTGTATGGTGTAGGAAAGTAGTACCATTTCATTCTTTTGCATGTAGCTATCCATTATTCCCAACACCATTTGTTGAAGAGGCTGTCTTTTTGTCATTGGATATTTTTGCCTCCTTTGAAAATGACACCTCCTTTAAGGGTTTTGGAGAGAATTAAGTATGACAGTGTGCATAAAAGTACCAGCGTGTTCTTTGGCACATGAAGTGCTCAAAAACTGAGAGCTACAACAAGATATACCACATACTATGAGAACTGCCAAGACCCAAAACATGGACAACACCAAACTCTGGAGTAAGAGGACCTCCCGCCCATTGCTGGTGGGGAGGCAACACATTATGGCCTCTTTGGAAAAGAGCTTGGTAGTTTCTTACAAAATCAAACATACTTCTACCACTTGATCCAGCAATCACACACCTTGATATTTACTCAAAGGAGTTGAAACTGTTTCCACATAAAAACCCACACACAGGTGTTTATGGTAGTTTTATACATAATCTCCAAAACCTGGAAGCAGCCAAGATGTCCCTCAGTAGGCGAATGGGTAAATAAACAGTGGTACATCCCGACAACGGAATACGATTCAGCATGAAAATAAATGAGCTACCAAGCCATGAAAAGACATGGAGGAACTTTAAATGCATATTCCTAAGTGAAAGAAGCCAATCTCAAAAGGTTCTATACTATATGATTCCAACTATGTGACATTCTGGAAAAGGCAAAACTATGGAGACAGTTAAAAAAAAAAAAAAAATCGGTGGTTGCCAGGGTTAGAGAGAGGATTTTTAGGGCCGAGAAAATGCTCTGTGTGATACTACGATAACTGAAACATATCCTTACACATTTATCTAAATGCATAGCACGTACAAAACCAAGAGGGGACCCTAATGTGAACCTTTGTGTGATGATGTGCCCACCCAGGTTCATCAGTTGCAACAAATGCGCTGCGCTGGTGGGGGTTGTTGATGATGGTGCAAGCTATGCGTGCATGGGGGCAGGGGTATGAGAAAAATGTTGGTGCCTATCTCTCAACTTGGCTATGAAACTAACACTGCTTTTATTTTTTTTTTTAAGATTTTATTTATTTATTTGAGAGAGAGAGGGCACATGAGGAGGGAGGGTCCGAGGGAGAAACAGACTCCCTGCTAAGCAGGGAGCCCCATATGGGACTTGATCCTGGGACCCCAGGATCATGACCTGAGCTGAAGGCAGTCGTTTAACCAACTGAGCCACCCAGGTGCCCCAGCACTGCTTTTAAAAAATAAAGTCTTAGGGGAGCCTGGGCAGCTCAGTCAGTTGAGCATCTACCTTCAACTCGGGTTGTGATCCCAGGGTCCTGCATCAGGTTTCCTGCTCAGTGGGGACTCTGCTTCTCCCTCTTCCTTTGCTGCTCCCCCTGCTTGTGCTCACTCTGTGTCTGTCTCTCTCTGTGTCAAATAAATAAAGTCTTTAAAACAAATTTAAAAAATAAAAAATAAAGTCTCAAAAGAAAAAAAAAAACACATAACAAAACCCTGGGGCTAATGGTATTTCAGGCCTGGGCATTACAGAACCCTGGGGAAGTTACTTAAGGAAAAGGGACAGCTATCATGTATTCTGTACATGCGGCAGGCTCTGAGCACTGGTCATGGGTCATGTCTGCTTCTCTATTTGTGCAGTGAGGGGGCAGGGTCGGGTGATCACCAAGACCCACCTTGGGCATCTACCCATAAAGAGGGGCTGCGCTCAGACCACCAAGCCAGGGGAGAGCCAGAACAAGGCAGCACCAGGGAGGGTGTGAGGCCGGGGACCCTACAAGAACTTTCTAGAGATCCACAGGGCCCTTCAAAGCCTCTCAGAGACTCCTGGAGTTCATCGCTGTGTCCCGGTGCGACAGCTGCATTTTGAGCTGGGACCTGCCTTGTCCGATAATATGGTGCTCCAGGAATATACTTTTCTGTTTTCCTCAGCGAAGTTTCTATTCCATACCCTCCCATCCTAGCCAGTACACCCACTCTGGCGCACTGTTCGAACCCCTGCTTCTAGTCCTCGGAATTTACTTCAGCCATCTTGGCACTATGTATGGTCTTTGCATTATGACCAATAGCAAAGACCAGGGGGACTTAGTGCCATGAGTGCTCCCCTCTCCCTGCACAGTCACCCCCATCCCATACCCACAGACGTCATCATCAGCGGTGAGCTTGGTGGTAAGGACAGTCCTCAGCTGGAGAGCTGAGGATGGAAGAAGTCTTATTTAGCTCCAGTTTCCACATGGTTCCATCAAATCGTATAGTTCCATACGGTTCCTGATATCAACACTGAGTCTTGGGGACGCCTGGGTGGTTCTGTCAGTTAAGCATCCAATTTTGGCTTGATTTCGGCTCAAGTCATCATCTCAGGGTCCTGGGATCAAGGATCAAGTTCCCGCATGGTGGTGGTGGTGGGGGGGTAATCCCTGCTCAGCAGGGAGCCTGCTTCTCCCTCTGCCCCACCCCCACCACCGACTTGTGCACTCTTTCTCTCAAATAAGTAAAACCTTTTTTAAAAGGAAAAAAGGAAAAGAATTTTTTCTTAAAAAGTAAAAGAAATGGACAGTCCTCACGGCTCTACCAAACAGAGGTGGGCCCACTCCCAAAGTGCCGAAGAGACTACAGGCAACAAAAACAGAGCCAGGGAGGGCTGTCCTTGTGTCCCTCTGGGGAACATGCCTCAGACCCAGAAGTGCCCCCTGCACTTAGAAACAGAGAACGCTTTCACCTTTCTTCCCCAGCAGAATATTTCCTTGTTTGTGGAAAATGCGATCAACTCAGCCCAAGTCAAGTGACCCTCCACACAGACTTGGCCTTCCCGCTCAGGGCCAGGCCTCGCTGGGGGTCCGGGAGGCTTTCTCACCAGGGAGACCGGCCTCTCTTCCTTCCTCCTCAGGTCCCCATCCCTTTCTTCCACAGAAAATCTCCAGGCTTCATTTCCATAGGCAATCTGGGGAGGGCAGCAGGGAAATCCCTTCCTTGATCTGCTCTCCCCACGCCCCGGAAAGCGATTTTTCTCCTCAGCCCCGGGGCTCCTCTCCCGCTGCTTGGTGCTTCCCCAGCCTTCACAAAAGAGGCTGCGGGTGAAGGTTTTTCCATTTAATTTCATTTTTCATCATTTTTACCCCTTTTGGATGGTTCGCATCTGAGAGTCTCGGTGGATTAACTGGCCAATCAGATTTCATTATGAGTCCAAGTAGTTCTTATCATTAAACCTGTAATTTATTTCTTCTGTGTTTCATAAAATGTGAAATATTACCATTCTCCAGGAGCTTGAAGAGAGCAGGAATGCTCCATTAAGTCCAACACTGCTCCTCCGTAAGAGAGCGTAATTATATGCGGGTTTTTTTCTAACAGCTAAGTTTCTACTTGCAGATGCTAACAAAAGAAATAAGCTTTTAATCCAAACATAATTAATATGAATTACCTCCCCAGTACACCCTGGCTTTGCACCATTAAACTTAATTTTTGTTTTGCATGATAATTGTGTTATCATTACCGTTTATAGGAGAACTCAGGGACCCTCACTTTGTTTTCAGTCAAGACCAAAAGGCCTGGAAATGACTTCCCTCCCCTCTGCCAGCCAGAAGCCTGTTGGCCAGCCTCCCTGACCAGGCCCTCGCGGTCCCTTTGGCCCAGGGAACCCTGGGGCCTTGAACCACCTCGGTGGCCACAGACCTCTCTCCACCAGAAGAAGGAAACCAATTCCTCCCCCCGTGGTGGAGACTTTGCCGGGCGGCTGCCTATCATCAGCGTCCCCATCACCATCACCATCGCCATCATCATTATTATCATAATTTTTATTATTGTTCCGTACCGTAATGAGCACTGCGCAATTTCTTTGCAGTGTGCTCCAGCTACCGTGCTACTGGTTAGCCCTCCTAACTATCTGGGGAGTCCAGACTCTGAATTATTTAAGCAAAGCCCCAGAACATCTCAGCGAGAGTACCAAAGCCCTGGCTTTTATTCAAGTTTCTGTTCAAGACTCTGTTCGAGGCCACTCTCCTGTCTCACCCCCGTGTGCCTCATTCACCCGCTTTTTCTCCTGTTCCACTTTATAAAGAAGATTCTTTTTCCTTTTTTTTTTTTTTTTCAATAAATCTGAGAAGGAAACTAATACCCTTGGACTTGGCACTATATTTATATATTGGTATTCCTTCATTGATCAAAGCATTGCTAAATGGGCTGCTGTGGTCTACCACAGACTAGATGCTGTGAGGAATTTTGTGTGTGTGTGTGTGTGTATTTACCTCCCCATGACTCCTATCATCAAGGAATTTACAATCTAGTTGAGATGCCCACATGTTCAAAAAGGGAGAGGAATTAAATAACAGCCCAGAATGACAACACCAAAGATGGGAAATGGAGCGCTGCCTGGTGCGTGTATTAATGGAAGAAGAGATGGTAAGTGTGTTCGGGAAAGACAGAGTGTGGGGACAAGAGCTCAGGCTGGACTTGAAGGATATGTAGAGATGACGTCGGGGAGCACATGCAAGTGGAGAAGGGGGAGCACAGGCCGGGAGGAACACACAGAGCGAGGTCCAGGACAGTTAAGGGAATCCAACAAACCAGGCAGAGTAGCCCTGGAGAGGAGCACTGGGAGACAGGAAAGGTCATCTGGAGTCAGAATACAGAGAGTCCCAAACACCAGGCCAGGGGACAGGGCAACACGGAAGAACTGTAAGTGGAAAGTGGTGGGGGGTGGTTTAGCAGACGTGATTTCATTAGCTGGTCAGTGTGGAAGCACCTGAGGGAGCGGGGACAGGGAGAGGAAGAGGCCAGCATGAGTGGAGATGAGGGGTTTCTCTGAGATGGGACAGCAGGGGCTGGGAGGAAGAATACCGAAAAGAGAATCCAGGAGACGTGGTAAGGAAAACGAGTGAGAGAGCATTGATGGTAACTCCCATTATTTCATAGACAGGGTCACCCTGGGCCTACTACAGAGCACTCAGAACACAGTGCCTGGGGCCTGGCACAGGGCAAGCACTCGTGACTGTTGGCTTTCGTTGCTATTATTAGTATCAGTATCTGTCCTATTTTATCTTCTCAGTGTCCCTCTAGGATTGTCCAGGATAGCTCTGTTACACTATTACATAGCTAGGCAAGGAAAGCCACTAAGGGACTAAGGAATGACTGATATATAATTTTATTTTTAAGTGACCAAAGCAACCATAATTGGTCTTCAGACTCTTTTCTCAACAATATTGTTTAAAAAAATCAGGATGACAATAATAAACAACATCCAGGCCAGACCCCGAAATTATGATTCCTGTCTTCAAGGAATGACCCCTCACCAACGTGTTCTCACACACAGAAGCCATGCCACCCAATGCAACCTCTCCAGTCTCAACACACTTTCTTCTCCTTAGGGTGGTGGACTGCGGAGTGGATGCCCTCGTTGTTCTTCAAGTGCCCTGCATCACAAGGAGCAGGAGGACATTGCTGATGCCCCCTTACTGTGATATTGGCTCCATTTTTCTTGTCAGTCTAGCCACCCACAATTCGGATAATGCATTCCTTGCAGAGAAATTTTGCTCTAGAAAAGACCCTTCCATGGAAGCAAGACTGATCAATGGCCCAGGAGCTATAAATAAGGAAGACAATTTTAAGTTAATACAAAGGTTGATTTGACAAACCGGGTACTTGGTCCAAAGCAAACCCAATGAAGTTCAGTGGTAACCAGTGTAAATTTTTAAACCTATTAGAAGACAGGGAAGTGATACCATTAAATAAATAAGGGATGCCTGGGTGGTTCAATCAGTTAAGCGCCTGCTTTTGGCTTAGGTCATAATCCCAGGGTCCGGGGATCGAGTCCCACATCAGGTTCCTTGCTATGCTTCTCCCTCGGCCTGCTGCCTCCTCTGCTTGTGTTCTCTCTGTCTCTGACAAATAAATCAATAAATTCTTTATAGAAAATAAATAAATAAATACATAAGAATAAAAAAAGTGGAAAATACGGGAAAGAATAAAAGTTAATAAGAAGAGAACAGCAGACGCAGAGTGCACTACAAGGCAGGTGTGGGTCAGCAGGCAAGTCGAACGCTTTGCTGTGCGGTGGGATCGTGCCTGCTGTGTGTTACAGATCTGCCGAGAAGAGTAAGTGTCAATGTGGAATGAGACAATATTTGGTGGAACAACACAGGACCAGCTAGCAACCATCCTATGAGAACCTGGAGTCGGCCCCGACTGGGCCTACCTCCCGTTTGGAGCAGACCAGCTGAAGGGAAATGGGAAAACAGCCAGAGTATCAAGGGGAAAAGAGTAGGGCCTTGAATTCTGGAGACCAGAGTGGAAAATCTAGGACGAAGCAGGTGAGTGGCACTGAACTGATTTCACAACAGGCTCCAAGACAATGAGAGGCTCTTTCTGGCAGACACGGTGCCCAGCCTGGCCTCCTCTTTCCTCTGAGGGGGAAAGAGCAAGTGATGGGCTTTGATTAACTCCATCAAAGACTCACCACCCCCACAGTCGTCTCCTTTGGGATCGCTGGCTTTTAAACCTGTGCAGAACGGGTTTCTCTTCTCCCGTTTCCTTACCTTACCTCCTTCAGTCTCTCACATCCAGGACCTCACATCCAGGATTGTGGATGGCAGCTTGTGGCTGCCACACTCCTCAGACACTGGATGACCAAAATACCCTCTTTCTTGTGTCTGCCCTTTTCCCACCTTCAGAGAGCACCCCCCACCTCAGAATATAACCAGAGGAAGGGAAGGGCCCAATTGTTTCCACTTCCTGACCCAACAGGGTAGGGCCTCAGCCCTCTCAACCAGCAGGAATGGTTTCGTGTTTAAATTAAATCAGCCGTCATGAAGTCCTGTCCATTGAGACCGGGTCTTCACTGGCCCCTCGGCAGGAGGCAGCTCTGGATATTGCGAAAGAATCTGGTCTCTGGAGACAGAAGGCTTGGAACTGCAGGCATGTTACCCTCTCTCTCTGTGGTTTAGTTTACTTATCTGTAGAAGGGGCCAATAGTAGTACCTACCTTGTGGGGTTGGCCTGAAGATAAGTAAGTAATATGGGTCAAGGGCTCCAAATCAAGCAAGGCACCCCTTCAGCTACTAAGTAGATGTTTCCTAGTTGTTTAAAGACTGTTGCTCTTTCATTGTGATGAATAAGGTTGATATCAAACCTGCATTCACACCCTAAAATTGTCATCATGCTATCACAAATACCAGCCATGGGACTCTACTTATCAAAAATCCTACTGGCTTATTTGGACATTTTATTCCCCAGGCAGAAAGCACAAATGCTCAATCTACAGCTAGAAAGTATAGAAAGACACAATCTTGCTTAAGAGAGACCTTTATAAAATTTTTTGATAGAACAATATATGCATATTAAAGAATTTTTGGCAAATGTATACACAAAAGAAGTTTTAAAAATCTTTCCCATTCACTGCTACTTGTGGTCCCTTCTTGCATTATGTCACTTTTTTCTTCCAGTCTTTTCTCTGTATTCTGATGGACATTTTAATGCAATTATAACCCCTCAGCATGTCAGCATTTCCCAAACCTCCATTCTGCAGAAATCTCAACCATAAGGGATGATAGTCGATTGGTTGGATTAGGGAGCATGGGGTGAAATGAGTTCAGAAGCGGTGGGTCAAACCACAGAACTTCTCAGAACCTTCTCTGTTGATGTGCCTCAGGGAGTCCGGAGTGGGGCATGTGGTACCAAGCATTTCCCAGATATATTTGACACGGGAGTAGGATTCCAAAAACACACTTTGGAAAACCACTACTCTACAATTCTGTATTCCGCTTGTCATAAGCATTTCCACATTTTTCATACACGTTCTTCACATCCTTTTAAATCACTGCGTAATAATCTACTAAGTAATCTATATGCGATAGATTACTTAACCATTTTGCTACAGTGAGACATTTAGATGAATTTCAAATTAATTTCCAATTTTGCTAATATAAATAAAGCTATTTTTCTGCATCATAGGTTTAAAAAAAAAATGAGAATGTGTTTAGGATTAATTTCTTAGGACAGATTCCCAGAAGGAGAATTACTGGGTCAGAGGGCATTCATGTTGTAAGTTCACGGTGCTTGGTGCCAATTTGTTTTTCAACAGGTCTGTATCCATTTTCACTACCCAGCACACTGTGATGGTGCCCACACACCAAACCCAGAGCCAGGCGATTGGTCAAAAGTCTAAAAAAAGAGGGGCTGCTGATGGCTACTTTCATCGACCTTCATTAGCAAGCCCTCTGGTGACAACTTTCGCAGCTGTCAGATCCGGTGCCAGCCCCTCTACCCTTTCCCCTGCTTCTCTCTCTCCCGGCTCCTCAGATGGAGGCTCCAGTCTGGGCAGCATCTGAGCTAACTGCACAGAATAAAGCCAGTGCCAATACCCCACCCCCAACACTAGGGAGGCAAGAAAGATGTTCTGGTCCCAGTAGAGTGCTGGTAAATAACGAACACCAGCTCTCTGGGGGAGAAGAGGTCTTGCTTGGTGGCGTTTGCTACTCTACAGTATTCATACTCTCCCTGTGGCTGATTTCAAGCTAACAAGCTGTAAACATAACGTCACTGGACTTGGAGCTCAGAAGAGATGTGGACCAGAGGCTCTTGTGAGTGGTAGGGCGAGCTCCAAGCCTGACTGCCCAGATGCCGTTGCTAACCCACTGTACTTCCTTCTTCTCACCTCCCTACATGGCTCCCCACCTCTGCCTGCCTTCCCCTCCCCGTCTAACCTTATCAGGATCCACGGGAGCCCCTGGTGCTCCCACAGCCCCTGAGCTGCAAGCCCTCTACACACATCCCAGACTGGGGCTTCAACTCTATATGCTACACAGGTCCTTGGGGTTCAACTGCCCAGGACCCTAGACCATAGATACTTCCACTCCATGCCATCCACTCAGGCTGACACCACTGTGCCACTGTCCCCCACCCCATCACTCTGCTCTGGCCATGAAGTCTTGGCCTGTCTTGCCTCCTACTCTACTTCCATAGTAACCACACGCCTCACCTTCTTTGCCTCCTGTTCTCCACCCCGGATTTGCTCCATGGACCTGGTGATGAATTCAGTTTCCACCTTCATAAACAATTAGATGGTATATTTAAATCACTCTCTCTGGCTGTTGCAGAAACTCCCTTGGCCAGCCCTCCCCCTCCACCACGCCCTTTGAACATGTACACACCCACTGAGGAGTAAACAGTCCCTCCACTCCAGGAGGAGGCCTGGTATATTTCCAGCCCTCTACCCCCAGGACTAGGTGCCATCCACTATGTCCTCCACTCAATATGGTCAGGGATGCTTAACTCCCAGGCTCAAGGCCATCAGACTTCCAAACTAAGCTCTTAGTTGGAACACCTTGCTCTGTGGCCCCTCCGTCTGACTAGATAACCCATAACTGTCCAGTCCAAACTCACACTGGAAATCACGGAGTCCCCTTGAGAAGCCTCAGCTACTGCCCAAGCCATGCCACAAAGGACAAGAGGAGTCGGCCGTTCCTAATGTCAGAGGTCTCAACAAGAAAACACTCTCCCCACCACCCTGTACATTGTGTCCTGAATAAGCCTCCCCCAGTCCCACTGCTTGCTTTCATTCCCGTGGTCCATTCGGTCCACTGGATAGTTTTCATGTGTCAGCCTCAGCTAAGACGAGTGGTCTAGGAGTGCAGAGGAAGAAAGGGAAAGTGAAAAACACAAGAGGACAAGGAAAAGGAAAAAGAAAAAAAAAAGAATATGGAAAGGAAGAGTATGGTACCAGGGGTAACAGAATGCATCATGTTCTCCAACATTCCACTAGGATTCTCAGACCCTAGAAAACATAAACAATGGCTTCTACTTAAAAATAAAACAAAACAAAATGGATGAATTACTTTTAAGAGTCCCAAACAGGATCCATGTTCCAACTTTGTGCATTGTTACCCCATCCAAACATGTGTATGAAATAGTTAACAGTAATATTCCTGAGTCGAAGCAGGGAGGGCGCTTAACAGTGTTACAAGGAAGCATATGGATCCCCATATTTTTTACCAAAGGCAATCTATTCTAAGCTCGGACTCAATCTGGAAGTTACTCTTCCCCCAAAATGAGTCAAGCTCAAACCCCTTCACCCTATCACCATGCAGGGCACTGTGCTGAAGACCGGAGCAGCAGGCAGGAGGAGGCCAGGAGAAACAGAAAACTAGGATCATTCAAATAGAAATCCCATATAAAGTAAAGCTAGTCATTGGCATTGGCCTGATTATATTGGAGGAAACGCCCTTTCCTATGGAGCAGGTCTGGTAAGGATTCTTTACTTAAGTGAACCTGGAAGAGTCGCATAAACACAGACAGATGATTTTCTGTGGTTAGTCATGAGGACCTTGATACAAGAAACACAATATCCCAACCCAAACCACTGGGGCACAGGAGTCGGGGAAATAGCATAACCTAAAAGAGGGAAAATTAAGAGTAAATCATAACAAAAACTATCTCCTCCTCCCTGCCCCCAGCCACACATGGTTTGGTTAATTCCTTAATGAGGATGGATTGTAATTAATATCAGAACTACACAGTATAATTATCACATATAATTATGCTTGAGTTAACTGTGGAGTAAAATCATACATAGCTTGATTCTATAGTGTGAGTTTTCAATTAATCTTTCGGCGGGTAGGGAGCGCATTTCATAGGTCCTTCAATAAAGAACGTCTCCAGGAATGTACATATATCAGGTGGGTCTTCAGTCATTCCAGTCAAGACTCTGATGCTCAGAATTGCCAGAACCAGCAGCTGCATCTCCTACAGACTTCTGTCTTGAACAGACGTATTCCTACCCTCTAAACCAGCCCAGAAAAGAGCCAGCTACTGGCTGATCGGGAACCTGCCTCGAAATGAAGGTTACCTCTTGGTCTCCAGGTGTCTCGGGCCTCATGGAGGCTCTGTGGGCTGTTTCTGTGGGTCCCTGGCCCTCCACTTCTAGAGGCTGCATGTCTTTCTCATCCCACTCACTCCCCCACACCCTCTGGGACCTGAAAGCTCTTTCCACTCCTTTCCTGGTTCTCAGAGTACAATCCATGGACCCCTGATGGTCATAAAGTTCAATGGAGGAATACTAGCAGGCTGTCACCTGTTCCAAAACGCAAATCCGCTATTGTTAATGAACTTGGACCTCTCCACAATGCAGTCTGTGGAGTGTGTGTATGGGGGTTTGGGGTGGTTAGTGAGGGAGGGGCTGGGGAGAGAGTGGGGAGAAAGAGGTCTGGTAAGGGGTCTCCAGGTGAACCCCAGGGAATTGGAGGCTGGGTGTGCAGGGAGGGGCAGCCAAATGTCAGGGGCCATTCTCCCTTCCTCTCATTTCCTGCCAGCACTGGGGAGGTGTTTCTCGCCACAAAGTCTCTGCCACTGCCTTAGAAGAGCTGCTCCTTCCCCCAGGCCCTGTTTTCACTCCCAGCACCACCCCTCTCCTCACCCCCACACCTTATTCCGCAGACTGGCTGGGAGAATGCTTTCCAGGGGACTAGGGCATCATCTCAGGAAAAAAAGACTTCTTTAAAACTCAACGAATTAATTAATTTGGAAGATACTTGGAACTCTCCCTTTTGCCTGGACACTTTCTGTCTTTGCTCTCCAAAATCCTTCCTCCCTCCCTTGGCCCCCACAGGACTCTTCATCAGTTGCCCTTCTTGCCGCCAGATCCCTCCTTCCCCTCCTGGGCTTCCTGCAGTGCGGGGTCTGGGGTGATGGAGGTTCCTGGACCCAAGCTGTCCGCTGCTCAATGGTAACTAAACGACAGGCCCCTGACCCGATCCCTTCCAGCTTCGTCACCCACGAGAGCAGTCTAAAATGTAAACCCTTGACCTCCTTCAAGAAGCACCCAGGCAAGCAGCACCCCCACCTCTGGAGGGGTGGAGAAGGCAGAGGACAAGCAGTGCAATGCTCCCTGGGGACCTGCGCACCCACCCATCCCTCACCCCTTCCCACAGCCTGGAATACCACCACGAGGAACCTGCCAGACACCAGACAGAGACGGAGCCACCCCCTTCTGCCCCCACCCCCAGCCTCCTGTCCCTCTCAGCCAGCTCTCAAAGGCCACCCTCAGACAGAGTAAGTGACACTAAAAACAGCAATTCTCCCCCCCACTCCACCCCCTCCTGCCCACTGATAATAATGGGCCGAGACACTTTTATTATCATTATTAATTAGCACTTTCAAGCAATGGAATTAAATCAATATGGTGGACTGAAACTAATTTTAACAAGCCATTGAGATCAATCATTGGGACTTTTATCTACATAAATGCCACTAAACTCAGCTCGTTAGTGTAACATTAGCTGGAAAGAAAAAGAAGCGAGACTGGCGGGGTTTTAATTAGGAAGACATAAACCGAGCCACAATTTTTCTTCTTTGATTTGCTCTTAATCTCGTCTGCAAAGCTCTTCTGGTGCTGCCCAGGCTGATTTTCAGTCCCAGGCCACTTGGGCAGGAACGGGAGGGATGACAGAGTGAGAAGCAAAGGGCAAGCGGCGAGGAGCGCTCAGATGGGGGCCCTCCCCTAGACTGACCGGGTCAGCTCCCTGTTGCCCCTAAATCTGAGATCTCAGACTGCCATTGTCAGAGTTGATCACCCTCCCGCTTTGTGTGCACCACTGGTTTGCAAGGGTTCATTTCTGCATTGCATGAAAATTATTTATGTCCATTGATTGATTCAGGGAAAATAGAGGAGCACTCAGTATGTGCCAGGCACGCTGCTCACTGCCCTAAGAGAAGAAAACAAAATGAGCCAGATGTGACGCCCCTCCCCCGAGAAGCCCACATCTGGTCTGATGGGCCCTGGGGGGCAAAGACTATCACTTCTTTATCTGTGTGCCCCCACCACATCTAGCCGTGTGCCCTGCACCTATGGAAGCCCAGTGAGTGTTGGGGTGAGTGATTAAGAACCCCATTTCTCTGCCCAGGCCCTCGAGCCCACCATGCCACACCATCCCCATTCCATGGACATGTAGCCCCTTTCTGAAAACTATGCCTCTGCTCTTGCTGTCACTCGTTCTAAAACACCCTTCAAGCCTTCTTCCCTGACCATCCGTGGCTCCTTATTCTTCAAGCCCCGGTTCTCAGGTGGTCATGTGAACGGCACCCGTTATTGGACTGTCTGGAACTACCCCCAGCTGCCCAATTCTCGATCTGCGGTGCCCCTCCCCCACATTCCTGTTCTCTGCTGATGGGCCCTGCCCGCGCTGTGCTGCTAAACTGTGAGCCCCCTGTAGGCAGGGCCTGGACCTCAGCAATCCTTCTATCCCCAACACCCCATGCAATGTTTGGCAGGGAGCTGGGGCTCAGTGGGGAACGTAGGCAGGTACGGAGTCATCTATGTTTGCCAAGATCAGGATAAAAGCCCATGTCAGCATTCAAGGCTCACCTATAGCCTCTCCCCATGAATACTTTTAGTATTTCCTCCCACTGCTCCCCCAACACAAGTCCTCCATCCAGATGGGCTTTGCCCATCCCAGGTCCACATTCTTGCCCACTCCACTTGCTCTTTTCCGATGACTCTTGCCCTTCCTATTCCTCCTTCCAGGCCAGTCTCAAGCCCCATCTGCCCCACCCCCCATTCCATGCAGCATTTCCTGATCACAGGAGCCCTCCCTGCCCTCTCCCTGTTTGGCCTCCCATGTGGGACTCCTTTCTACAACTACATAAACACTGTGCCCTGGCTTTCCTTCTGGGCATGGAATAGAACTCCTTCCATGCTCAACTATTTCTAGGAAGCAGATCAGTCCTCAGTGCAGCAGAGTGCCTGGCTGGGTTCAAATCCCAGCTCTATCAATTACTATATGCGTGGGCTTAGCTCAACTCTTTAATCTTGCTATATTTGAGTTTCCTCACCTGCAGAATGGGAAGCAAATAGTATAGGCCAGAGTTTCTTATAAAAATTAAATCCAGTAAATTCTACAGTGCAGTCATTATGCCTAACACTGTCATTGTGCCTGACACATCGTAGGTGATCGATGTGTCTGTTATTATTGCTGTCATTGCTATAATTATTACTATTAGCTATTTGTTGTGTTCTGATGTCATCTCTACCCAGCAACCTGTTGATTATATAACATTATATAATTTGGCTTCCCAACAAGAAAAGCCTCACCACTCTGTTGGCTAACATGAGAATCAGCCTGTGTATTGGATACAAATTTTGTATCTTTATATCTTTGTATCTTTATATCTTTGCGAATTAATAAGTTGACCTCCTAAATGTTATCTATCAATCTCTTATGAGTCCTTAAGTCTAATTATTGTTCCCTAAGTTCAATTTCCCCTTGAATATACCAGCAATCAAGTTTCTGAGGTCGAGGTCCTATACCTTGGCAACCGTACCAGAGAATCACCAACTTGGGGCTCTGTCTATGCTGCCAGCAAGGCTGCACGGACCAGATCAGATTTTAGACTCATTTTACTTCTTTCCACAAGCTGGTTAAAATCTCCCTGCTTCTGTTTTTATCTGTAAAACAGGGAAAATGTAGTAGCTCCTGTATCCCATGGGTGACTGTGAGGACTCGATGGGAGAATGAATGGAAAGACCTAGGCCAAAACCTTGCACAATAACTGTTACTTCTAAGAGCAGTTACCCATCATTCTACCTTGCCATACTTTCTCATTCTTGCAACAGTCTCAACAATATTTGACATTCACAAAACCCTTTCACATGTGTTATCCTACTTCTCGCTGACAACCATCCCCACCTAACCAAGAAGGAAACTGGGAACCAATGAAGTCACTTTCTTAAGGTTTCCCAGTTTGCACATGACAAAGCTGAGACTCAAACCCCCAGGTCTTCTTCCAAGTCATTCCTTTCTTTATAAAATATCTGCCCATCTAATAAATATCAAAGAAACAAAGACCCTACTGTTTGTTTAATTGAACTTTAAAACTATTTTTGAAATTTTGAAATTGTGGCAGCATGCTCTAGTTCCTTCTATGTCCTATCCCTGTGACCCTCTCTAGTCGTACTGAGAAGATGCCCTCATTTTCAATGCCCGGGATCAGAACACTAACTCACTTGCTCTGTCATGACTGAAACATACAGGCTGGGAGGCTGAGAGCAAACCAGATTTTCTACATCCCCTGGGCTTCTTCACAGGGCACCTCGCCATCTCCATGGCATCTCCTATAGAACAGGAAGAATCAGCCGTGTTTGGACCAGCCTCAGACCCAGCAGAGGCCTCCCTTCATCCTGATGGCTACTGTGTGTTCCTCTGCAAGTTCTCAAGTCACAGAAGCTTGAAAAAAACCAAGTCTACTTGAGGGTCACAGATCTGGTTGCTGTTACGCTGTCTAGCTAAAACTAGATAAGTTTCCTCTCTGGAGAGTCCCCACATCGGGATTCCAAAACACAGATGGTGGATGGTGATAGGCCTTGAGGGTGAAGTCCCTGAAACAGGTTGAACTGGGTTGCCTCCCAGTGCCTCTGGTGAGCTATCCTTCTGCTTAGGTCCATGGGTGGTCCAGTCATCCCCTATACTCAGGCCCAAGGGTGGCCCAGTCATTGTCCAACTTTCAACTAGTGCTATATTTTGACCTAGAAACTGGACATTTCAATTGCCCTTATGACTTCTTCTTAAACTGAACTCAACACCATCCTCTCCTCACCATCTCCCTGTCCTGACCAAAAATATCTTAACTTCTATGTCTAACAGTGAACCCACCATTCTGAGGGTCTCCCGGACTCAAGACCCTGCAGCTGTTCTTAAAATCCTCTCACTCTAATTCTCCAAATTCAAAAAATACTAAGTAGAGGTATAGATGAGGCACTAGGTATAGACTTTGGTCATGGCCCTTCTCATTTCAGGTTTGAATGTACTGGAGTTCCCAGATTTGTCTCCGTAAGAATGGAATTCTTTCTAGTCAATCTTTCTAAGTCAAAGACAGCAAACCTCTCCCATGAAGGGCAAGATAATAAATATTTTAGGCTTCGTGGGCCATACGGTCTCTGCTGCAACTACTCAATTCCACTGTTGTACTGTAAGAGTGGCCATAGACAAATATGAATGAATGGGAGTGGCTGGGTTCTAATAAAACTTTATTTACAAAACAGTGCCAGGCTGGGTTTGCCCTATGGGCTGTGGTTTGCCAACCCCTGTCTTATATTATTGCGTTTATCTTCCTTAAACACTGTAGTTCTCAGTATTTTGCAAAAGTATAATTAGGTCCAAAAATATGACTGCAGTTCTCATCTTCTCTAACAGACATTGTTGATGGCCTGCCACTTATTTCCTTAGCCCACCTCTGAGGACCTGCAGCCTTGGATGACAGCTCCTGGGAACACTGACAGCTTCCCCCCTGAGTCCACATCTCTCTGCTTCACCATCCAGGGATGTTCTGTAGTGCTCTGGGAGCTTGCCTAGCTTGTGCATACAGAAGGAGAGATACTGGGCCTTCAACCCCCCAAAGAGCAACCTCACCAATGGGATGTGAATTGGTATAGAAAGATAAGACCTGCCCACTCCTTGGGAAGACAGTTCTGGGGTGCATTCTGTGTGGATCCACACAGGGTCCTATTGAGAGCTAATTGCCCACAGCAGTAACCCTCAATCAACTAACCTTCATCAGCTTTTCTCCCACTGCTGTCACATTTTTCTCTACCCTCTCCGTTGCTTCCTAAGAGCTTTTTCTCTGGGACCAAACTAAGATGTCTCCCAATCCAGGACATTTTCTTCTCATTTTATTTCCCTTCATAAGAGTCTATAATGGCACTTCTACTTCTGACAACATGACAGACTTAAGCATTCTAAAAATACCTTCTGTATTATTCAGCCATAAAAAAGGATGAGATCTTGCCATTTGTGACAACACGGTTGGACCTAGGGGGTGTGTTATGTTAAGTGAAGTAAGTCAGACAGAAATATAAAAACCATATGGTTTCACTTATATGTGGAATCTAAAAAGCAAAAATAAATGAATAAACAAACTAACAAAAGCAGAATTGGACCTATAAATACAGAGAACACACTGATGGTTGCCAGAGGGGAGAATGTAGAGGGATGGGCAAAATGGGTGAAGGGGAATAGGAGGTATAGGCTCCTAGTTATGGAATGAGTAAGTCACAGGAGTATAGTCAGCGGTATCATAATAGCAGTAGATGGTATCAGAGGGTAGCCACACCTGTGAGCATAGCATAGCATACAGAGCTGTGGAATCACTATGGTGTACACTTGATACTGATACAACATTGTGTGTCAACTATACTTAAATTATCTTCTAACTTAATTAACTAACTAATTAATTAACTAACTAACTAATCTGGCTTTGTTGTGAATAGAAAATGGGAGGCTAAGACTTGACCTTATTCAAGGTTGAAGAGCTAAACCCAAGACTTCCACATAAAGCTACATTCTCAATGAAAAAACAAACTGGAAAAAAAAAATACAGCCATCTAGCAAAGGAAAAATTCTCTGTGGTGACTTTAAATATTTTTATATATATAAAATAATATTCTCTTGAAATTCATAACCTAGATCTATTTTCACTGGGGTAACGAGTTTGGATTCGTACTACCCATATGTAAAAGAAACCTCAAGCTGATAAATTAAATTAAAGTTGTCCAAGTTTGGTAGTGACCCGGTTCCAAAAAGCAGCAAATATAAACCCTTCTGGGAAAAAAGTCCTCAATACAGACCCCATAGATTACATTCAGGCAAATAAGAGCTCAAGCATAAAATTATCAAACAAAAGGAGAAACAAGCTACCTTAAGCCTGCATCAGCAAATGAAAAATGACCCCTCTGAAATTTGAATATTGTGTTATCAGAGAGTGAATATGATATAACTAATTATGTAGTGTTTAAAGAAAATAGATAAAATTGGGAGAATGAACAAAGTGCAAGAAAGGTGCAAAAGTGACAAGGAAAAAAAGTTTTAATTGAAATTCAAAATACAATCATGGGAATTGAAAACTCAAAGCAAAGGTTTAACATCAGACTAGACACCTGTGAAGAATAAATTAGTGAAGTGGAAGAAAGCTCATGATTTATGCAGAACCTAGCATACAGTTAGGTGATAGAAAATATGAATGAAAAAGAGATCAAGAAACATAAAAGATGGAATTAGAAGGCATACCACATGTTCAATTAAAGTTATAGAAACAGAAATTGAAAAAGAGACAATATTTAAGTGATAATGACTAAGAATTTTCCAGAATATGTGAGACATAAATCAATACATAATGGAAACACACTATACACAGTATAAATGCAATGAAATGCATACCTATGCACCTTGTAGTGAAACTACAGAATAGCAAAACCAATGAAAACATCTTTTTAAACATCCAAAAGACTGTTTATCAAAAATAAAAAATACAGAAGAAATCAATAGACCGGCAACAGACTCCTCACTTGTGACAATGGAAGTCAGAATATAATGGAATAATATCTTCAATGTGTTTGGAAAAAATAACTGTCAACCTTGAACAGTGTATCCAAAAGATTTGTATTTCAAGTTCCTTTCCAATTAAAAAAAAATTAGTTTTCTGCCAAGATATCCTCACTGAAGGACTTAATTTAAGAAGTAAAATAATCGCAGAAAACAATCCAATGCAGGAAGGAACTGTCGACAATGCAAGGATAATATGCATATAAATTAAAATATATATGATGCATATAAATTAAATATATAGTTTAAGGTATAATATAAACATATTGTATATGGTATTATATATAATGTACAAATTTAAAGCTTAATATATATTTAATAAAATTAACCCCCAAAGCAAGGGAATAATGAATATAAAATTCAGAATAATGGTCACTCTTGGGGAACAATGAAGATAACTACAGGGAAGGAGAACACAGAAGGGCTTCAGGGGTATTGATTTTGTTCTAATTTTAAGTGGAATAGAGGGTACACAGATTTTATTTTGCTCTTTAAGCCTTATATTTACACACACATGTGTATTTGTTTAAATGAAATATTTCATTAAAATTTCAAAAAGGACCTACAGTGCCTCCATATTGCTTCATTAAGTTCAAAATCATCAGTCTGGCTTTTTAAGCTTTTCCCCAGCTGGGTACAACTTCTCTCTCACTCCTGCCCAATACAGGTTTCTTTCTCTGGAGGGAATTCCCACCCTTCTGCTCTTCACTGACACTACCAGACTCATTCACGTCTCCAAAATTTTGCTCATTTTGTCTTCTTTATCTTTTCTACCTTCAGTGCAATCTCTATAGTTCCTGGGGAAAAAAATAAATAAAACATTTCCCCTGGTTGAAGCCTTTCTGAATTTAGCCCAGGCACAGGGATCTCTCAAAAACATGAAATACTTCTGGGACTTGTGAACTCTGTCTGCCACACACGCTGGGTGTTCAGTGTAGGTGGAAGTCTTATCTCCTAACTAGCCAGTGAACTCCTTGAGGGCAAACAGTTCTCATTAAGAAATGTCTGCCCAAGACTCAGGCCAACTCAAGTTCATGCCTCAACAAAAATTACAAACTGTCACAACCACTGATCTTCAAGATTGTTCACAAACAACAAATCTATCAATGGCATGAGTGTACTGAGTTGAATTAGGTCTTCAAGGTCCAAATCTAGCTCTTTGCATGTCAGAATGCAAACTGAAGTCTCTTGACACTCATTCCAGTGGTCCTCTCATTTCCCACTGTGCTAATTTATATGATTTTACAAGTTATAAGTTCTTTTCTCTCCTGAAACCTCATAAAGAGGTTTGTGATAAAATAGCAATTAACTAATACTTTTGCCAATAGATACCTAAGAACTATGGGATGTTCATTCATTATCCATTTATTCACTCAGCAAATATTTATTGAGTGCTTATGTGGCAGGCATTGTCCCAGGTGCTAGGGACAGTCTAGTTAAGGGAGTCTCGACAATAAAGTAAATAGGTCAAATATATTTTATGCCAAGTGTTGATGCATGCTAATGCAGACTATAGAGGGAAGGGCTTTAGCAGCATCAGGAGGTCAAGATGGCCATCTCAGGGTGGGTAAAGAAAGTTTCCCTGAGAACATACATTTGAACACAAGCACCCAAAGTATGGAGGCAGGAATAAGGAAAGAATGAAAGAAAGAAGAAAGAATGAATGAAAGCAAAGTGAGTTGCCAGGAGCTCTTGGACAGCGTTCCAGACCTGCTTCCTTGGTCTTTTCCTGGACCCAAGAAGATAACAAGGACAGAGAGCCAGCAAGTCTTTTCCCTAAGGTGAAGAAGTCACAGGTCTGGCAGAACTGATTAGCAAGCTGAGGTGGAAGATAACAAATCCTGCCTCCCAAGAAATAAACAACAGAAATAGAAGCTTTAAGGACCAGGGCTTCCCATTTTCATAGCAGACCTTTAAATTCCTTGGATTCTTTCTCTCTCATATAGATTTCTCACACACACACACACACACACACACACACACACACACACACACATGTTGCATGCACACACATCAGTTCCTAACAGAATATCTGACAAGACACTCCTTCACTGCTTTTGGAAGCTTTGACGCAAACTCTTTGGACTTCAATGATTTCACCAGGTTACCTGTGTTGGGGGGAAATCTAGCAAGGCCAAGGAACTTAGTTGGGAGGTTGGGGGAAGAGCTGTTTGAACACATGCAGTATGAAATCCTACCACTAAAACAAATAATCCAAAAAGCTACAGAAAATAATTCCATCAAATTAGTAGCAGTTCCCAGAGATTAATCTGTTTCTGGAAATCAACCAGGTCCCCCTGATGTCATCTAGGAAGTTTCAAGACATTGACCTGACCGTGATATCCCACCTTTCATCCACCTTCTGAATCGACATGGGCCTCCTCCTGTATTTTCCATGGAAAACATGGATTTTGGAGTCAGGCAGTCCTGGGTTCAAATCCCAGCTCTGTGTTTTACAGAAACTTGTTTTTAGGCTTAATTGTCCTCACTGTTTTGTTTTTTTTTTTTAATCACTGCCTAATCTCTCCCATCTACTGTATATTTCCAGAAACATATTTTGTTTTCTTTTTTTAAAAGATTTATTTGTCTGGGGCGCCTGGGTGGCTCAGTGGTTGAAGCCTCTGCCTTCGGCTCAGGTCATGATCCCAGTGTCGTGGGATCAAGCCCCGCATCGGGCTCTCTGCTCAGCGGGGAGCCTGCTTCCTCCTCTCTCTCTCTGCCTACTTGTGATCTCTGTCAAATAAATAAATAAAAATCTTTAAAAAAATTAAAAAATAAAAAAATAATAAAAGATTTATTTGTCAGACAGAGAGACACAGAGAGAGAGAGAGAGCAAACACAAGCAAGGGAAAGGAGTAAACAGAGAGAGAAGCAGACTCCCTGGTGAGCAGGGAGCCTGATGCAAGACTTGATCCCAGGACCCCGGGATCATGACCTGAGCCGAAGGCAGTCTACCGACTGAGCCACCAAGGTGTCCACAGATCTTGTTTTCTTGAGTATATTTCTCAATAAGCCACTTCATGGGTCCTCCTAGGGGCATTCTGGAGTAACAGTGGATGGCCCCAAGCTATTTCCTAGGAGCTTTCTGTTTCTCAGTGGTCTCTGCCAAAAGTGCTGGAAGCCACCATTCAGGCACATGGAGATGGAGACCACCCACACATGAATCCCACATTAAATGAGGATCTCATACCCTTATGCATTTGCACCTTTGCCCAGGCTCATCACCAGCCTAGAGGCTTTTCGGCTCTTTTTAGCTAACTCTAGTCTTTCTCTGAAACACCACTGCTACACTACCTCCAGAAAATTTTCCTTATCCTCAGCCCTGTTCCCCACCCCTTACTCTCCGTTTTTGCTTATTGCAATACTTCTCATGTTCCTTATAATTCTGTCTTTACTGAGCTTACCAGAGCAAGAACCAGAATAAGAATACATCCCTGTGCTATACTAAGTGCAGGTCAATTTATTTATTCCTATTATTTCTCTCCTCTCCTCCCCACCCTTTCTCTTCCTTGCTTCCTATTTTTTTTTTCCATATTTTTCTTCTGTCATTCCCTTGCCTGTTCCTTGGGCCTGCCAGGGGCATTGAAGGTAGGTCACCATGGAGTTCCACTGATGGTCTATAAGGTCAAATAGCATCCTGATCCTGAATCCATTATATCAAAGCTTCAAAGCCAGAAATGGTTGACTAATGGGCCTAAAAAGTCAGCACAGCTCCCAATCTGTCTTAACTTACTCTTAGGAAAGAATTTATGCTCCAGGAGAATCTGGTCCAAACTATGTCATTTCAATGTCCTTGACCTTGAGAAATGAGGGTTTCCCTTATAGGATATTGTGACAAAGAGTATGGCAAGGTACCAAAAAAATGCTGCCTCTTTTGCAGAGTGCATGTAGAATTTATATGAGTTATGGACATTTTTGTGTCACCTTGAGTAGCTTCTCCCAACTGGGCCTTCAAGGTCACACCTCCATGGTTGAGACAGATCACCAAGGAACTGGGAAAACTCCAGTCAGGAGAAGCAACTGGGACACAGGCCTTCCTTCCCTAAGCCCTTCTGGCTAGGAAGGTCCCTCCTTGCCCCTTGCTGCCACATCTTGAGGTGGTCTATAGCAGAGGTGAGAGAGGTGGTGATGAGGACTTGCTGCAAACATCCCATGAAAAGAGACCCAAAAGCATGAGGAGAAATTTTCTGACAGCACAACCTGAGGCAAAGAAGGGAAGACCACTTCTTGCAAGGCAAGTTATGATTTCATATCAATTTCTAGGTTTATCTCCCTTTCATTTATTATGCTCAATCCTTTTGTAAAGTCATGTTTAAATGCTCCTTACTTATCTTCGTGGACTCTACAGTATAAAGAGAGAGGTCTCGGATCAATACATGACCCAGGGGTAAAAGTGGAAAGAGTTTCTTCTTCCTCCTTGCCATCGCCCGGGTCAAGGAAGTAGCTGAAATTATCATTGCTGGGAAGACAAGAAGTATTTACTTTTCCTAAGAAGGTGTAGCATAAGAAAAATAAGACAAAATTGCCTGCTAAAGAACTAACTAGGGTGTGATGGAAAACACCTAATATTTTGATCAGAAAGTCTGGGTTTGGACCTCTATCCGGCCACTTACTGACTCAGAACCAGCTACTTAAGCTTCCTGAGAACCGGCTTCTTCCACTATAAAAGGGATTATAAAATCCACTTCAGAGTGATGTCATAAAGATTGAATGAGATTCCAAACTGTAAATATAAATAACATGTCTCATATCAGAGTAGGTATCTATAATTTCACTTCTGAACCTGACTCAGACCCTGGAAGATCAAATACCAGAGCAAGGACTCCTATTCCTTTTCTAAAGCTAGTTGTTTTGCCTTCTGTCTGGAACATCAGTCTCTCTTACGCCCACCGCCCCCAAGTTTGTTTATTCCTCTTAAATACTTCAAGACACTGATATGATTTCACATAACTACTATCAACATATTCATGCTGAGTACCTAATATTAAAGTACTCTCCCAAGCATTGACAGGAAATGGGGGTGGCATGGCAGGATAGAGTCAGGCATGTGAGATTCACAATATTTAGGACCTTACCGTTTATGTGGAAGACAAGACTAAACTACTAGAGAGCAGCAGCAAACAACAACCCTCATTCCAAGTTTGGAGAGCCAAGGTGGTGTTTTGTCCAAGTTGCTGAGTATGTCTATTCTCTTTATATGTTCAGGAACAAGGAGGAAAACTACAGAGAAGTTCCACATGTGCACTGAGAGATGCACCATGTGAGATGCATTTATGCCAAAACTTGATCACCTGATCACGAAAAGTTCCCACTTTGACTAGTGGATCCCAGTGGCAATCGGGGACCCAGTTACCAGTGTCAATTCCCAGCCAATTCTGTATGTAGTAAATCCCTGAAAGGCCACAAGATTTCCACTTACCTAGTGCACACTAAGTCTAGTAAATGGCCAAAGACCCCTTTGGGAAAGGCTTGGAGGAGTATTTACAGAATATGGTTGTAGCAGAGTTGCAGGCTCATCCTCAAGGGAGGCCAGACTCCCTTTCATTCAAGATGCTCAGGTTCTGTGATCTGGTTTATGCCTGAACAGTAAGAAGCTAAGGCTCTATTGTGCCCAGTCAAATTAAGTTCCTGGACATCAGATCCAGGTGTTTCTGTATATAGAGGAAGTAATATTTTAGTAACCTGCCCATCTATTTCATTCCTAAGGACACAGTAATCAATTAGTCATGGTGAAAGAGCTCAGCAGGTTATTCAGTTTAGCAATTTGTCCCTCCTGCCCATTACAGTGATTGTGGCTACCTTGTCTCTAGCAGTTAAGAGCTACTCCTTAGCCACATATTTTCCAGGATCCCCATGGAAATCAGGGAGCATATCTAGGAACTGCATCTCCTCATGTGTACAGAGGGAAACACCAGAATGCTTCTCAAAGATGCTGGTATTCTTGTCACTAATATGTTTCCCAGTTTATCCTCTTAACAAAGGGAAGAAATAAAGAGAATGTCTAAGAGGGTCTCTTGGGGCCTATAGTGAGAGGAAGGGTGTACAGGTTGCATATGAAAAATTCATTCCCATATTGTTATCTTATCAAACATTTGGAGTCAGTCTTCTACCTTATGCTTCAACATCACTCACTATAGGCCATTTTTGAGTCAAAATTTCAGCCCACCAATCAGGTAAACCAATTTCCTGAGCCACTTCTAACATGGGATCCATCATCTCAGCTACATGCACCTGTATAATGAATTTGGTTTGATCCAGTTTTATTTTCGGCTCTCCTTATTCTGACATCCTTAGAAATCATTCCCACATGTGTTCCATGCACTTTTATGTTGATATAAATCACCAGCATCTCACATTTATGATGGAGGATAAACAGGAAGGGGGGTTGGGAGACTTAGGAATAGCACCTTCAGAGGGCACCTGTCCTAGCTGAGGTTATTACTGGATCTTCAACAAAGGGAGAGCTGATTTCATCAGCCCCAGGAGAACAGTCTGCTACCTCTAACAGGGGAGGCATAAAGAGACTTGTGAGGCATAAAGAGACTTGTTCACACAAGTCAACCCAAGCAGAAACTCGATGTGCCTGTGACTTTAACTTACATTATGATTCTACAACACAACTAACTTCCAAGCATAATGTTCACCATGATTTGCCTTGTACCTGGAAAGAGATTCTTTTTTGCTCACTAGGAAAGCACCATGGTTGTATGAGCATCTGAGTTACAAACTTAAACTTATCATCGTCTATATGTGAGTTCGGCAATGCAGTTAGAAGCATCTATTCCATGTTACAGTTCTTATAGTTATTATTACTGCTGTATTAGTCAAGTCCAGTAGCTACTTGGTCCCCAAGACACTTGGTACAATAAGCACTTTATCACAGTCAGTCATAGGTGACAATTTTGTATTATCATGGTATGCTGTGGATCAGTAGGAACCCATTTGCCATCAGCAAGGAATTCGACATTGTGTTCAAAGCTAGTGAATAAAACAAAACAGGCCCAAACATTTTTGAGGGTCTGTTTCTCCTAACCACTTTCATTACCAATATTACACCAACTAGTGCCAATCAGGAAAGTAGATCACAGTAGGAATAGCAACGGAAAAAAAAAAATTTAATAAATAACCCAAGTATCGGAGGGCTGAGAAAGCAAAAAGAAAACATTGAGCTATCATGTTACTCTTAACTAAAGGAAGCAACTACCACAGCTAGGGTTGGGGGACAAAGGGAAGAGGCTGAGGTTATCAGAACAGAAGCTTGGAGACGCTGGGCTCATACCACTGAGGAGAAGGCATAACTGAATGCTGCTGGTCCCTCGGGAGTTCATACCAAGAACCTAGGGCACTGGAACTCAGACCTCAGAAGAGGTTTGCTGCTGCTGACCCTGCCCAGCTACTGGTAGTATCTCTGAAGGTCGCTCTCAGGCTGGTTCTAGCAGCACTAAAGGAGCTGACAGAACTAATAGCTGCCTCCAGGGTGAAACGTTCCTCTTGAGCATGGCTGGTAGATACAGAAGGAAGTTAGAAAGCAGAATTACCACCCCATCTCCTTCTTGAACTCCCTACTGCAGAACCTAACAGGAACACAGATGACAAAAAAGGAAGGTTGTTAGCAGAGTCCTAACTCTGGCATTACACAGCAGAAACTACAAGGGTGTACTTAGAAATCAAAGGCTTAATGACTAGTGCAAATACGTCCCACTAAAACTGACACAAGAAAAATAGAAAACCTTTATGTTCTGACCATTAAATAAATTTGAGCACAAGTCAAAAGTCTTCCTATAAAGCAACCTACAAACCCAGATGGCTTCATTGGCAGGTGCTACCAATTAGTCAAGGAAAGGATAATTCCAATTATACATAACCTTTTCCTAACTCATTATATGAAGCCAGCATAACTTTTATATCAAACTCAACAAGGATAGTATAGACAAAATTCTATTTCTATTTCGTTCATGAACTTAGATACAAAAATCCTAAACAAAATGCTAGTCAGATGAATCAAGAAACATATAAAAATGGATAATAAATCTTACCAAACTGGATTTATTCCAAAAATGCAAAGTTGATTACATGTTGGAAAATCAATTAATGCAACCCAACACAATGACATGTTAAAGAAAATATAATCCAAAAATCTCAATAGATGGATAAAAAAAGTACTTGATAAAATTTAATGTCCATTCATAAATTTTTAAATACTTTGAGTGCTAGAAATAGAACTAATTTTCCTAGCATGATGATAAAGTTTATCTATTTTTAAAAATTATAGACAATATAGTACCTAAGAGTTAAACTCTGAAAGTTTTCCCTTTGAGATATGGACCAAATGAAAGATTTTTCTATCACCATTTCTTTTCAGTACTGTATTAGAGGTGCCAGCCCATGAAGTGAGGCAAAACAGAGAAATACAAGGGATACCGATGGAAAAGAAGAAACAATACTGTCATTATACACAGATAGTATAATTGTGTACATTAAAAAATTTAGAAGAATCTGCAGATTAATTCTTTGAATTAGTAAGAAAAATATCAAAATAATAAGAAAATTTGTACCAATATCAAGGTACAAAAACCACTGGTACAAACCCCTCTGAAATAAGACAGTAGTTTCCTTTGGACTAATACTCCCACAGATAACATTTATAAAATACTTAAAAACCAACTATTTAAGGGTACAGAGGGCAACCAAAAGCAGTCAGAAACTGGTGAAGAGTCAAACTTTGAAATAAGGAAATTGCCCTCAGTCTGTTTTTCCCTGAGGATACTCTATGGTCTACATAACATGAGACATCTAGATGTCAGACAGAAAGCTTCTGGCTTACTGGCTTAAGGAGTCAGGAAATGGGCTTCCACAGCAGCTGAAAAATAAAATGAAACGTCTGGAAAAGAGTGGGGCATGAGAAGAGCCTCCAAATCTACACATAATTCCACCTAAATCCTTGACCAACCCCTGAACTTCACATATATAGGGGGAGAATCTCTAGGAGACCAGTAGGAAACAACAGCTGCATGGAAAGAACTGATCCTAAGGAAGGATTTCAACTATTGCCTACTCCAGAAGAAACAGTTTGGAGTTTCAGCCCAGCCAAGTTAACTACGTGCTAGAAAAAAATAAACATTCTTCAAAGAAAGGTAAAGAATACACAGTCTGTACAACTTATCATTAACAATTTCTAGTGTATAATAAAAAATTACTGGACATTGGGGGGTGGAGGAAGAAACAGAATATGACCTAAGAAAAAAATCTTATCTGTATAAGCCAAACTCTACATGTCCCAGATGTTAGCTTTAACAGGAAAACAAAACAAAACAAAAAAACCCTTAAAGAAATTGCTATAAATATGATCAAAGGCTTTAGGGAGCTAACTTCATAATGAACAAACAGACAGAAATCTCAGCAGATAAATGGAAACTATAGAAAAGGACCAAATGAAAATTTAGAATTAAAATTACAGTATCTAAAATGAAAGGATGACTAGATAGTCTTAACAGCTTATTGGAGACAATAGAAGATAGGTCCAACAAGCTTATTGATAAATTAGAAAGTATCAAATCTGAAGAAAAAAAAAATAAGCACCTTTTGAGAAAGGAGTAAAACCTCAATGACCAGCAGGAAAATGTCATTACATTCATGTAATAAGAGTCCCAGAAGGAGAGGAGAAAAAGACTGGTGAAGAATAAATATTTAAAGAAATATGGTGCAAACTTTCCAAATTTATGTGAAAAACATAAATCTACACATCTACAAAGAGGTCAGCAAATCCTATGAAGGATAATTTCTATGAAAACCACATGTAGGTGAATTATAGTAAAAATGTTGAAAACTAATGATAAATTGGTAATCTTGAAAGCAGAGGGAAATGATATATTGCATACAGAGAACAAACAATAGGAATTATGGCTGAGTTTCTCATAAAAAAGCAATGTAAGCCAGAAGACCATGTAAAGACATCTTTAAATGTTCAAAAAGAAAAAAAAAATCTATCATCCCAGAACTCCATATCAAATGAAAATGCCTTTTGAAACTGAAAACTGCTGAAATTTTTAGGACAAGGACAACCAAAAGAATTAACCAGCAATGAAACTGAACTATAAGAAATGCAAAAAGAAGTTCTTTAGATTGAAAGGAAATGATGCCATATGGAAACTAGGATTTATTGGAGAGAATAAAAGGACAAAAAAGGTTAGTAGTGGATTAACAGAACAAAGTGTATTTTTGTTTCTTTCTCTTAAAATCCTTTTAAAAGTATATAACTGTTTTTTTTAAATTATGACACTGTATTGTGGGATTCTTAACATATGCAGATTTATATATATATATATATGAAGCGTCAATAGCACAAAGGACTCAGGAGCAAGAATTAACATATATTCTTGCAAGACACAAATTTTATGTGAAGGGATAAAATGTTAACTCTAAAAATACTCTGATAAGTTGAGGATGCATATTTGAATCCTTACAGAAACCTCTAAGAATGCAAAAGAAAGGTGGGAAAGGGAGGCAAGGAAAAAGGAAGAAGGGAAGAGAAGGAGGAAAAAGGGAGAGAGGAAGGCAGGCAGGAAGGAAGAAATGAACAAAAGAAGGAAGGGAATCTTGGCTTTGATTTTCCAAAAAAAAAAAAAAAGGCAGGAAAGAAAAAACAAAGAAAGCAAAAGCAGGTGGAATAAATAGACAACAAATGGCAAATGGTGGAGCTAAATTAAACCATATCAGTAATTACATTAATGTTAATTGACTAAACACTCCAATTAAAACACAGAGATTGACAGACTGGATTTTAAAAGTAAGTTTCAACTATCTGCTGTGCATAAAAGATGTGCTTTAAATCAAAAGACACAGATAGGTTGAAAGTAAGATGACAAAAAAGATATACCATGTAGACACTAGAAAGCTAGAGAGTCTATATTAATAACAGACAAAATGGATTTCAAGGGAAGTATTACCAGAAATAAAAAGTGACATTTTATAATGATAAAAAGATCAATTAATCAGGAAGAGATGACAATCATAAATCTCTATGTACTTAATAACAGAATTTTAAAATACATGAAGCAAAAACTGACAAAATAAAGGAAGAAATAGATATATCCATGAAAATCGAAGGTAACCATTCTGTAAGTAACCACAGAACAACTAAATAAAATTACAGAAATATAGGAGATCTGAACAACACTATCAAGCGCCTTATCTCATTATCATTTTTAGAACACTCCACCAATGACAGAAAAATATACACTTTCCCAAGGGCACGTGGAACATTCACCAAGAAAAAACATAAATCAAGGCTCAATATATTTCAAAAACTTGAAGGGGAATTTATACAGCAGCATACTGTCCCGTCTAGCACAGAAATATGAATACATCATCACTGGATTGTAATTTAATATAATAATTTTGGAGTCTATACATATATATGTATGTATATATACATACACATACATATATATGTATGTATATATACATACACATACATACATGCATATTTACAAATATGCATATATTTTTATGGGATAAAGGAAATGGAACAAAATGTAAACAACGGATGAATCTGGTATAAAGATATATAGGCGTTCCTTGTACCATCCTTACAACTTGTCTATAATTTTAAAATTATAACAAAATTTTTTCAAAGTATCCCTATATGCCAGCAACAGGAAATGAAATATTTTAAAAGATACCATTTATAGCAAAGTATCTAAGAATAAGTCTTTATAGGGAGAATTATAAAACTTTGTAGAGAGGCTTCAAAGAAGATCTAAATTGAGAGTTATACTGTATTCATTAACTATAAAAGTCAGTATTATAAAGGTTTAAATAATTCCAATTGTTTTGTAGATTTGGTAATATTTAAATCAAACTTTCAACAAGATTTTCTTCGAACTTGACAAGTTGATTCTAAAATTTATACAAAATGCAAAAAGACAAGATTAAACAAGAAAGAAAAGGTGGCGGGACCTGCTCTACCAGCTAATAAGACATCATAAATCTTTAGTAATTTAGGTTGTATAATATCAACACAGGGAAAGACCACCATGTATGGACATTCGGTAGATGACAGAGATGTCATTATAGATCAATGAGAAATGAATGAATTTGCCAACACATGACAAATAAGTATATGAAAATATGCTCAATATCATTAGCCACAAGGGAAATATAAATTAAAATACAAGGTATCACAACATACACTACAATGGTTAATATTAAAAAGACAGAATATACCAAGCACTCACAAGAATGTGAAACAACCAGAACTCTCACAGGCTGATGGTATGAAAGTGTAAAATGGTACAACCACTTTAGAAATCTGTTTGGTAATTTCTTTAATCCATCCTGAATTATTCCTGTGGTTCCTGTGGTTTTTGTGTATAAAGCCAGTTGGTGGTTTGACTTATAAAGTTTAAATTATACCTACTATATGACCCAGCAATGTCATTCCTACATAATTTAGCATATGTCTTGGAAGCTTTATTAATAATTGCCAGGGGCACCTGGGTCGCTCAGTCAGTTGAGCAGCTGACTTGATTTCAGCTCAGGTTGTGATATTGGGGTCCTGGGATCGAACCCCTGCATCAGGCTCCGTGCTCAGAGGGGAGGCTGCTTGATGATTCTCTCTCTCCCTCTCCCTCTGTCCCTTCCCCCTCTCATGCTCTCTCTCTCTAAAATAAATAAATAAATCTTAAAAAAAAAGATAGTTACCAAGAACTGGAAACATTCCAAATGCCCAACCAGGGAAGAATGGATAAACTGTGTCCATTTATACCCAGGACACCACTCAGCAATAAAAAGGAACAAACTACTGATACATCCAACAACACAGATGAATTGCAAAAGGGTTGCTAAGTAACTAAAGAAACCAGGCAGGAAAGAGTATTTTCTGGATCATTCCATTTCCCAAATACCTGGCAGAGACCAACCTATAGTGACAGAAAATAGATCAGTGATGGGGGAGGGGACTGAGTGCAAAGGGGCAACAGAGAACTTTTGGCGGTGATGAAAATGTTCTGTGTCTTGATGGTGGTGCTGACACATGGTGGTATCCGGTTGTCAAAAGTCATCCAACTGAAAGAATGAATTCTGTTGACGTAGAATGTAACTTATACCTCAATAAATCTGACTTTTGAAATGTTAACTAAAGAAAAAAGCCACAATGAGATCGCCTTAAATACAGACCAAACTGGCAAAATTCTAAGTCTGTTGATACCAAATTTTGGCAAGGACGAGGAGCTGCCGGAACAGTCACAGACTGCGTTGTCAGGAAACAGGCTCTGAGGTAGAGCCCCGTGTGGGAGAAGCTCATAATCAAAGGACGGTGGCAGAAACAGGAAAAGAAAAGTCACTAAGGCACAGGCCTGCCAACACTCTGATGGGGCGCGCGGGAGTGAGTGTTGCTCATCGGACTGGTCCCACAGAGATCCGGAATGACCCCCGCCTTTATTCTCCCACCCACAACCCTCAGATCCAGGCTGTCCCTGGGAAGGGCCGGTCCCAGGGCCAAAGCAGCTCTGAGGTGGGGACAGGCCCTGCAAGAGCTGAGCTAGTCCGAAAGTCACCCTGGAAGAAGGGTCCCTCCGGCCCACCTTCAGGTCTACATGGGAACGTGCATTCTACTGATGGTGTTGTGACTTAACCATTTTGGACATGAGTCTGATCAAGCTGAAGATGCGCATGCCCGATGACCCAGCGTCGTGGCCTTGCTATGCAGTGCCTCATGAAATGCATTCCCATGCGTCCTGAGGTAAATGCTCATCACAGCACGGTTTGTAATAGCCCTAAACTGGAGACAACTCCAAAATTCATTTTGCAAATTACAGTATATTCATAGAGTGAAATCATCCAGACATTATTTTTGTCATATATATCGACAAAAATAAAGATACAGCGACAAGCCTCACAAAGGTGAATCTCATTGACATAACGTTGAGCAAAACTAAGGTGCAAAAGAATACCTCCAGGATGGCGTTTCCTTCATAAAATTTGGATGATTCCAGGATGATTTCCTTCATAAAAAGATTTCAAATTGGCAAAGCTAAACCCTATGGCTTGGGAATGAAGATAGAAGTTATAGATCTAGGAAATAACGTAGTGAAATGGGTTTCACAGAAGTCAGGATAGTGGTTACTCTGGAGGGAGGCAGGCGCTCTAATGAGAATAGCACGCTAGGGAAAGTGACCAAAGTTTTACCATCCATAGGTACTCACTTTATAATTATTAATCAAGCTATACATATATGTTTGAGGTACTTCGTGCGTGTTGTATTTCACAACAAAAGTAAGGGGAAATGGGACATATGAGACAGTTAAAGGAAATAAGCAAGTTTGGCCTGAAAAAGAGAGGCTTTAGGGGTCATATAATGGTTATTGACCATCTAAAGAACTGCCCCACAGGCCCAACTTCTTTCTTGGAGAGAAAGAAGTTTCTCATGATTGAAACACATGAAATGGGCCTCTGGGCTCAGCTGCTCCTGCACCTGTGGAATGAGTGGCCTGGGAGGGAGGGCAGGCCAGGCGGTCTCAACCAGTCTTCCGGCTCTGAGGTCTCAGGGACAAAGGAAGTAGGGGGAGCAAAGGCTGATGGAGCTAGGAATAAAAAAACAAAGAATGAAAGAGCACGTGTTTTTTTTTAAAACAAATGTCAGTTCATGGCTCCTTGCCGTGGGAGCTAATTCACCCTGCCAGGTCTCCTTGGAAGCACCTGCTGCTTGACATGGGCAGAGCACAGTTTTCAGCTGACCCTGTTCTGCTGGTGGCCCTCTGGGCTCTTGGTCCTCAGGGATGCCCAGCGTCCTCTCAGAAGAAAAGCACTGGGGCTGCCCGAGTTGGTTCCAGCTCCCCTGAGCCCATCTGAGACTGTGCCAGGGCTTGTCTTCCAGACCTGTTCCCAGGTGGATCACCACCCAGAAAAATGAAGAGCTGAGAGGCGCCAGGAAGGAATACCAATAATGTGGCTATTGGTAATGCCGACAAGCTCTGGCCATGTGTCCTACATACATTTTCTCATTTAAATAATCAAGCTTTGTGTATGCCTTCCATCCATACTACCATATTCACCATGACTCAGATTAATCTGCCCCTGTGTGCCATAGCCATCGGGAACGATCTGGCAGGAGGTGAGTACGGGTGGGAGGAAGGGCACCTTGTTCTTATTCCCAGATGGGCAGCCTGCTGTCTCTCACTACCTAGCCCTCTCATTCCCTTGGGCGCTGCCTCCCTTGCTTGTCCCTTATCACCTTCCCCACTGCCTGCGGTATAATAACTAACATTAACACAGCACGTCCTGTGGGCGAGACACAGAACCAGAAGCTTCTCCTAGTATTTCATTTATTCATGGTAACACTGTTTATTGGTGAGCAAACCAAAGGTCAACGTAGTTAAGTAACCTCCACAAGGTCACACAGGTTGTAAGACCAGGGCAGACCTCAAAAGACCTCAGATCCCCAATGCTTTATTACATACTGACTTTCCCCTCCAGCTTCCCACTTCTGCCCTACGTCCTTCCTAATGGACAAACTGACCTCCCATTTTCTCAAGCAAAGCCCCCCTCTCGACCTTCCAGGTCAAGTTCTTTCTTGTCTTGCCTACTAATTGGCATCATCCCACCTGACTGCCTTAATAAGACCAGGGCATGTTCTCCATCCTGCCCCCTAACAAGTACTTCTTAGCAGTTGCAAAATGTAATTCTTGCCGTTTCTCCCTATGCCCTTTTCTGCTTAATTTTTGTGAAAACCTGGGCAGACCTTGAGTCTCTTTTCCGCAAAGGCTCATTCCATGTTTGCTTAGGGAGCAGCTGACAGAGCATGGGGGCTACAGGTGTTCTGAGCCCAGACCAGTCACATTGAGTGAAACCCGTAAAAACTCGGCGAGTCCAAGGGCGTGGGAGAAAACTATTTTTCAAGAGTGCGCATGTGCAGGTGCGCGAGTTTCCCGCTGCTAGAGACCCGCTGGGCGTGCAAGGAAGGGTCCTGGGTCAGCGGGAAGCACTCTGAGCTCTGCGCCGCAGGCTCTCTCCAGTGGGGAACCTGACCCGCCCCACTCCCCGGGTCCCCCACCCAAAGCACAGGTTTGTCTTCGTGGAGACTGCCGCCACCCCGATCGGCACCCTGAATCACGCGTGACTCACTTGTCAGCCGATTTCTCTGCAGAAAGCTCTTAGCAGTTAATTTCTGGCTAATTTATTATCCTTCAGCTTAGTCCTACAGCGCCATTAGCCAGGAGCCTGACACGACTGAGTGAAATATTGTCTAATTTATTATCTTATTACTCCTCTGGAACAGGATCAATTAATTACCCATTAAAGTATTTCAGCTGTGGAGATTTATTAGGGGCCCTCTGCATTTTAACAGATGATTAGTTATACATGTTTGTTTGCTTGAAGAGCAGAGACTAGCAAATGAATAGAGGCGATGGCCGCGAGAGAGGGCCGAGGGAGCCGGTGCAGCAGGAGGCAGCTAATGGATCTCCTCTGACTCCGTGAAAATGGAGCAGTCAATGACAAGAATTATCGACTCATTCACTTGCGGTTTGGAGATAACCATATGTACAGCGGAAGGGGAGGAGGGGAGAAAAACCCTCACTCAACTGCTTTTTCCATTCAATAAATTCGCTTCAGAATATATTGGATTGGGGTTTGATGGCTATTTCGTGTTTTGCAGAGTGCTGACACTGGTATGATTCAGTAATTATTGTTTCTTTTAAGTTATTGCTGTAATTTTGCTCTCTAAGATCCCAATCAATTTCTGCCTCTCAAGGGCACGCTTGAAAAGCGATATTTGAAAACAGCCCTCTGATAGATTGTGCTGCTAGACAGTGGCTGAGACAAATAGCCTAATCTGGCACAAATTAGCTTGGCTTCCACAGATAGTTTTATACAGCGATGTAAATTATATTGTCAGGCCCAGTCACTTTCCTGCTTAGAGTGCAGCTAACAAGGAACCATGGAGATATTATTGGTGCAGCCGTGCACTCCCAGGGCTGCTGCAAAGCCATTTGTAAGGGGGGAGAGAGAGAGAGACTTGGGGTAACAAAAGCAAGGTAGTCAAGCAGAAGTGAGCTAGAACTAGGAGGCGTGCAGGTAGTCTGCGTCCCCTGGAGCAGGACGGAACTAAAACCCTGGAAGGGGAGGCTTCTGAGCTTGAGCTGGGCGGGTCCACTCCATGGGAGAGACGGGGAGGGTTGCAGGCAAGAGAGGCAGGGCTCTGTTGGGAAGCAGCACTGAGAGGAGCAGACCCGGACCCCATCCTCCTCTCTGCCTGGAGAAATGGTTTGCGCTGGCTGGGTCTAGGGGAGGGCAGGGAGCTGTGCTGAGCGGAGCTGGAGAGGTAAGTGCTGAGCAGGACCGGACCGGCGGCCCCCTGCACTGGCCACCCTGGGCGGGCTTGGCAGGATGAGCTAACCAGCTCACCCCACTGAGGGGCCAGCCCCCGGCCCCATGAGCACTCAGTGGGGCTCCAGCCTCGGCACCCTGGGGAAGGTGGGAGTTTGCTCAGCTGGGAAAGCTTGCCTCCAAGGTGCCTTTCGTGTGCCTATCTGGGAAGCATCCTTATCCCTCTTGTCTTGTCTGCCTGGCTTTCAGAATTCTCCAGAATCGGCTCCACTCACCGTAGCCACCACAACCCCATGCCCATCACCACCACCCCTGACCCCAGTCAGATCCACCCTATTCATCATCCTCAACAGTCAGCTCCTCCTTCACTTTTGCTCCCTCTTTCCCATCAAGTGCTCTGGCTTCTTGTACCAGGAAGATCCCCACTTCTCCAGGCCACTTCACCATCCTTCTGAATTCGACCACAGAGCCTGCTCCTTGCCTGGCAATGGAAGGCCGCCTGCCCACCATCTGGCATCTGTGGAATCAAATTCCATGTTTTCGGAGGCTCACCTTGTGTGCTGGAATAGAAGCAGGCCCAGCCCCAAGGGCAGTAACCACCACTCACCTAACCAGCCCAGGGAGGTCCCCAGAAGGGCCATGAAGCCCCTTCTGGAGGCTTGGGGGGGGCGGGGGCTGACCAGGCTGGTACCACAGCCTAGGCAGACAGTAGTAAGTAAAAACACCATGTTCACCTGCCACTCAGGGGCCTCAGCCTGAAGAGGCTGCAGGGAAGCCCCCACATGGAGGCAATCAGTGATCAGCAGGTTTGGGTGTTTAGAGCCTGCTACATGGTCCTCCATCCTCCCAGTTCCATACCTGCGCTGACATCATGGTCAAGGGCCTTCCTTCCTCAGCAAGTGACTGAACATACATCTCTCAGAGACTGCAATGAGGAGTTCACTTAACTGAAAGTCTTCTGAGGTAAAACAGCACCCCCCCCCCAACATGTCCTGGGCCTCTTTGTCTGATAATGACCCGAGAACATTTGCTGCTTTAACGGAGGTGTTTGCCTTGAGTTTCATTTCATCGTACCTGCCCCTCCCACTCCCATCTGTTACTTCTGAACTGCCTAGGACATACTTATCACTTGGAGGGAGGGAGGGTGCTATGTCTGTTTGGTCTATTTGGAAAATGAGAGTCACGTGCATAGATGACAAAAACACGACATAAGCAAGAATGACGTTGACTCTTCATCCAACCTCATAAAAATATTGTTGTCAGGCAGAAGGGCATGTTTATTTCTTGAACCCTACTGTGTGTCAGATCACACTTTCTGTAGCTCACGCTGTCTAAATTAATTTGTAAAAAGAGACTCCAAAACATATGCTAGTTCCAACACCATAGAAGTTTATTCCCCACTTACGCGAGGCTAGAATAGCAACCCTAACAAGTGGAGGACTGCTCCTCCGAGCAGTGATGGGGGGCCCAGCAGCCTTCCATCTTGTGGCTTTCATCTTCACCTTGTGGCTCCCAGGATCCTTGTGCTGTGTTCTACATCAGCTCAGAAAGGGGAAGAACAGGGAGGTTTACCCATGGGAGGTTTCTTACGGGCCAGACCTGGAATTAGTCTGTGTCCCTTTTACTCACATAGGATCTCTAAGAACTGTTTATAGATGTTATTTATAGATGGACGATTTTTTTAAAGTAAGCTCTACCCTCAACATGGGGCTTGAACTCACAACCCTGAGATTTAGAGTCATATGCTCTACCAACTAAGCCAGCCAAGTCCTATAGGTGAACTTTTAGATACCACGGCTTGACCCTAGCTGGGCAGTTCCCAGCAAGAAATCCTCTATGCTATAGAAGAACCAAGAACCTTTGATGGACAGCTGGTCATTTCTGCCACACCATCTAATCAGTATCATCCCCATTTTACACATGAGGAAAGAGTATAACATCAGAGCTAGAATTTAAATCCACGTGAGTCTTACACCAAGGACTATGCTTATTCCACTCACCAAATTAAACCATACAGGAAAAGAAAATCAAATCAGTACATAAACTTCCCAAAAAATAGTCCATCATCTTTTTCCCAAGACTCAAGTTGGAGAACCGGTTTTAGAACACCTAGTTCTAAGTGCTCTTGAAGTCTAACATGTGGACCCTGAGCCTTATTGGACCCAGAACTCAGGAAGCAGAAGCTAGATTCATCTCCCTTAAGAGCAGTGACAGAGATTATCACCCAATTTGCAAATGATGACACTGAGGCTCAGAGAGGCTAAGTGATTTACTTAAAGCCACAGAGCTAAGTGGGCCACCGGCGGGACTACAACCAATCTTCTCACTCCAAGTCAAGAGCACAATCCTCAGCTCTCTACCCCTCCCATCTCACTGGGGTTTTTCTCACCGGAGCTGGAAATTAAATCAGAGAGCAACATAACCTCCATGCAGAAAGACTGCTTAGAGCACCCCTTACCTATTACCTGAACCTAGAAATGTGAGTCTTTTGAGGACACTGCTCTCCCTATTCCTAAATTTGAAAAAACTGAAGACCCCACCAAAATGGAGGTCAGAAGAGTCTCCATCAGTTCACAGGGGAGAAGGACAAAACTCCTTGAAGGCAAAGACTGCGTACTATTTTTTTTTTATATCCTCAAGGCTTCATTTAGTACCTGAAAATCTAAGGGTTGTGCAATAAACATCTATTGGACAGATGCACGTATGAATGAGTAAATGAAAGCAGTCCCCATTTTCCCAGCAAGAACCAGTAATCAAGATGAGTTTCAGGCAGAAAGAGGAAAAAGAAAAAAGAAGTCTTTTCTATTTCCCTCTTGGTTTCTGAGCCATAACTTACTGTATTATCTTTTTTGTGTGTTTTTCCTAGTAAGTATAATGCATATTCTTAACTTTTTACACTCTGTTTTGAATTAACATTGTATTTTTTCATGCAAAATGTAAAAACTTGGCCACTGGATAGGTCAATTTACTATCTCTCCCCATCTTTCTGCCATAGTTGTTGGCCCTATTTATTACATCTGCACGTTATAAAGCCCACAAGACAATGTTAGAACACGTGCTATAAATGTTATGTGTATTTTAGAGAAATTAAGAGATTAAAAAATAGTATTTTTTATTTACTCCAGATATTTACGATTTTTTGTTGTTCTTCATTCCCTCCTGAAGATCTGCTTTTCCATTTGGTATCAGTTCGTTTCGGTCTAAAGAACTTCCTGCAGCATTTTTTTGTCCTGTGGGTCAGCTGGCAGTGAACTCACTTGGCTTTCTTTTAGCTAAAAATGTCCTTATTTTGCTTTTATTCTTGGAAAATATTTTCTCTAGTTATAAATGTGGTCTGGACAGAGGGTTTTTTGAATCAGTTTAAAGATGGCCTTCCATTATTTTCTTGTCTCCTTTGACTCGTTTTCTTAAATATAAAGCGTCCTTTTGGGACACCTGGGTGGCTCATTTGGTTAAGCAACCTACCCTTGATTTCAGCTCAGGTCATGATCTCAGAGTCATGAGATCGAGCCCCAAGTTGAGCCCCACAACAGGCTCCACATTTAGCTCCCTCTGACCCTCTGACCCTCCTTGAATGCTATCTCCTCTCTCTCTCTCTCTTACTCTCTATCTCTAATTTTAAAATCTTTAAATAAATAAATAAAGCGTTCTTTTGCTCTGACTGCTCTCAAGATTTTCTCTTTCGCTTCTGGTTTTTCATAATTTGCCTATCATGTCCCAAAGCATGGTTTTCTCTACATATGTCCTGTTTGGGGTTTGCTGAGATTTTTTTTTTTTTTTTTAATTAAGTTAGCACACGACCCTGAGATCAAAACCTGAGCCAAAATCAAGAGTCGGCCTCTTAACCAAATGAGCCACCCAGGCACCCCTGCTGATATTCTTGAATCTGTAAATTTGTCTTTCATCACATTTGGGAAATATTTTTCATGATTTCTTCACACTATTTCTTTCTATTCTTTTTGGTTCTTCTTCTTCCTTTCCATTCTTTCTACATAACCTGAAAAA
The DNA here is from genome assembly GCF_002288905.1 of Enhydra lutris kenyoni. Taxonomy (NCBI): domain Eukaryota; kingdom Metazoa; phylum Chordata; class Mammalia; order Carnivora; family Mustelidae; genus Enhydra; species Enhydra lutris. The sequence continues at coordinate 34,423,823 of NW_019154095.1, forward strand.
CGAATAGATCATTTATATTGTCTACCTTCAAGTTCACAGACAATTTCTCCATAATCTCCTCTGCTTTTAAGTCCGTTCAGTGAATTTTTACCGCAAATATTTTATTTTTAACTTCTGTTTGGTCCTTTTTTAACAGTTCCTATTTTTTCTTTAAGGTTATATTTTTTTTTTCATTTATTGCAGGCATATTTTCTCATATTTTAATGCATATCATAATAATAACTCACTTAAAATCCTTTTTCTACTAATTCCAACATTTGGGTCACATACGGATCAGTTTTCACTGATTGTGCTTTCTCTTAAAAACAAGTCATATTTGGGGCACCTGGGTGGCTCAGTCGTTAAGGTCTGCCTTCAGCTCAGGTCATGATCCCACAGTCCTGGGATCGAGCCCCACATCAGGATCCCTGCTCAGTGGGAAGCCTGCTTCTCCCTCTCCCACTCCCCCTACTTGTGTTCCCTCTCTCTCTGTCTCTCTGTCAAATAAATAAACCTTTAAAAACACAAAAACAAGTCACTTTTTCTAGCTCTTTCTGTACTGGGTAGCTGTGGCTTATATTCTGGACATGGTGAATGTTGTGTTGTGGGTACTCTGAATTCTGTTACATTCTGCTGAAGAGTGTGAAGTTGCTACTGTTGCAGTTGTTCTTGCTGTAACAACAATTAAGGCGGTTAGATTGATTTGGCTGAAACTGTCAGTTCTGTCTCTTAGGGTGCAGCTTAAATCTCAGTCCGGTTCTTCTATTTTTGGCGGAGCTGCTTGGATTCTACCCTATGCTTGGATTCTACCCCACTGGAACCTGAGATTTGGGTTTTTCAGGTTATATTTAGCAGCCACAGTTGCCCAAAACTCTGTCATCTGGTTCTTTAGGCCAGGAAAATTGCAGGCTTCCTAGAGGAGTTTTAGCTGCCCCATGTGAGATAGATTGTGGCTAAGCACCACAATAAATGGGAAAGTTATCCCACACTATTCCCTTCTCCCACATGTCAACTGTGCCTTCAGGTGGCTGCTTCTTGAATTTTGTTGAGGGCTTGCAGTTACTGTCTGTTTGGAGGGGGTTCTTTTGATAGATGCCTACTTGACCATGCCAAAAGTAGAACCTTCCCAGTGTGTTTTGAGAGGGGGTAAAAGGTCAGCTGTTCTGATAAAACCACCCCTCATAATTCCTTGTCCTACTGCATGTCAGAAGACTCTCCCAGACTTTCAAAGTTGAAAGAGGTGTACTTGTGGTGGGAGTGAAAGGAACAGAATCCACCTGAAAATTTGGACATGACTAAATCTTTAACATTCATCATTACACGTGTCTTTAACATGTCAACAAGCATTTACTGGACATCCACTGGGTGCCAAACTGGGACATTTCAACCAGGGCTCTTAATGGATAGGACATGTCAAAGTTCTTCCAACCCAGATTAATATGATATATAGGTTGTCCTGTACCACGTGTGGCATAATTAACAATAGTTACTATTCTGCATATCAAATGTGTGCCATGCACTGGCTCTAACCATCACAAGAATCCTGTGTCTTTGCCATCTCTGTTTCATATGAGCAGCACTGTGACGTTGAAAATGGTCAGGTGTCAGAGTTAGATTACCCTAGGTTTGGATCTTCACGACACTAACTAAATGACCGCAGCCATAGGGCAATCGCTTAACATCTGCAAAGCCTCCTTTAACTTAACCTATAAACTGAGCATTCAAAGTTGTCGTAATGATAAAGAAATAGCAGGAATAGAACACCTAATATGGAACCTGCTCACTTTCTTTTTACAGACAAGAATACTTTAGATTAGGAAGTTTAAATAACTTGCTCTGTGAAGAAGTTATCTTGCTCTGTAACAGGAGGCTATCTTGCCACCTAAGAAGTGTCATAACTGGGCTTCAACCTCATGTCTGTGCACTTTCCTGATAGCTGGATGCATTATCTCCAGAATAACCACCAATTATTGAAGACCTAGTATGTCCAAGAACTACATTAGGTGCCTAACATACACAAAGATAGACCTGACACTAACCAAAGAATTAAAAATAATAATAAGACCCTCAGAACTGGTCATTTTTTTCCACTTACAGAATCATCAGAATTATAGAGCTTTAAGATACATCTTACTAACCCAGAGTTAAGGTCTTCCCTTGGAGGAAGCATCTTTTCTTGATGGAATCACTGTCTACCCCAAAATGCTAGAGAAAGACACACTGCAGAAGCCCTATAAATTGGCCACGGGGTATCCCATTATTCAAGAATACATTTAAATGGCTCAGGAGGGTGGAGAGAGAATGAAGTTCAGACAGAAGAACAGTTAAGGCCCCCTCAAGCCACTGACACAGTCAACAGCCCTCTGTTCCTTTCTGTGCATAGGAGAGTCAAGCTGGGCATCATCCACTCATTTTATATCTTGCATTTCAATCAAATTCTGAGCTACAATGAAATATCCTTTGTCTAGCCATATTAGTGGGTTCAAGATTTTTTTTTCTAAAGATTTTATTTTTATTATTTATTTGACAGACAGAGATCACAAGTAGGCAGAGAGGCAGGCAGAGAGAGAGGAAGGGAAGCAGGCTCCCTGCTGAGCAGAGAGTCCAATGTAGGGCTCAATCCCAGGACCCTGGGATCATGACCTGAGCCAAAGGCAGAGGCTTTAACCCACTGAGCCACCCAGGCACCCGGGTTTCAAGATTCTTGATGAGTGTATACAGACCTTCCACACCCACATAGTTATTTAAAGTGATCAATGAATTCACTTAAAAGCAATTATCTAGTAGGTTGGCCAGATTCCACTTGTCTCCTATTTAGCATAACATGTTTTATCGTTTCTGTTCATTATCCCGCATTGTTGACTTCCAGGTTGGTGTTAAATCTTAGTCACACTGCCAGACATACTGGTATATCTATTCACACATTTATCTGTTCAACAAATAAGTTTCCAGATGCCTGCCTATATCAGACTCAGAAACGAGAGATATGCCCAGTTGTGTTTCATGATCTCTATCACAGCCCCATAGAGTGAACAGCACCCTGGTTGTAAGCCATAGATCCAGACTCAAGCTCTGTCTCCTTTATTTACCAAATCAAAGACCTCAGTTAAGTAATTTAACTTCACGGACTCTCAATATGCACATCTGTAAAGTGAGAATAATTTGCCTGCCATCTCTAATGAACAGGGTCTCATGAGGTTCAAATAAAACTATATAAATAAAAGCATTAGAATCGTAAAACTGTATATTAATATAAGCTATCGCTCTAATTAAATATTACATATCATTTATTTTTTATTCATATTTATTGCTCTATGTTTTCTTCACTATACATGCCTAATAATTCTCATGTTGCAACAATCAATGATATTGCTATTGTCATAATAGCTAAGTTCTGCAGCATTATATAAAGAAAGGCTTTGCATAGACCGGTAGAGGGTGAGGGAACTTTTCGAAGATAGTATATTTTTGCCAAATGCTTTCATTTGTTTTCTTCAGCAAATAAAGACGGCAGCCCAGCCTTCTTTGTCCTTACAATATAGTCACACAAGTACCAATACTGGTGATTTAATTACTGGTTTGATAATGTTTGTAGAAAAGAATTAAAAGGTGCCATAGAATCACAGAGTAAGGAGAGGGCCCTGGTAAGAAAATAATCCCAAAGCTGAGCTCTGGGAGATGAGGAGTAGTTAACCAAGCAGGGAGGGAAGTAGAAGGAGCACTCCCACAGAGAGAGCAGTCTGTTTGAAAGATCAGAATCAAAGGATTGCATAGCTGGTTTTAAAAGGTGTCAAAACAGGGGTGCCTGGGTGGTTCAGTTGGTTAGGTGCCCAACTTTTGGTTTCTGCTCAGGTCACAGGATGGGGCCCTGTACTGGGTGGGGATTCTGCTTGGGATCCTCTCCCTCTCCCTCCACCCATCCTCTCATTCATGTGCTGTCTTTCTCTCTTTCTCTAAAATAAATAAATCTTTAAAAAAAAAAAAAAAAGTGATCAAAACAAACTCCATATGCCAGGCCTGGAGAGAACCAAGATCAGAGAGGCATGAGATCAGCCTGGTGACTCAGGCAGAGGTCGTATCAGGCAGGGTCTTCTGGAGCACATTACAAATTTGGGTTCATGACAAGCCATTGGGGGGTTTTAAGCAGGAGTTATATTATGGTATTTTTATTTGTATAATGTAACTTTGACAACGGAATGGGAAATAGATCTGAAGGGGCAGGAGTAAGTGTAGCAAGGCCAGTTAAGAGCTTATCGCAATGATCCAAGGAAGAGATAATGGTGCCTTCTACTATGCTGGTGACAGTGGGGTAGAGAAGTGTCTGGATCTAAAATCCATAAGGGATATAAATGGCTAGAGTTCGAGAAATACCGATGTGCAGCAGTGAGAGAAAGAGAGAACTCAAGACTGATTCCAGGTTTCTGGTTTGGGCAATTGGATATGACAATGATACTCACCCAGAGAAATAACCGGAGAAGCAAGGTGGAAAGGAAGGATAATGAAGGGGCTTGGGAAATATGAAGTTTGAGGTGCCTGTGGCAGAGACCACTAATCGTCCTCCCAGCCTTCATTCTGGGGAGCTAGGAGAGAAAAGAGAAGGTGCAAAGAATGTTGATCTGACCAGTCAGTTGGATAAAATTTGTCCTTGTGCCTTAGGTCAATTTAATAAATTTGTTTGATTTCTTATCATTCTATGGGGGGGGTGATGACATCCAGGATCTTCTGTTTTTTATTTTCACAACAGAGTGTCCAGGTCTTCACTGATACAAGGCTGCCCAGGTGATATCAACTTCCCTAGCTGAGCTCGCAACTAGGTACGGCCCCGTGGCTTGGGCGTGAATGCCCCACTTTCTGGAAAGGGAGTTAGTCGCCTTCAGCATCCTCTTCCCCCTTCATGCTTATTGGAACCCAGTGCTACTGAGACATTTTTCACCCTGTGGAAGATGTGCTCTAGATGGTGAAGTGACAGGATAGAAAAAAAAAAACCTACATCCCTGGACAACTTCATGAAACAAAACCACTTACCCAGAAACTCTGTGCTAGGGTGTGAAACAGAAATAAATTACAATCTTATCTGAGCCACTGTATTTTATTCTCTGTTTTAGTGACATAGCCCAGTGGGGCTGCCTGGTAAAAAAAAAAAAAAAAAGGTGGAGAAGTTCTCAGGAGAGTTGGAGAGTCTTCAGAACATAAAAGGCTAAGGAACCCACGGCAAAGAGACAAGTAGCCTTGGCAAGAGAGGACAGAGAGTGAGAAAGCGGAGACTTGGTCAAAACCCTCGGCACGCCAACAGAACAGTCAGAGGTCCTAAAGCCCCAGCTGATGAAGCCTCCTGACAGTGGCCAGGAAAGTAAGCAGATTCCAGAAGAATGTGGTCCTCCGCAAGGGAGAGGGTGGTGCTGTGAGGGAACAGGCAACGTTAGCAGCTGTTCAAGTTAGTGGCTTGGAGCTCACTGGTGACCTTGGGGAGAAACGTCAAGGACATGGAAGGGAGCAGAAGCCATGCCCAAGGAAAATGAGAGGCAACAGAAGTGATGAGCATAGCACGGCTGTTCAGAAAGCCGTGAGTAGAAAGAGCAGGGGTGACGTAGCTAACCTAGAGATTATGGCAGGAGTGGCATTTTTTAAAGATGGAAGAAATGCAGTATGTGTCGGGGCTAAAGATAAAGGGAAGCACACTAGGCCACAAGAAGGTGAGGAAAAATGGTCTGATTTAGAGTAAAATCATAGAATGGCTACAGAGAGAAGGAAAAGATAAGGCTTCTATGTTATCAGAAGGGAAGCATTTGGGGGCACCTGGATGGCTCAGTTGGTTAAGCGTCTACCTTCAGCTCAAGTCATGATCCCAGGATCTTGGGATCGAGCCCCACATGAGGATCCCTGCTCAGAGGGGAGCCTGCTTCTCCCTCTTCTCCCTGCTCATGCTCTCTCTCGAAATCTCTGTCGCTATCTCTCTCTCTCTCTCAAATTAAAAAAAAAAAAAATCTTATTAAAAAAATAGAGAATAAAAAAGAAAGGAGAAGGGAAGAGTTTTGCAACCACACATCTGTTCCACCAACCTGAGCCAGGTTCACAACCCCTTTCTGTCTTCACATTAGACAAAGAATTACCACATCAGTCAACTGGGACAAACGAAGCATTTGAATTGGCATTTATAATGGCCTCGTTTTTGCAGAGTTTTGAAACCAACCTAACGAGTAGATAGTAGATACCGAAACTGTCCACATTTTATCATGTTCCTGAATATGTGTATATAAAATGTAGGCAAATCCCAGTTAGAAAGTTAGAATGAGAGCCTCTTGAAGGCAGGAACTTTATACAATTTTTGTTTGAGTCCCCAGCATTATAAAGGATGCTCAATAACTATTTCAAAGATTCAGGCAAGTAAGACCAGGTTTCACAAAACAGTTATTATTCTTTACCAAAGAATTTACCACCAAGTACATTCAAATTAGCCAGTAACCCTGATGCACTTAAACTTTGAACCAAAATTTACATTTGAATTCTGGCTATAAATACCTTTAGTATTTTGAATCATTACCATCGAATCTAGCCACTCCAGTATGTTAGGGACATATCTATTAAGTAAAACCGGAACCCCAAACCTCTTAAATCAGTGAGAAGAGGTTCTAGTGACTGGAGAAGACGTCAGTGGTGGAAAAATTCCTGAAATTTCAAAAGCTGGGAGGTGGTGAGTGGGGAGAGGGGAATACAGAGGACCCTCACCTCACAAGCCAGTTGGATCAACTTTGTCTCTGTGCCTCGGGTCATTTTAATAGATTTACTAAATTTCTTCTCATTCTATCCTGGCTTGACAAAGTTCAGGGCTCACCCATTTGTCTTGCCCCCGAGGTGAGTGTCTCCTTGAGGCCAAGCAGTGATTATGGGAAGGAAATGTGCAGCTACGAACGCTCTAGTGCCGGATTTTACTAAAAGCTCTAAAACTCACCCTACCATGTCCTTGGTTTCTGAATTATTAGTCTATTCACCCTCTTTGACCCCTGTCAGAGGATGTAACTAAGACACACTGACAGTTCCTAGAGAGCTGTGTTTCTCTCTTCTGGGTCATCGCAAGTAATCCTCGAGAACCCAGCGTGGACGACTGGGTGGGTGAGAACCCCCGCCTTCAGTCTTCATCTGCCTGGAGGGCCTGGGGGCAGAGAAACGGGCACTCCTGAGAGAGGCAAGCTAGGCCCATTCCTTCATTTGTGGGTGAGAAGGCCGGCAAAGGATATGAACCCATCGGCCCGGGGTCGTGCAGCCTTGGTGAGAGGCAGGCTCGGACTGAGATCTGATTTCTGGGCTCTTAACCCAAGGTTTCCCTGAGAGACCCCCAAATTAAGACATTCTCCCCTTCACAAACATCTACAGCCCACCATTCCTATCTTTTCTATCCCATTCAGGAAGGAGAAGTATATATGCCTCCCTGTCCATATGCTCCAGGTTTCCTAAGATAAGAAATTGCTGGAGGCCAGATGGGTCCCTGAAGGACCTATGCTTTCCATTCTCCAGACTATTGTTTTCTACAAAAGCCTCCAAGAGGTCTCGGAGACTTGAAAACCCACCTTCCTGTGCTGCCTTAATTCTGAGCATCTTCATAGCACCTTCACCACCCCATCGTAAAAATATTCCCAAATATCTGATCTGCCTGGGTTCCCTATTCCATTTAGTAAATCCATACATTTGTCCCCTCAAAGCAAGGCATCCTAGGCCTTCCAGGGCCACCGCCCAGTCCCCAGCAGTGCCTCAGAGATGGCCAGGGAGCAAAGACAATCCTCAGAAGAAAGAGGTGCCCCTCCAAGGCCGTTTCACCCTGTGAAATGTCACCCAGGCATTTGCATGCATATATTTATACACATAGAAACACACACACACACATGCAAACACACGCACGCACATATGTGGCCACCACATGAGCCAAAATGCAAAAAAAAAAAGAATCCCACGCAGGAGAGGAGAAAACGTCCCCTTTATATCTGCAGGCTGCCTCCAGCAAAAGCATTCCTAAATACGATAGGTTAAATATATTGCTGCCATTACACTCTACAAGAAACACATTCCATAAAAACGAAGGTGCTGTAAATTATACAAATATGATGCTAACAAGCCAGGAAATGCGCCGCTAATGAGGTCAGCTACAGAACTCCCGCAGCGCTGCAAATCAGGTGCCAATCCTGCATGTGAGGTTCAAGAACGGCATTGGGTCAGCGTTTTCCAAGTGCGTCTATAACCTGCTGTTTGGTGTATGGTTACACAGGTAGATAAAAAGCCTCCACTTCTCCCCCCACGGTAACCCCTCCCCAACTTTGTTTATGTGTCAAATCTCCAAGCCACCCGACGAGCATGCTCTGCATTAATGTACCTGACTATTATGCCTATTGTTCTCCTGCTCAGAGTAGAGAATTAGTCACTCAGATGTGTAAATATTGGTTACAGTTTTGAAGCATGCAAGCTTTGTGTTTCTATCAGTCCCATTCCTGGAGGAATTATGCATGCTGTTGGCACCGGGTTTTGTACACACTGTATTTGCTAAAGCTCTAAAAATCAAATAAACATGTTCTCGGCTCCTGAATTATTAGTCCATTCACCATCTTTCCCCGTTAGGGGGGGAAACAATAAACACGCCGAAATGTGGCATTTAGGAACTGCAGCAAGATTTCTGCTTGGCATTTACAAGTTGGAGAACAATCGAAACACCCTTCCTATGCCTTTGTCACAAGGCCTTCTGCACAGAGCCAAGAAGCCTCTGAAATCGCCCCTGACCCCGAGGTGAATGTGACCTTCACCTAGACTTCACAGACACGCATCAGTTGCGGGGACTGGTGCTGCTCCCAGAGATGAGGGCAGAGAGGGAGGTCGAGAGTCTGGGCATCAAGGAAATCCATTCCACCCAAATTTGGAGGCCAGAGCCACAGCTGCTAAGACAGGCCTCGCTTTCCCCTCGGAGAGTTCCAGCCTCTGTTTCTGGCCGGCGGGAGTAGGTTGGGATTAGTAGAGCTCCAAGTCAGAGCTGAAGAGGTTAGATTTACCCATACACTGAAGATCCTCTCAAATTGGCAGCCTTTCGGAAGCACAGAGGGCAGCCAGTTTGACAGGCCAATCCCATGGTACTTGTTGGCACATTTTTTTTTTGCCCTGCCAGGATCCAGGGTAGTTAAGGTTTAAAGCCATTGAGGGCAAGCGAATAGAAAAGTGAGAAGTTTCATGTGAGAAGCACCAAAGGACGCAAGCGAACATTTAGCAGACAAATAGGATCACAAAAATATCTCCTCCATCCCCCTACGCTGAGCAAGGTATTTCTGGTACAGCTTCAATTCCGAGCCAACAGCAGGGGTGGAAGGTCGTTTTGTTCTGAACCGCCTGGCCTAGCCCTAGTCTCAGACACCTGTTTATACTCTATCGCGAAGGCTCTGTCGAGTCTGCTCTCCACAGTCTAGGGGCCCTGCCGTGGATCTATTTGTATACACATATCCTCGGTTTTGGAAATAACTTCAGCACATAAATGCCATTATTTCCAGCAGAGTTGGTGTAAACCATATTTACTACTCAAACACTCAGCTAAAAATCGAGCTGTAAGGGAACAGAGGCAGGAGCACAACAACAACAAAGAAATCGGTGACAGCTACAAACCACAACCACAAATCAAACAAATCCGTAAAGTGCCCTTGAGGTGGGAAGCACAAAGCAAAGACGTAGCAAGGTGACGGGAGGTGGCCACGCTCCACACAGAGGAAAGGAAACTGAATTCGAAATTCCCTGTCTACAGTAAAATACGGACTCCATGTGCGGAACACACAGGGAGGTAGAAAGGCGCGCAAGGAAGGTACGGGGAGGAAGGCAGACACAGTGAGAAGCACCAATTTGTTCTCACTTCCCCAAAAAATCTCAACAGTCCTTGTGTTGGTAGACAGGGGGATCTCAGGGTCTGCACAGGGTCTGTCCTGGTGTTCCACAGCCACCCGATACCCAGCACCATCTGGACAAGGAGGAATATTGGGTGGGTGGCACGCACGCAAGCCAAGAATCTCTTCCCCTGGAGGGGTGAACGGCCTTGCTTCACTCCTCCAATCAAGAAAGATAAAGCCACCACATCAGAGCCGCACTCACCCCACGTGGGTATTTTCACTCATTCATTTTTCTGACAAGCATTTACTAAGCACCTGCTGTATGTTTGGTGCTGGAGAGGACAGAAATGTCTATGAGACTCCGTCATCTCACAGGAGGATAAGAAACATTAGGCAAGAAAACGTTAAATAAGAAAATCATCATGATGATATAAGAAAATGACAATGCTTTTCAGAAAAAAAAAAAAAAAATCCAAAAAGCCATGTGTGATCGATGACCAAGGGAGACCATGATACAGGCTGTGAGGGCTGACTGTGTCCCAAAGGGAGAGAGAGAGCCCTGTAGGCTAGGTGAACCAGGAGGGCTTCAAGGAAGAGGTGAGATTTGAAGGTAGACAGGACTCAGCTGGGCAGAATAGAGAGAGAAGCAGCATGGATGCCAGAGGATTGAGGGGCGGGGGGGGGCCGGGGCAGGAGGTGGGAACAAACAGGGCATGTTGGGGAAGTTGAAAGTGACCAGTTTGATGGATGCACAGATGTGTCTCTGTAGGCGATTTCTCTGTAGGAGAACAGAGCCAGGTAAAAGTTGGTTCCTCCTGAACACCGACCAAGCTCATGTTGGAGATCGGGTCATGTTTAAAAATCAACTGTGATGAACACAAGGCAGCCTTCAATAGAAGGAAAGACCCATATTCATCCCTGTTACATATATTTACCTCTAGGGAATGTGAGGAGATGCCAGGATAGACACGAGGCTGGGTGTGGAAGAGGATGGGTGCCTCTGCTGTCTGCGTGTGTGTACTCACCACCAGTGTGCACGGGGGGGGGAGCTCCAACACCCCCTTCCTCCTGGAAATCACTGAAACGGGAAAGTGGGCTTCCAAACAGCCCTGCAAAATGTGTGTGTTTGGGGAAAGAGGCAGGGACAGCGGGGGAGGGGGACAGAGATACGGTTCTTCAGGCCGGCGGAAGGTACTTGAACTCTGAGGGAAGGTCGGCTGTTTGTAATGAGGATGAGTTGAGAATCACCATAACCCAGAGCAGACAAAGTGTGAAATATGCATTTTTCTCTTCCATTTCACACTAGTTTTACGAGACCTCTGTGGAGATGCTGCAAGCGAAGCCCTTGGCTTGAGCCCTGCAGGGCTGGCAGATTTATTACTGAGTAAAAAGAAAAGAAGAAGAAGAAGAAGGAAAGAAAACAGTTCAGCTGTCTGGCCAGGTAGAAGGGATTATCTCTCCCTGAAAGAAACCAGACCAGAAATGACTTGCAAGGGCCAAGGGAAAGACCCCTGCTCTGTCCAAAGCTGTGGGCCTTCTGCCGTTGCCAAAATTGTTACTAATTCTTAAAATGGTTCTTAATCCCGTCCCCAGCCTGGTGGCAGGAACCAGACTGTCTCTCTCACAGACTCTGTCCCCCACCCTTTCAGGGGCAAACCCTCCATGCCCATCCCACCATGGCAGAAATTGCCGGCCTGATGCACGCTGGCGAGGGCCCATACCTGACAGCAGCCCCCGATTGGATCACACAAGGGACCTGAGTCTGCCGCCATTCCAGGCTCCCAGAGAAGCTCCAAGGCAGGAACATTTGTACTAGAACCTCTACTCTGGGCTTCTGCCCAGAACCAGCCCAGCCTTGAGTCAAATACCTAATCTCATTTTCACAAACAGGAAGGCTCTAAGAGTACCACAAATGGCTTATTGGACTTTACAAGATACTCTTCCACTCACATCATCTCATTGGACCGATTTTCCATGTTAACTGCGTTTACTAAACTCTCGCTCTGTGCCAGGCACCGTGCTAGGCACTGGGCATACAAAGGGCATGAAGATGAAGCCCCTGACCTTGGAACAATGTTCACAGATCCATGGGCTGCTTCTCCCCATGACCACTCAGGTAGGCATTACTTTTATACCCAGGGAATAGTTGAGGAATCTAGAATTCCAGGAAACTAAGTACTAGCCCAAGGCCACAGAGCCCACAAAGGAAAAATTCGGACCTGGGGGCCAGCTCATCAGAACCCACATTCATCAGGCTCCACACCCTCTGAAGGGTTTCTCCAAAGGCTCTGCTTCTCGGGTTTGTCTCACTTCTCCCTCCATCCTTAGAACGCACCGCCCTCTAACTTCTCTTCTCCAGGGAGCTGTGTTTCTTCTCGCCTTTATCGAAGGCCACACTCACCCTGTAGAGGAGATCTCGTTCCAATCATCCCACCTGCCTGCTCCCAGTACCAGAGCCTCTTGCTCTGGTCCTCCTTCTTGCTGTCTACTTGCCTTGGCCATAGAGAACTGGTTGGCTCTTCCCACCTCTCTAAATCTTCTACTCCCCAAACTTTGCCAGCTCCCTAGAAACTGAGGTTCCAAGGGTCTTGGCCGGAGCCTCCTTGCCAAACCCACCAGGAATTAAGGAGCAACGCCCCCAGCACCTAGCCCCCAGCACCTCTGCTGAGCGGCCCGGCCATCCTGTGGGGGCATCCCTCTTGGCCTCGGCTCTCAGCTCCCTGTCCCACAGCCCTCCCCTCTAATCGCCCCCCACCCCAGCAAGTGGGGCATTCCTATTTGCAAAGTGCTGTGAGGAAGAAAAGAGCCAAGCACTTCCCATCCACAGAAAGAAAGCAATTTTAATTGAAAAATGAAAGCACAGATTACATGCAAATCTTTGTTGGCAAATTTCAATTACCATCAAATTAAATGCATAGCTAAGCTAAGCATCTTTGGGACACTCCATTTAATGTTTTCCTGGGATATGTCCACAGCAATCAGAGGACGCATGATAGGTGTCCTCCTGCTGAATGAGTCCCTGGGAAGAATTTAAGGAGCTCTAGCTCTAGCCCCCTGGGGTCCCCACATTCAGACCTTAAACAAGCTTATCTCAACTGGGAAGTGGGAAAAGAGGGCAGGAAAAGGCAGGAGTCCCCACTGGTTTTACCCATTCAGCTTCCTGTCTTTCAAAAACAGCAGGCACCAGAAAAGGGAAAAATTAGAAAATATTCTTCAAGCAACAATATGAAAAATTGTGCCCCCCAAATTACCTCACCTTTTCCTATTATTTTATAGAGGAGAATGCTAAAGCTCTGTGAACCCCTTGATCAAGCAGAGACACAAACACGGGCTCTGTCATGCCCAGGACAGGATTTTGTTCCGAGATGGTCTCAGGAACCCTAAGGAACGGGATTCACACTCTGCAGAAGCTCGGGATGGTCAGGCTTATTCTCATATCCTACTTTGTCTTGTCGGCTGTGTCGGCACTTCGCTCACTGCCACATGCGATTCGGTACATTCAACACACATGGCTTACAGGGCGCCCAGCCCTACGCTGCTCCCTGGGACTGCAAAACCAGAGATCTGACCCCCTGCGACCCTCTCCGCCACACTCACATCACGAGGGCGCTGTCTCCCCTGTGCCACAGCTGTGCCTGAGACAGTTCCAGAACAGTTTCTCTGACCAGACTATAAGCGTGTTAGGGAAAGAGCCACGATCGCTAACCTGTGTGTTGCTCCCTCTGTGTCCAGGGTGCCTGAGTCCATCCTCTAATGTGTATTAATGAAAAGTAACCCACATTTGAAAGAAAACTGACATCATGATGGTTGCTGCTCTGAGAAAGTGGGAATGTCCATATGAAGGTTTACCCTGAACTGCAATGAGATTCTCCTAGATGTCTTTCATCCAAGCAGGAAGTTTCTTATCACTAGGCGATAATTTCCATGTTGGCCAATACCCAGGTGGCTGGAAGACGCCAGGAAGGATTCAATTAAGCCATAGTCGTGCTTATCACAGCCTGTGCCTTGTCCCAGGACACCCCAGCTCTTGCCTGCTGTCAGACCCCAGGACCTTCTGTACACCTGCGGAGGTGGGGTGGGGAGACAGGAGAAGGATGTGATTTTCAGGCCTGTCCCCAGAGTGGGGCGAACAGCTCTGAGTTGGAACAGCCACCAAAGCCAGGGCCCCCATCCTGAGTCTGATGAGAAAAGCCAGAAGGAGTATGACAGGCCCTGGGCTGATGGGGAGAAAGTCTCCCTCCACAGGGCCCCGGGCCCCAGCCAGGCCGGCTCTTACTCCGGCTCTCCTCTGCCGAGCATGTGGGTTCTCGCGGCCTTATCTGCCAGATGGCTCCCGGAGGGGATGATTTATTAGGTGCAGAAAGCTCGCTGATAAATTTTACTGCAAGTCCCCGGCAGAAGACTGGGGGTAGCAACAGCCCAGCACAGGCAGCTCTAATGGAAAGTGCCGTCACCAAAGAGCAAAGCATTATTTATGACTGTCTGTAATGCCTTTCGGGGGAAATTCATCATCGCCTCCCTGCTCCGTGCATGCGGGGACAGCAGCTCTGCGGGGCGGGGGAGCACAGGACAGGTGGGGAACAGTGAGAGCTTCTCTGGGAATCTGCCAGTGGAGAGCAGGGCCATATTTTCCCCTGAGTGACCCCCCTCCCCTTGTCAAGCACCGACCTACAAGTCCCCTCACCATCCGCCATCCCTCTCTCCCACATCCCCGCCCAACCCCCCACCTCTTCCTCTCTGTAAAACAGAGAGGAGAGAAAGGAAAAAGGATGGCGGGTTTTTTTGTTCTTGGTGTGGATGGCAGATGTTTAGCCCTCTGCTGGAGTGAGTCCTTTCCAAAAACAGCTGTCTAGACCAAGGAACACTCCAGTCCCCACTGAGTACAGAGCAAGATAGGGGATGCTCTCCCATTTTGCAAAACTGCTGAAGACACAGGCTTGGAACAGGATAGTGGCCCAGCTCGGGTCACTCCACTGAAGCCAAGTGAAGGCCAAGGAGTTCAAAGGCTGGCTTGCTTGGCGGACCCTAAATGTACTTTTCCTTCTGGCACACGGCAGGGCCCTGGGTGCACTCCCTCTCCCTCTACCCAGGCATCTTGCAAACTCTGCTAGATGAGACATTTGGGGTGGCCCTGTCCTCGCCCAGCCCCCTCCCACCATGTCAACAAGTGAGGCCCTAATCCCTATACTTCCTTTTGGTCTATCTAGAGGAGTCATGGTTTACCATCTGCCTCACGTTTGAATTATTTATGTCTAGTCTGTCTCTCTTATCAAATTAAGTGCTCCTTGAGGGCAGGGTCTGTATCCTATTCATTTTTATATTCATCTCAGCAGTAAGCAGAGCTCCTGGCCCATAGTAGCCTTGATAAATGCTCGATAATAAAATTACGCTGGCAGACTTAAGATATACTGGGATTGTGGCCCCATGTGTTCTTACGCGTCTGTCACCGTGCTGGTATTCCCAGCATTTCAGAAAGAGTAGCTTGTCCCCACACACGCATCCATCAGCTTGGTATAATGGAAAGAGCACTGGATTAAGAGTCAGGAGGGATGAGCTCTAGTGGGCAGCCTCCCCAAACATTCTTTGAGAACGTTACAGGAGCCAAGTCAGATTTCACCACTAAGGCAATAATTAAGCATGGGCAGCTCAGTTTACTTCTGCATGCCTTGGTGAGTCAGGGAGTAAAGGAATAATAAAGTCTGCCCATCCTCACTTACAGGACTTCTGTGAGAACGTGAGTTCTGCAAGGACCTGGAGATCTGAGTTCTAGGAAGGGAGGGAACAGCTGGTGTCCAATGGTTGCCCAGGCTAAGAAAGACACTGAAGTGCTTTGCAGGCGTTATCTTGTTTATGTACCTTCCCAGCAGGTCCATGGGGTCAATTTTATTATTAGACTCATGGTATAAATTTGAAAACATGGTGTCAATTCCTTCACTGACCAGTGGAGTGGCTTTGAGTTGGGTCACCTTCCCTCTTGGGGCCTCTTGTTCTCATCTGGGAAATCAAGGAGTTGGAGTAGATGCTCTGGAAGGTCCCTTGAGCTTCAAATCCCTGTGAGTCGTGACCCCATGAGGTCTGCTGTCGTACATGCAGCCCAGTCCTGGGCCACTGCCAGGATGCAGGGTAAATGCGTGACCAGCATTTCCAAGAAAAATAAGCTATGCATGAAGAGGCTACTTCAATTTTTGCTTGAAGATCTGGGATTTAAAGTCACACCAACGGGAAGTACAGGACACTATGGCACTAAAGCCCCCCAAGACGGTCTCCTGAGGAGAGACAAGTCTGACAACATTAGGCCCAAGAAGGAGGCAGGCCAGCGAGGTCAGAGGGACAAGAGAAACAGGACTGGGCTGCAGAGTTGTGGTCCCCTGCCCACCCTGAACAGGTGAGGACAGGGTAAGTGATGCCATTCACAAGCCCCACAGATCTCTTTGCCAGCTCCATGGCTGATGTGTTTTCCAGAATCAGGACATTTTAGAACCAGAAGATAACTTTATGGCCTCTAGTTCAACAGATTTGTATGGAAACAGAGGACCCAAGTTGTAAAATAACTGGCCCAAGATTAAAGACCTAACTGGAAACCGAGCCTCAGGACTACTGTGTAGAGCTCTTCCAAACACTGGGTGATCAGCTGGTCTCACAGGCACTGGGCCGGTCCTGTCCACATGCACTTTCCCAGATATATGGGAGGGACATCCAGGTTGTTCTATGAGCCATACATGCAAGGATCAGGCTGGTGGTTCTTTTTTTATAGATATAACAATGATAAAGTCTGTAGGTTTTCATCTTCTCAAAAATATGAATTTGGGGCATAAGAACCATCGTCATAAAGTTTAACAAACTTTATTCATGCAAAAGTAGACAAATAAAAGACCCAGTAATAAATGATGAATTTTGATCAAGCCAGTGGGAACCCCCAAGTCTTACAGACAATGACTGGTGGCTTTAGCAGGAGTCCTTCTTAGTTCTGACTTGAGCTTTGCATCCTTCATGATGGTTTGGGCTCCAGCATTCTCAGAGAACAGAATATTTCTTGGAAACAGCAGGTGGAGTGTAGTAAATAAGAATAAAAGATGTGGAGTTAGACAGCCTTAGGTTCAAGACTCGCATCCACAGACTAGGTCACCCAAGGCAAGTTACTTAACTTTTTCTGAGTCTCAGTTTCCTCTTCTGGGGACAATAAAACTTCTTTATAGGGATTATTTGAAGGATCGCATCAGACAGTGCATATACGGTCATAGGGAAGTACCCAGGGCAAACAGATGCACAATATCTAGTATTTGTTAATTTGACTATAACATTCAGGAAATCAGGTAGACTAGAACATTGACCATAGAACCAGAAATTTCAAGACCGTCTGTCTTCTTGGTCAACACAAACTGGCTTTCTTCTCTCTCAATTCTTCTCAAACCCAAGTCCAAATGATACAGATGCTTGATAATTCAGATACATCCTGAAGACATATCTCCATAAAGCATGGCTCAAGCTCATCCAAATGACCAATCCCTTTGGAAATTGAGACCGTATTTCCACTTTCCAAATGACTGCAGTCGCTCAGTACCTGGAGTAAATGTGGAACATGAGGCATCTCAGCCATGGCACATGGATATGATATGTTTTGCCAACCAACCAATGACACAGACAAGGGCAAAAACTTTACCATTTTAGTCTCCAGCTTCAAAACACGGGTTTGTGAGCTGGGCTTGGGGATACCGCAGAATTACTGATGGTTTTGTGGACATGCTGATTTCTAAGCTCCAAGACCATCGCTTCTCGGCCTTTTGGCTAAGATCAAGTGTCTAAGCTCCAAGACCAGAAATTCTGATTTTCTCTAAAATGAGTCCCAGGAATCAGCATTTTTTTAAAAAGCGAGAGATTCGGATATATATCCAGGTTGTGAACCACTGATCTAAGACAATCGTTCTTTTACTGTGTGTACTTTATTATACTTTCTTACATATGTTCTGTCTCTTTGAACTTCATATTTATACCATTAAGTCACAAGGAGACTGGGAAAAAGGACTGAATACTTTTATCCTCATCTCATGGACTCATCAGCTACTTCTGTTTGTATTTTGAGACTCTCACTGCACTAGATGTTTAAAAAATGTCTCTGCTTTCAGACTGTCTCTGGGTTTCATAAAAATGCACTTAGTATTTAAGATAGCAGTGAAGTATTCCTACTTTAAAACAGGAAATGGCAAGTAGGGTTGCCTGGGTGGCTCAGTCGGTTAAGCATCTGTCTTCAGCTCGGGTCATGATCCCAGGGTGCTGGAATCGAGTCCCACATTGGGCTCCTTACTCAGCAGGGTGCCTGCTTCTGCCTCTGCCTGCTGTTCTCCGTTTGTGGGCTCACTCTCTCTCACTCTCTCTCTCTGACAAATAAATAAATAAAATCTTTTTTAAAAAGAAAATAACAAATAGGATTCATCTAGTATAATACCCCCAGCTGATTGGCAGGGGCTGTCTGGAGCACCAGGGCACTCTGAGGGCAAGCCCAGCTCAGGGAGAAGGCGAGCGGGTTCAGCGAGTGATGCCTGGCCCAAGTCCAGTCTAAGACCAGTCAGGAAGATGTCATCCCTTTCCAGCTCCACTTCAATGTATATTACCTCCAAAGGAGAAAGAATATTCAGAATGGATTGACAAGTGGTATTTACGTGTAAGGTTTTCATTCATACTTCAAGTGAGAGCTTGTTTTCCATTTTTGTTATTTTCTTCACTAAACCGAAGGGGCGTTCAAGAATCTGTGTGCTCCTGGTCCAGATAAAGTAGAAAATGATCTGAAATAAGATCAGAAAATGCTGAGGCTCTGGACCCTATGGAAGGGTGGGCACCAAGCAGCACTTCCCTTCTCCTACCCTGGAATGGAAGAAGCTGGTTTGTGTGGTTTCTTCCTGCCCAGGCATCAGCAAGGACAGACTGCACATTGAATAAAGGAATCTCTCTTGGCATTCCCTTTCTCAGCCTGCCTGCCTTCCCTGGAACTATCCCTTCTATCCTAAATGACCTTCCCCACCCTCCATTGTGTTTTTACTGCAACCCTTCCAATTATTTAAGGTACAAATCAAGAACTACCTCCTAACAGAAGCCTTGACAAAGAACTTGACATTCCCAGTTGGAATTATTCTTCCACAATATTTAGTGACTTTATAAAAGGACTCCTGACTGTCTGCCTTGTTATCTTAGTTAATTGTGTGTTTGTCTACCTCTCCCCCTAGTTGTGAGCCCTTGGAGAGTAGAGACAGAATCATAACCCCCATCAGAGTCTCACAACCCAGCATACTGAGTTGCCCTCGTAAGGACTCAATTGAATTAAACTGGAAATGTGGCTAGCCTTTGTTCTATAAAAGAAAGAAAATAAGGTATGGGGTGAATCCTGCAAAGGAAAGTCTTCTCTGTGTTTTATGCTCTTCTTGATGCATTTGCATGCCGGGAAGCCTATGTGAGAAAATGCCCTCACCATTCATCCTCCAAGACTCTCCCCCTGCTTCTTCAGATGATGCAGAAGGAGCACTAGAGTCAGGGGGCCCCTACCTGAGGCATGCTCAAGGAGATTTGGTTCCAGGGAAGACTCTTACCTGTGGAGCATGTGGGCTCTGCTGAGAAGCCTAACCAGCACTTGCAAAGACAGTGCCTGCTAGGAGATGCCAGGAACGCAGAACCCGGATGCAAGGGACCCAGCGTCCAGCCCTTCACCTGCCTTCCCTAGCCCCAAGAGATCAGAGCAGCTGGTCTCCTGTGCACAGATACCCATGCTGCCATCAGGCTAGACCCAGGACTCTTGGAGCAGGTGAGGGAGGCAGGAGGGAGGAGGCAGGCTGGGATTGAACAATGGATAGATGCCCAGTCTGAGACATCAGCAGCCACTGTAGACTGGGTTTGCTGCCTGGCCTTCATTTCCTCCTGGGCAATGGGCCCACAACATGGTACTGCCCCCAAATCAGTGGGGGTTCCTTGATAATGATCCCAAGACCAACTAGTGGGGTTTCTTCCCTATGGCACAGATAACCAAGGAAATGGAAGGAATGAAGGTCACACACATCATTTGGCTTTCTCCCTAAAAACCAGGTCTTATAAAATTATAGAATTGTGAAGCTCATGTGTAACTATATGATCATATATTCCAAGCTCTTCACTTTACAGATCAGGAAACTGAGACCCAAATGTGCCAAGTGATTTGCTCAAGGCCTCCATCTGGTTCGTGGTGGAGAGGGGGGATGAAGCACAGGTTGTCTACTCTCTAGTCCAGCATTATTTCTAACACAAGCTAAAATACACTAATTACTGATTACCAGCTTTTTACTCCACATAGGTAAGAAAATACATGAATTTTGACAAGGCACTGATTAAAATGATAAACCTATCCAAATGTTGTTCTCTAGGTTCCCTTTTAGCTCTCAAAATCATACTGGACAGACAGTTTAAGTTTTGCCAGGAGAGGAGGTTAAAGGAAGAATGGAACCAACGTTTACTGCATGCTATGTCCCATTCACCATGCTAGGCATGTCAATATAGTTTACCATATTAAATCCTCACACAAATCCAGAAAGAAGGCATTAATACCCCTTCTTTTATAAATGAGGAAATGAAGGCTCAAAAGGTTAAGGGATGCGTTCCTGGGTGGCTCAGTTGGTTGGGCCTCTGTCTTCGGCTCAGGTCATGATCCCAAGATCCAGGGATCGAGTCCAGCACTGGGCTTCCTGCTCAGCAGGAAGCCTGCTTCTCCCTCTACTCTTGCTCTCTCTCACTCTCACTCTCTCTCTCTCAGATAAATAAGAAAAATCTTTTTTTAAAAAAATGTTAAGGGATTGGCCCAAGAAATAAAACTACTCAACGGCAGAATCAGGATTCAAACTCAGATCTGGCTCCTAGACCAGTAACTTCCCACTGTTCCATGGCGCTGTGCTCTGGGGCTTTGGGGACCCTATGATAGACACTGCCCCACATATCAAATGAGGGTCAAGGGGCACCTGGGTGGATCAGTGGGTTAAGCCACTGCCTTCGGCTCAGGTCATGATCTCAGGGTCCTGGGATCGAGCCCCACATCGGGCTCTCTGCTCAGCAGGGAGCCTGCTTCCTCCTCTCTCTCTGCCTGCCTCTCTGCCTGCTTGTGATCTCTCTGTCAAATAAATAAATAAAATCTTTAAAAAAAAAAAAAAATGAGGGTCAAGGCAAGACAAGAGGGCAAGTCAGGGCCAGATGGTCAATGTGATTCCCAATGGTTTTGCCCCCGTTCCACAGCCCCTCAAGGTAAGTACCCTCCATCCCACACTGAGCCAAGTCTTCTAAGGTACCCAGGCTCTGGAAGGCTGTAAATTATCTTGGAGCATTCTCCCTCTGCTTGAGATTGGGGTTAAGAACTATACCTCCAAAGGGGTTTCTCCTCGCCACACTCCAAAGGGGGGTTTCCTCACAGAAACACAGAGAGGAGAGGTCTGTACTCAGTGTTTAGTTCTAATGGGTCCCCTCCCTTCCTTACAAATATGCTATAAGGACAAATGAAGCAATATACCTGAAGTGTTTGAGAGCTTTCTAAGTGCAACATAAATATAACAACGGAGCTGCTGATGCTGATAACAATAGTAACAATGGTGATGACGGGACTATATCCATGGCCATAATTTAAGGGAATATTTAAAATGAGAAAACCCAACCAAAATCAATCCACTGAACTTTATTTAGAAGAGAGGCTGCTAATAAAAATATTATGGGAATGTGAACTCTTGGGAAATAATGATGATTTCCTTCTATTAAAAGGCTCATCAGATCCATTTCCAATGTATACCTCAGTTATTTGTGGGCTCTTTGCCACTCAGTACAACAAGTTTGAGAGAGAAAGAGAGAGAGAGAAGAAGAAAGGGGATGGAGGTAGAGGAGGGGAAGAAGAAGAGGAAGAAGAAGGGGAAGGAGAAGCCCACCATCCCTGCTGTGCCCTGAAACCCTGGGTTTCAGAAATACAACTGGCCTCCATTCCAGACCCATTGCCAGTTACTTCCATTTACTGAAGGGTCTGGCACTGGTGAAGCATCTGTCTGATGTTCTTCCTTATCTCATCCCCCACCCCCATCAGCAGCTGCTGTACAGCTTGAATTGGAAATTTAGAGTCAATAATGGTCAATAATAATGTAAATAGTCAATAATAATGGGCTGATGCTGTCTTTCTCTGAGTGGGTAAGGTCACATTCCAAAGATGAATCTACCCAAGTGTGAGACCCCAACACAGAATGGACATGGAGTACCCACTGCAGCAGCTAACAGCTGTTCAGATTATCATGTTTAGGGAGGAGGTGGGGGTAGTGAGATTAAAACCTAGGGGAAACAGCAGGAAGAGACATAGTAAGTAGAAACCAAACTCCAAGGAGAATGGGACAATGAGGAACTGGGCAAAAAGGTAGGGCAGAATCCTACCCCATACTCAAGCAGTAAATGGACCCCCATCATATCATTCTTCAGTTCTGTCCAGGAAATGGTAGGAGAAAAATGGCTACTCTAATGTTGTTTCTAGGCCGGAATGTTGGAAGCCCCCTAACCAAGTGCATCATCAGAAGACAGACAGACAATCATCAACAGCATTTTAGAACTTGCTGAAGCATCTTAATTCTTGGAAACATCCCTAAAAACAGCATGATGAAACAGACTGCAAGGGTTGGTTGCAGAATGAAATTGATCACCATGATTTTCCTTAAGAGATGGGGTGTGCCACTGAAAAAGGCTGGACAAGGAGGCCATGGGGAATAATGCTGGGCTCTTCGGATGGGTACCCATGCTCCCACATTTAAGCAGCTGTGGTCTGGTCACCTTGGTTGGTCCTTCAGTGAACACAGGGCAGTTTCCTGTCACAGAGGAGGCCAAACCATGACAGCCAAACCTGAGGATTCCCATCCAGGTAGTGGTACACCGTGAATGTGCCATCTCCAGGTATTCTCAGTGAGAAGAGAGTTTTCAGGACATCTCAACTTAGCTACCACTCTGATTAACCTTGAAAATTCATGAAAAACTGCACCATTTTTATCAGCTCTCAGAAAGCAAAAATGATCTGTCCACTGACAACCATAGGCTACTCCCTTTCCTTCTAATTCAGAGCTCCAAATACTGGATTCAAAAGTGTTTCTACCTTTAACTGAAATAACTAAGAAACATGCATGTTCCTTTGTGTTTTTCCTAAAGGTAATTTAAAGTATTGTTTTTATATTAGACCACAAGTGTATTATGACTGAACATACAACATGTTAATGATTTCTTTAACATTAAACACTACCATTCAAACATGTAACACTTGTTGGGAGATGTTTCAGACCATGACATCCCTGGGGGCCTTGCCCACCTCCCTCCACCTTCACTTGGGCTAAAAGTTTGAAGAAACTCCATTCTGAGCTGGGTCCCTTCCTGGCTGGTCCACTCTCTAGCCAGGGAATTCCATTTAGCCATCTGCAGTGTGAAGTTTAAAAAGCTTTTGATCTGGACATAGTCTATAGACATGTGGTTCAAGAAATTTTTCCCCAGAAGTCTTAAGGAAGAAGAGTCTTTCAACATTTAGGGTGATGGAACCCAAATCTCCATGTTGCAGAAGAATAAAACCCATGACTTCCAAAGGCTGATGCTAATTCCTAGGATTTCCCTGGTCTTATGCCATACTTCCTCTACCTAACAGTACACAATGATCAGTAGCTCCTTTCTCGTCCCTTTTTACTGTTCCCTTCACCTAAGTAATGCTTCACTTTCATTCTTGCCTCATCCCAACAAGATATTGGAACTTGCATACAAAGAAAATGAGGCCATTCCCTCTTCAGCTTTTCATAGGCATCCATAATGCAGACTCTACCACCCGTCTTCTTGCCAGTGGGGACCCTGCCACCTTATTCTATACCCCACCTCTGCCTACTGGTAAATCCAGTGTGTCTGGGCGTGTCATGCTGCAAGAGAGACAGGGAATCACTGGCCATACCAGCTTCTCATTTCCACCAAAAGAATAGCTTTTGGACGTAATCACCCCAGAGATCTCTTCTATCCTCCAATTAGGCAGAGTGAAAGATGCCTACATTTTGCAAATGCTGCTCACACTCACAATAATTTGGCATGATAGTGGGTGATGCCTTGTGTTTCCTTAGCACTTGGCACTGTCCTAAATGCCATCTCTGGTCTAAAAACATGTCAACAAAATCCAAGGCCACTTCATCTCCATTTAGTCAGGCCTCTACCAGAGTGACACTTCATCCCTTGGCTAAACAACGGACTCCCAGGCAGCATGAGTCTGCAGATTAGAACATGACCCAAGAACCATCCTTGGCTGATGTTCAGGCCTTTCTGAGCTTCACTGGGATTCAGACCTCATTCTGAGCTGTCCAGCCCATCCTTGAGATAAACGGGGACTGTTGAGTCAAACAGTCTTGCAGTCAGAAACATTTTTTAATAAGAGAAGGAAGCTTTCAAAAGAATGGTCAGGGCGCCTGGGTGGCTCAGTGGGTTAAGCCGCTGCCTTCGGCTCAGGTCATGATCTCAGGGTCCTGGGATCGAGCCCCGCATCGGGCTCTCTGCTTGGCAGGGAGCCTGCTTCCCTCCCTCTCTCTGCCTGCCTCTCTGTCTACTTGTGATCTCTCTCTGTCAAATAAATAAATAAAATCTTAAAAAAAAAAATGGTCAATAATGTTTAGATTTACTACAAATTGCCATGTAGATGGCTTGTGCAAAGGGAATCTGATCTCATTTCCAATACTCTCAAATAAGCGTGGCTGTGATTTCTTCCTAAGAAAAGTGTCAGATGCTAAAGCATTCCTGTTGGGTATCACATCTTGTCTCCAGAGAGCTTTAATTATTTTCAATGTAGTTCTTGAACCACAGGTACCACCATTCAGCCACATCCACAAAGTATATAACTATATAATTCCATGGTCCATGATATGGAGTGATAGCATGACTACAAGAATTTTTAAAGTACTTCTATCCGTTCATTTATACAAAAAAAATTCTCAATGAGCTTGTATTATCTGTAGACACTTTGGTCTAAGACTTTCCTGCCTAGCTTTATTGGGACAACAGAGTAAGTAGTAAAATACACATGTTTGGTAATGTCAGCAAGATGTATATTCTATTTACTCCTCATACACCCCATCTCCATTCAAACTAGACCTTCTACCTAATTCCAGGAGAAAGATGACCAGTAGGAAGGAGGAGGAAGGGGAAAAGGAGGAGGAGGAGAAGAAAGAGGAAGAGGTGAAGGAGGAGGAGCGGAAGAGAAAAAGGAGGAGGAGGAGGGGAAAAGGAAGAAAGAGGTCAAGGGGAAGAGGAAGAGGAAGAAGAAGAAGAGGAAGAAGGAGGAGGAGGGGAAGTGGAAGAGGAAGAGGAAGGAGAAGAAGAAGGAGGAAGAGGAGGAAAGAGGAAGAGGAAGAAGAAGGAGGAGGAGAAGAGGAAGAAGGAGGAGGAGGAGAAGAGGAAGAAGAAGGAGGAGGAGAGAAAGGAGGGTAAGAAGAAAAAGAAGATGAGGAGGAGGAGGGGGAAGAGGAAGGAAGGAGAGGAAGAAGAAAGAGGAGGGGGAGGGGAGGAGGAACAATGAGAGGAACGAGAGGGAGAAGGAGGAGGAGAGGAAGAAGAGGAAGAAAGGAAAAGGAGAAGAAGTGTTCACTTTTGAGTTCTCAGGAGAAATCCCCATAATATAAGGACTTTCAGAAATAATTTGGCTTTACTGGACTCACCATCCCCACTGACTTGGAGAATGCAACACCCGCCCAAGCTATGCCCCCTCTATCTCTAGAATTCATTCCTCACCATAGACCACCTGAGACCAAACACCTAAGTCCAGCACTCCCACTCCAGACCCTTGCTCAGTGCTCTTCCCCTCCCAGATGTAGCTAGGAAGATCACGTGGGAGCCTCTCAAGTCAGCTCCCTACACATAAAGAGAAGAAATCATTTTAAAAATTTAGTACCTAATACTAGGCCTATCTGTAGTCAGGATACTTACTGCCTTTAGATACAGATAAGTCTCTATGCAAAACAGCTTTGTACCATTTCTGTTTGGCCCCTTTCTGGTAGAAAGAATCTTTCACCCTTTCTTCCTGAAGTGGCCCAAATCCACGCCTTTTAACCCCCTTCCCAAATGCCATTATCCATAAATCTAAGAAACGCTTTAGTGCCCAAGAAGCTCCTATTTCTAGATGGCAGATGTATCAGTTTTCAGCTGAAAGTCACGTGATTCCCATATCCTCCAGTACCTTCTGTTAGGATATCCTATACCTCAGTCTTCACTGCTACCAAATGGGTCACACAGCATGAACAGCATCTATAAGGAGGCCCAGGGACAAGAATCATAGCACCAAGGAAATGATGAGACACCAAGAGTGAAGGTGTACCTTAGTGATCATTAAATAGAGTGGAACAGTGAGATCCAGAGATGGGGAAGAACTCACCCATGCCACAGAGCTGTCAGGGCAGAGCTGGGAGTCCCCACACTGCGTCTCCTATTTCCAGAGCAATGTTCTTTCTGCCACACAGGAACCCTGTTCCATAGAGATAAATGCCTCCTAGTGCCGCCCTCACCTGGGGCTGCTTCTGGAGGCAGGCAAAGCCACATCCCTCCTGGGGACAGGGGTGGCATTTCTGACCCACAGCCAGGGGATGTCCAGCCACCTGGCATTCCTGGCTCTAGCACTCTCCTCTCAGTCCCCATGTCTAGGTAAAGGCTTCCACTCAGCATGTGTGTAACTGAGAGCCACATGACACTGAAATGCTAAGTGAAGAGCAATTAACTTTTGCTTCTGAAAACCCACTTTAGCTTTCCATAACTCTTTGGGGGCCATTTCAACTAAGCCAAACCTCCCGCACATTCTCCCTCAGCAATAAATTACCTTCCTGGCTTTAATTAGCTGCCGGAGTGCAAAACGGGGCTGGGTGCTGACGTGGCTGCTTTCCCCACAGGTCCCATTCTGTCACACAGACTCCAGGAGAATGGCAGCTGCATGGAGGGACGTGGCAGCAGTGGACTCCTTACCGCCCATGGGGTGGGAGGGGGCCAATGCAGAAGTGGAAGCCTGGATGGAGCCAAATTCTGAAGGAGGTAAAATTGGGGGGAGGGGAAGGGACTCAGACACCCCCTTCAGCTCTCCTGGCCCCCAGGTGATGTGTCCCCAGACCCATTTTCCTCTTGCCAGTCTCTCCCCCTCCAAACAGCCCCCAGACGCACATACACACTAGCTCCAGGTGGCCAGTACCCCATCTCCCTTATCATTTTTTCTAAGGGAGAAATTACTGACAGAGCTTAATGTGTTAGTCCTACCAAGAGAATTTGCTATATAATTGTGAACTTAGCTTGAATCCAAATGAAGAAGTCCCTAAGTATGTGATTTTAGTGACATCCATGGGCTGAAATGACACTGTCTGGGAAAGAGAGTAAAAAGGCACTCTCAGCATCCCCACCGTCATTCTAAGCCCAAGATTAAGATTTGAGGTCCAGTTAACCCTACCTCTAACTACAGGTATGACCCTCAACAGGTCCCCTCACCCTTCTCCAGCTCAGTTGCCCGGGAGAGAGCTGTGATAGATGAGCCAGAATCCCCTTGGGACCTAAAGTCCTGTGTGTGTGTGTGTGTGTGTGTGTGTGTGTGTGTGTGTGCGCGCGCACGCACGCATAGGGGTGAGTAAGGAAGACACATCTAACCCAGCCTCAGTGCACAGTGTCTCCTCTCATCCCTCCTGCTTTCTTCTAGAATCTTCCATCTGGGCAGGGGAGCATCCGCAGGAGCCTGAATGGCCCCACCCTGCTGGAGGAGGCAGTCCCCAACCCCCAACCCCTGGCGGGGCTGCACCCACATACCCCATTCCAGGAGCTGTCCTCCTGGCCAGGGAGGACCCTGGGGAAGGACCGAAGCCACCTTCCTCCCCCTGTGCAACACACTTATGCTAATGGCTGCTTCTCAAGGTTTACACCTCCTCTGACAAGCGAGAACCTTCCAAAGCCCAATTACAGCCTACTTTCTTCCGCCTTTCCTTCTGGGGGAGGGGGATTAAAGGAAGAAACGCCACCACGAAGTCCCCAGCGGGGCCCCACTGTCAGAGGCTGGTGACAGGCCCTCCCCCTGGCTGCGTGTGCACCACACACCCCAGAGCTTGAGCCCCTGCCCTGTCACTACCCTCCGCGCCTCCCCAGTTAGCAGCAGCCGGGCAGGTGGGCAGGTAACCGGCCTGTGACAGCCACCAGACAGGCCCTGCGCCCTGCCGTCCTGCCCCCGCCACCGGCAGCTTCCTCCCTAGCCTGTCACACGCCCCACACAGGGAGCACGGAGCGTGCCCAAGGAGAGTGCAAGGACTGAGTGGGACCAGCCACTGCCGCCCTCCTCCTGGCCTCCGCGGAGTGCTGGGCAGCAGAAAGACCTCCCTTCCCCAGAGGCCAGGGAGATGCCAAGGGAGAGCAGGTTCCCCCAGGAGTCCTAGGAAATGGATGATAGAGGACTGCTCTGATGGAGAAATTTGAGCAGCCTGAGTCAAATCACCGTTAAATCCCCTGGCCCAAGTAACCACACACTCGCTCGCCACCTCCTCGGCCTTGCCTCTTTTGAAAGGGCACTAGGCTGAGACCTAGGAGCGCCTCTGTGTCCTGGCACAGTGATCCCCTATAATGAGATGTCTGGCTCCAGGTCCCAGAGATAAAGCCCTTGACCTCCTCCTGCAGGTTTGGCCTCCCTCCGGACACAGGCACCAAGCTGGCTTGGCCAGACCACCTGCTACAGCCCGTCACCCGTCCCTGAGGGGACCTTCCTAACGGCTACCTAGTCAGTGATCTGAGTTAGAAGTCCTTACTCTGGCCAGTTTTCCCAGGGAACGCCCCACCCCTCTGAGGCAGACTCCAGGCCTGCCTGAAGCGCTGAGGGGGCTGGTTTGCAGAAAACCCGCCCATCCCCGCTCTTGCTAAAGTGAGGCTGCCCTCTGCACAGACAGCAACAGTGACAGGAATTGTGCCCCTGGAATGGAGCACTGTGGTAGTCCGGGCTCTCCTGCGCCCCTTGAAATCAACCCTCAGACGCAGGCACTGTTGACTGGCACCCCCCTCAGGATCCATATCTGCCCTTTATCTTCTCCTTACATTTGTGGCTTTGTCCTTTTCAGGCTGCTACAACAGAGCACTGTCCACTGGGTAGTTTTGAACAACAGAAACATATCGCGTGATTTTGGAGGCTGGAAAGTCCAAAACCGAGGGTCCGGCAGATTCAGTGTGTGGTAAGGGCTTGCTTCCTGGTTCATGGACAGACCCCTACTTCTCTCTGTGTCCTTACAGGGTAGAAAGGGTCCCTTTTATAAGAGCGCCAATCTCCATCATGAGGGCTTTGATCTCATGTCCCGATCACCTCCTAATCATCTTGGTTATTAGGATTTCAACATATGAGTTTTGAGGGGATATAAACATTCATTCCATAGCAATCTGTCTAGAAAGAAATGTCCTCTCCCTGGCACAGATTCACGGCTTGGGCTATAGTCAAAGAAGTCAGGGTTGGGAGCCTGTGTGACCATGCTGGAAATGAGCAAATCATGTGGGATGCCTCAAAGTCAGCACAAGGTGGAAAGAAGAGAAGGTGGTTCACACCAGCAAAGGATGGGGTACGGATAAAGAATAAGTGAGGGGCAGAAACTCCCAAAGGACAGGGACTGTATCTTATTGGTCTTCGTATTCCCGGTGCCGAGAGTATGCCTGGCCTCAGTGAACACTGAGTCAGCATATGTTTGCTGAATGAAGGAGGGATGGGAGTCAAGCTAAGGGGCCAATGGTGCTCCTGGCCCCTTCAGCACTGGGAAGATTCTGTGTACATTCACAGTGTTGGCTTTTAGCATCAGTTCAATGACCACCACCGCACTGGACAGCCCCACAAGGAAAGGAGACAATAAAGGCACTGAAAGGAGAGATCAAGGTAAAAGCACACTTGGACCAAGCCAAGCAGTGTATTCCTCCCCTCCACCCTGTACAAGGACCTCTGTCATTTAGAGCAATTTAAGCAACTCTAGGAAGTCAGTGTATGGTTCAGAATTTCCAAAATGGTACTAGAAGTGGGGAGGGAGGAAGGAAGGAAGAGAAAGAGAGAGAGAGAGCTGAACTGCTCCACACTGGTCGCTAAGCTACAGAAGTACATACAAATATATAACCTTTCATTTGCATGTGGTAACATCCCCCCTTTGTAGAGGGGAATATAAAGTTATGGAGATATAGATAAATAGAAACTAAACTCCGGCTCCCATCCATGGCAAGGAAGAATATATATCAAAATCATTAATTATGATCCAATTTGTGCTTGCACTGTGAAGGATAATCATTTGTTATCAAAGAGATGCCTTTCCCTTATTAAAGCCATTGAGACTCTCAGGAAATGCTCAAGGGTTTGAAATTCTGTATTTGAATTTCACACATGCTTCTTACTACTGGGACCAAAACTCAATCAACACTTGATAGTGCTGACACCAACATTCAAGCTACAGGGGTCTTTACTCCTTCACGACAGACCGACACACAGAACTCGGGTAGCAAACTTGCTCATTTGTTTTTCTCTGAATTCCTCTGTGTGTGTATGTCTGTGTGTGTGTGTCTTTGTGTGTGTATGAGTGTGTGTGTAACACGTGTATAAGTTTAGATCTTTTTTTGTAATGGAGCTGTTGTGGGAATAAGAGGACCCAGGCCAAGTTGAAGAAGGGAACAATTAACCTCATCTCTCTCAAATGTCCAGGGCCCAGCTGCCATTCCTCACTTTCATGTCAAAGCCAAACCAACATGAACAGGTTGCTTGGAGACCAGGCTTCTCTTTCAACTCTGGACCCATGCCTTTGGTCCATGCCCAGGCAGGGGCTAAGTTAGAAGCCAGAGCTCAGAGGTCATTATCCTTTTCTTCAGAAGCTCTACAGCAGAGCCTTGATTCTGATTTGCCTTTTTTGTCCCCGTTTCTGGCTCTAGGATTCAGGCTGAGTGAATGAAAGTCATCGGAATTCCCAACTTAGTTCACTGTGTCTCAGCAAGAGTGTACTGAATGGCATCAATGCCATAGAATGGAATGCAGTGGACTGGAATACAGTTGGGAAGAACCCTACTGCTATCTAAAGAGACTTTCCTTTCCTGAAGCTTCCCCACTGGAAGCAGTAAGTCAACAGCTTAATATAGCCGATGGCATAGTCTATAGCCTACTTGACTGAAGGCCAAGTATTACCTATCTGCCTTGAAATGGGACTTGTGTGTGTGGCCAAAGATAATAATAATATTGAATCTTGTCACAACCAAATGAGGTGCTAATGTCCATTTTATATATGAAGCAACTCCGACCCAGAGAGGCTAAGTAACTTGTTCCAGATCATACAGGTAGTAAGAGCCGAGAAGGACCTTAGACTTAGCCCTCCGTGCCTAAACTAGGCACAGGCAGGCAGGAGACTCCAACCTCTGCGTGGAATATTATTAGTCTGGCACATTTCCGTCCCGAGGGACTCATGAGACATGAACGCAGCACCACCTTCTTGAATTACTGACAGAGGAATTTCCTCTGTGATTTCTCCTGCTTTGGTATCAGGCATCTGAGCTGTCCTTGGAGCTGGCTCATGATGAGCCAAGGGCAGGTATAACTGCATTTAGCAGAAGGGAAGTCTGGGGCACGGAGAGATGTGATACAGTGAGAAGTCGGTGGTCAAACCCAGATTCTAACTCCCCGGTCACCTGGCACCTGTCCTGAACTTACTCCCCTGCCCCAGGGCACGGCCCTACTTCCTCCCTGCCCCCCAAGTGTGCCCCTGGCCAGTGCTGAGCTGTGACTGACAGACCTAGACCTGGGGATCGAGCCTTTTAGATAGAGTTCTTGACACCAGATGCCTCTGGAGCAGGCAGACGGTGTGGGAGAGTGACTGATGGGGGAAAGAAGGACAAGGCCCTTTCCAAAAATAGAGTGAGAAGAGACCAGAAGAGTAGGTAGAAAGTCCCCGGGAGAGTAAGGCAGCAGGCAGCAGAGCACCAGCCCGGTGGGAAACAAGGGCCTCCAGATACCCCATCCAGAGTGGCCAGGATGCCACTCGGGGTCAACAAGCCCCCCACTGCGCCCCCACTTGTAAATTACCTACATGGCTTCCCAGACACCATCGAACCCTGCCTCCCACTTCACACCAAGCTCCAGAAGCAGTTTCTCAAAGGGGATTTGTGGGCCTTGGCTGGTTTGGGGTTTTGTCCCATCCCCCAACTTCCACTGAGGATTCTTTCTGAAATTCTCTAAACAGGAGAAAGTGAGAAGCATAGTTATGTCTCCTAGTGGATGTGGATTCTAAAAGGGACACTCTGCCTCCACTGGGACCCTGATATTCATGGTCCCTGGTTAAAACCTTGGCTCACCTTTCACTCAAGATAGCCAACTGCGCCTGCCACGTCCCAGACACCAGCTCAGGGCTCTGACACTACAAAGTAGAAAATGAAAGTCACTGCCCTACAAGGGCTCACCATCTTCTAAGTTAGGAGTTTTCACTCGGCCACTACAAATTTAGAGAGACCATTAACAACCAGTGCCCCAGTCACCCCTCCTTTGGCAAACCATGCGATCCTCTCTCCTTAGGGCCAGATGGCAGGAGCTGGCCACATTGTAGGGAAATCAAGATTCGATGTACTGACTGAGCCCCTACTCTGTGTCAGGCCCTTGGGCAAGAGGCTTGACAGATACTCACAACGTCCCTCACTCTGTTCTTCAAGAGAGGTATTGTTATCTCCACGAAGAAATTGCTTCTCAGAAAAGTCCAACAAGCTTCCCACAATCCTCCAGCCAGTCAGGGCAGAGATAGGATTTAAATCGCACACCCAGAATGTGATGGAATCGCCCCTGAGTAGAGTGGATAGCTGAATCACAACAGTAATTGAATAAACTGCCAGGACCAATTTTCACAGCATTTACTGAACACATGCAAAAAACAATGTTTAGATTGATGTTGTAAATGGGGACAACCTCTTTGGAGAGCAATGTGGCAATATCGATCAAAATCTTAAATGCACAAATCCTGCATGCCAGAAATTTCATTTATATGAATTTATCCAACTGTATGAGGATGCTCAGTGAAGCACTGTTTGTAATGGAGGAAAGCTGGAATCAACCTGAGTGTCCATCAATAGATAATAGGTTAAATAAACTGGTTCATCCATAAAATGAAATATTAATACTATGCATGCATTAAAAAGGGTGAGGTGGGACTGTGATACGAACATGAATACAGGTCCGTAGAACATTCTTCAGCGAAAAAGCCAGTTGCCGTATTATATGCCGAGTAGGAGACTGCCTATGCTTAAAAGCATTTTATACAGTACACACACATGCATATACAGCACATCCATGCTTAAAATATCTGGAGGCCACATATGGAACTACTAACAATAGCTACCACTAAGATGGGACAGGAAATGGGGACCTTCTAAATTATTTGGTCTGCTTTCCTACTTGTGATCTCGCTCTCTCTCTCTCTCTCTCAAATAAATAAATTTTTAAAAAAATTTAAATTATTTGGTCTGCTTTGATAGACCCCATATTAAAGGTTTTATTAATAGGCAGATCACTGTGTTAATACCTGTTGGAAAGCAATCCTCCAGAGGAAGAAACTGGGAATGGGAAACCAAAAGCTTCAACAGAGACCTGTCTCCCAGGAGGTGAGAGTCTCAGAATTTGAATTGGAGGTCCTCTGTAGGAGCCCATGGCAATCCATGACTGCTTGGGTAACTCGTATTCACTCTTACCTGGTCCTTGCTTAAGAGCTGAGGCACTAGAAGGAAAGTAGAAAGATCGTGGTGGGCTCTGACAACAAAGATCTAGATTCAAACCTGGCTTGATGATGTTGGGGGGGAGGTGCTCTTAAAACCCAACTTTCATCACTATAAAACAGGGGTAGTGCTGGAACCCACCACCTGGGATCACCGGGAGGGTTCACTAGAGCAAAGAATGTCATCACAGTTTTTAAAGACCAGGTTGGAAACTGACAAAAGGAAGTAAAATCCCCCTTGACTGGTACTTGGGAGGCTGAGTCACGAGAGAGGATGGTCTCATCCCCGCACTGACACCACCCTCTCCCCTCTGCAGGAACATGACACAGCAATGAAAACCACCAAGTGCCCACAAACTCTACAAAGAACATCACCCTTTTCAGTTCTGAACTCTGGAGTTGGTGATCTGGGATTGTGTGGCCATGGAAAATGACCCCAGTGCAAAGTGCCCTCCAACGAGGAGTCTTCTGTGTCGGCCTCTAAATCCCCAAGTAAATATCGGTTCATTGGTTTGTTGATTAAAATCACTGATGGTGTGTCTGATGGCTACCAAGGGACCTGAGGAGCTGAAACAGCAGAGAAGCGACCCAGGAATCCCTCCACGACCAGCCTCACATGATTCCTAAACTTAGCTCTGCACTCATACCCTCTCCCTTCCTTTCTTCTCACTCATTTTCCTACAACTGCCTCCCAGGCCTGCCATGAGCCAACCATCCCCACATTAACAGAAATGCACTCCCTTAAGAACCCCCCTGGGCTGGAGAAAATAATAATTAACTTAATAGGCTGATAGAATTACATTAAATAATGATGATAATAACAGTAATATAAACTTTGGAAAAAGAAAACCAAGTTGGATCCTAATTCCACCACTTATTAGCTAAGTAATCTGGGACAACCAAACCTCAGTTCCTCACTAAATTGAGGCTGATCATAAAAACCATTCATGCAGTTGTTAAAAGATGGGTAAATGCACGTTACCAATGTAGTTATTATTAAACCACCATACAGTGAAAGTCTCCACGTGTTTGTTACCATGATCATCTCAATGAGCACCAGGAGGTGTCAAATGAAGAGAAATGAAGTTCTAAGAGGCTAAACCATTTCCCCAAAGTCACTCATCTGGGGAAGAGGACTTCTGAAACCAGGTTTTCAGCCACTGACCCCAGGGTTCTTCCCACCTATGGGGCTCTCCAGTATCTGGCTCAGGGGACAGGAAAGGCCATGTTTGTGGGTCTTGTCAGAACTTCCACCCTCCCAGTCAGCATGTCTCAGGAAAAAGCAACAGGATATAAGTCCCAGAAGTACCTGAGGCTGGAAAGCAAGGCTGTCAGCGGAGAAATGTGACCAGACAAGGAAAAGCCAAGAAAGAAAGAGGGTTCCAAGAGCTTGCTTGGGGAACAATCAAATGCCAGCCCCACCAAGAGGCCTTTTAAACCAACAGTGCTGAGCTTATGTTCAACTTGCCAGAAAATTCCCAAGTGCTTCTGAGATCCTCCACCAATTCTTCAATTTAGAAACTCTTACTGAATGCCTTCTCTGGAAAAGACACAGGGCTGGGCCTCAGAGGGGCTAGGAAATGGGCTTGGTGAGCTCTACTACCTTTTACATGTTACTGTGTACCCTAGGCATGTGTTTTCTCTGCAAGGAATATGTACTATATTAGGGAGAGAAGATGCAAATGCCAAAAATATAATTAAACCCTTGTCAGGAGGGGCTGAGATCCCAGGGCAGGTCCCAGCAGGATGAACTTTAGGCATCCAAAGAACAAAAGGGTTCCATTAGGCTCACAGAGCTGAAGACATACTCCTTCTACAGAGGCTCTGAGTGCAAAAGAATTCTTCTTGTCTGGTGGCTATGGCAGAGAGGAGTTAAAGCAGTTTTCCATATTCAGGGTAGGCCTCAATTTCGAGTGTCACTATCTGACTTTTTAATTATATAATACAGTATAACAAAAAACATCAGACTGCATCAGATGTCTGCTTACTTAACTTTATGGGTAAGTAAACACATAAACACAAGCATGCGCGGGCACACACACACACACACACACACACATGTGTACTGGGCCACACCAGAAAATATATTTTTTGTTATAGACTACGATCCAGAGAGTTTGAAAAACACTTTCAAATTGGACTAGAATCAGGAAAGAGATGGCTATGGGGAACAGGTATCTTATTTAGAAGGAAAAGAGTGAGCAAAGATAAACACTAAGGAGGACAAAGCATCTGGGAGAGATCCCCACTTCTTATACCCCCTCCTGAGGAAGCCAGACCCACTCCATTGATTGCAGAGCGCCCCCTTCCAGGCTCCCTCCCCACTCTTCCCACCCCTGCCCCCAAACCCTTCCCCTTCCATGTCAGCAAGGACCAGGCCATGACCCTGACCTGTGACCCCTGCTTCTCTGATCTCCTATGGCTCCTAGCACCCCACACCAAGGAGACCATTCTTTAAGCATTTTGTGGTCAAGGTTATGTACAGAGTACCCAAGTCCTGGAGTAGCTGTGTGACTTTGAGCAAACCATCTGAGCCTCTACTTCTTGACCTGACAGTGATATATGGGCACTGAATGTATCTCTTTGTCTCATTTATAATTTTGTAAATATCTTTCCAGGGAGAACCTTATCCCCTACTGATTTTGTAAAAATCCACACACACACACCCCAGGGTGTTTTAAATAGTGCTGGACACAGGCTAGACACTTAATATTATTACCTAACTTGGAAGCTGTGCCCAGGAAAAAGAACACGGCGACACCATCACCATCTTTGCCCACATGACAGTAGCAACAGCCAGGACGCACCCAGCAGAGCCGAGCCAGCTTCATAAGCACAAAGTCCCTGCAGAGCCCCAACCTCTCCCCCTGAACCCACTTCCACACTCCAGACGACCTTGGTTTGGACTCGTGCTCTGCTTGTCACTATCTTGAAGGTCTTCATAATTTTCGAATAAGGGGCCCCCATGTTCAACGTGCACTTGTCCTGTCAAATCACACAGCAAGTTGTGACCACATCTCCAAAGACCCACTAACACTTGCCTTTTCAGAATGTGTTGACTTTTAAAATTCCCTCTTCCAGGGGTTACCATAGATGATATAGGCCAGGAAAGCATGTATATAAAGATCTCTCATCTGGTCAAGGGCAAGATTCCATGTGAAGCAGCTGACCTCCCCGACCTGGGAGCTTCTCACTAATGGGAGTTTGCAGGGTTTTGGGGTGCTAGCGAATGTTCTTTGTGGGCAGTAAGCACTGAACCCCTTCTATTCACTCATGGTGCTTTCCTAGACCCAGAGTCAAGCCAACCTTGGCGATCAACACTAACTAACTGCTCACAAAAGGAATCTAGAAAGAAAGGCTAAGGGAGTCTAAATCATTCCTCTCTCCTGCAAATAGGGCCTATGCACCCCTATAAGCCAAGTCTGAAATGCAAAACTTGAGGGCATTAAAAAGGAGGGGGGCCTAAGTCATGGTGCATCCCTTGTCCTCCAGAAAAGCCAGAAGCAGATGGCCAAGCAACACTATTTTATGGAGATGAAGGTCCTGAGAATTCACAGAAGGAAGAACAGGGATGGGGGAGTGAGGATAAGCCAGTATTTCAGGAAAGTGAACAGCATCAGCAAAGGCTCTCCAACATGACCACAGCACCTTGTCTGAAGAAAACGCCAAGGAGAGTGGCCATTGAAGCAGAAAGAGGTGCTCAGTTGGGGGAGCAGGAAATATAACTAGACCATAGGTTAGCACCTACTGGGGAGGGCTTGCATGCCAGCAACAGTGGCTGGACCTGGTCTGACAGATGACAAGACAGCAGATCAACCCACACCTGGTTCTTCCGGGGGAGAGAAGCAGGATGACACTACCTGCAAGGCTGGGCTCCCACGAGCAAGGCCACCTGCCCCAGTGTGTGTGCTGTGCCCGGTCTGCACCTGCGGCCTGGAGCCAAGACAAGACATACGCACATCCCACAAGAGAAAGGAGCCTTGGGGCAGACACACCCCAGCTCTGCCTTCAAGAAATTCTCTCCCCCACCACCACCCTCTGTCTCGGTCTCTACTGCCCTCTCTGAGATTCCAGCTGTCCTGTGTGGGCAGCTCAGCCAACTCTGGCCAGATTAGTCCCATCCGCCCCAACTCCATACCATAATGTGTATGGTACATCACAGTTTGCAAAGTACTTGTCACAGATTGTCTCATTTAATCCTCAAGAGCCTTGGCTGGCTGGCTGGGGGATCCAGGGCTTGAACTTGCAAGCAAATGATTCCAAATGCTGGCCACTTCCACAAGCCCTGAACAAAGGATCCTGGCCATTTAACTCTCTGTGCACCTATGTCCTCATCTGTAAAACGGGCATGATGATGGTACCTACCACATAGGATTAAATAGGTTAACAAACACACAGCTTTTAGGGTAATGTCTGACACATAGTCAGTGGATGCTAGCTCCCCTCACCCTCAGCATCCTCATCAGTATCCTAACAGTATTAGCGCTGTTACTATGGTTACATTATGGGAGGACCCATGGAAGCAAACAAGCTGTGTTTTATAGGAAGCAAACCAACTTTGGCTTCCAATCCCACAACATGGGGTCCTTTGTAAAGAAAGCACCCTGGCCCTGGGGCATGGAAAATGCAGGAAAGAAAGTATTTTTGATGGTAGGAAATGTCCAAATATCCCAGAGCCTAACTGTGAGAAGGGGATCCACCCGTGGCCCCTCTTCGGCTTAAGAAATACTCAGTCCCCTTACCTACTTCTTCTCTGGGCTGAGAATCCAGGGAAGAATGAAGGTGTTTTCTCATGCTGCTACCAAAAATAAAAATTAAAACGTAAATGTTACAGATCAGAGCTGGAAAGGACTTTGAGATCACTTGGCTTGACTCTCATGTTTTCAGAATGCAGAGTCTGAAGCCTGGACAGGAAAGTGACTCAAGTCAAGAAAGAGGAGCAACGAGGAGCACTTGAGACCTGACCCAGCTCCCCCACTCCGGGTCCGCACCTTTTTGTTTGGATCCGTGCTTGTTATTGGGGTTTGTTTTATTTTGTTCTTCTTATGCTTTGCTAATATTTCTCTATTTTCCAATTTTAAGAAGATATTTCTATGAATTTTTTTTAAAGATTTTATTTATTTATTTGACAGACAGAGATCACAAGTAGGCACAGAGGCAGGCGGGGAGAGGAGGGAAGCAGGCTCCCAGCTGAGCAGAGAGCCGGATGCAAGGCTCCATCCCAGGACCCTGAGACCAGGCCCCAAGCTGAAAGCAGAGGCTTAACCCACTGAGCCACCCAGGTGCCCCAGTGAATTTCCTTTTTTAATCTGGAGATTGGAAAGACAAACTTAGAAGAAGGTTGTAGAGAATGTCAAGGGAGGCAAAAACACACAGGTGCTTTTTATTTGCTTTCCTCTTTAAGCTGGTGCCGTTGTTTGGTGGGGCTGCTCCCAGATCAGCTGCCCCTTCACAATCTATTGGCTTAAATCCACAGCAGTGAAGGCTCGAGATGTGGTCTACTGCCTGTGGCGGTGAGGGGAGAGGGCAGGGTGACCATCAGAGCCGAGGGAGCTACTCTGTCAGACACCCCACCGAGGAGGTCTCCCCCAGAGCAGTGGGGTTCCCTGCTTTCCTGTAAGGGGGTGTGGTGGGTGTTCTGTCTCCAAGCTAAGCTGACCCATCAGACCTAACATTTCTCTTCTTGAGACTATGATCAGCTCTCCGTGGGGAAGTTCAAAGAAACAGAAGCATTGTAATCAGAAAGACAGTGTATCTGCTGATTCCCACCCCATCCCTCCTATACACACACACACAAAATACCTAAATTTTATAGTGGTTTCCCTTTATTTCAAATTCATCCTCCTTGGGGCAGCCCACAAGGCTCTCCTTTGAACTCACTCCCTGTCCCCACTCCTCTCCTCTCTCTTAATGCTCTAGTGATGCCGAACTATTGGTAGTTTCCCAAGTACACCACACTGTAGAATCCTCCTGTGCTTCACCCCTACCCGCAACTCCCCCTCCATTAAATCCTGGTGCGTTCTCAGTCATCCCTCAGTCCTTCCCAGCCATCACCTCTACTGACTGGAAGGATTCTCCTCTGCTAGAAAAATTTCCACTGCCCTCAAATATGCGGCTGACATGCCTGTCGTCTGTGAGAATGACCCTCCTCCAGCTAGGGCAATTCTCATGTTCTTCTATTACCCCTCGGGGGACCACGTCCGCCAAACCAAAGCTGGGAATACAATGTTCCATGCACACATATGTTTTTATGGAAAGAGAATCTTTTAAAGTGGTGTGATCCCTGAAAACCCAAGACCTAACATCACTGTAGTGAGAGTACTGCTCATATCCCATCCAATGATTCTCCCATGTCTACCTTCTCCACCAGTAAGCTTTCCTGGGATATTGAGCCCAGGATGCCCAGCACCTACCACAAAGCCCCAAGTGTTGGACTGACAGATGGATCCATGGGTGGGTTCTCTACCTTACCGCCATTGCCGGTGGATGCAGAGCAGTACCAGGAAGCGGAGGAGAAAGGAACAAAAAGAAGGACACTCTACCTTCTCCTTCGTTCTCCCTTTACCCATCCCAGGAGAAGTGGTTCTTCAGACCATCATGTATGCTCTGAAGGCCACAATACCTGTCCTACATACTCAACAGGATTATGGGGAGAAAGATGCAAGAAAGACCAGTACCATAAAGCCTTGGGCCACATAAAGATGCACGCAAATGAAGACAATCTGTTAGCACATGACAGCCTCCATGGCCCACGTTACTTTAGTATCGAGAGCTGAAAGGATGAAGGGGGTGTGAAGAGAAGGCAAACCTCCCAGAGAGCCACTGGACCGTCTCCTGGCTTAAGGTGACCCCGTAAAACCCAGAGACCTCCCCCAATACCACATCCCCCATCCCTCCATCTCCAATTCCCCCATTACAAGTGCAAAATGAAAAGTACTAGAAAAGCCCCTGCTTAGGTTCCTTTTAATTAAGCGTGCACACATACACACACACACACACACACACACACACACACACACACACACACACAACCACCCCTGGGCTTTGTCTGTTGTACTTTTCTTCCCGGGTCTGTTTGTACTTATTCCGAAATTACATAATTAAAAAAAGTAATATTAGGTAAATGCGCACATCAGCCTGTCAAGCCTGCCTGGGCCAACCTTCACTTGGGAGCCACAGTGACAGCCCCTTTATTTCTCTTACTTGTTTTTAAGCGCAAAATATGTCACACCTGGAAGTAATTAGCATAATTTTTACTAATTTATAGCTAATTACACAATTACTTTTCTATGAAAGGTTCTGGAAAGACACTTGAAGTAAGTTTCACCAAATTTAGTGGCAAGAAATTGCTTGAAAACATTTTGTTAGCTTCAAACATTGAGAAGGAGGTGGGGGGGGGACACCCAATAAAGTAAATCTTTCCTATTTCAGAGTGTTCAAATATGACAGAGATATAATTTCTCCAGTAATGTGCAAAGCAGAATGCCTAAGTATCCCTGCGAATCCAACCCAACCAGAGACTGCTCTAAAAAAAGGGGGGGGGGTCCCAAAAGAAGCATGGTTGAGAGCACCCAGGACAGAATCTAGATCATGACCGTACTTGGTTCCACAGCCACGTGATAGCTCTCCCGCCCAGAGTAAACTCACCTTGTGGCAGGATGTGACCCCTGGCAGGTGTCTTGCTCAGCTCCTAAGAAACTGGGGTTCAAGCCTTGGGAAGTCACCTGTTTCCCAAGTCATCCAGGAGGCCAGGACATGAGAACATCACACTGTCTACATGGTGCAAACACTCTCCAAGCCACTTCATTCAATGAGTATTTTCTTTTTCTTTTTTCTTTTTTTCTTTTTTTTTAGAGAGAGAGAGAGAGCATGAGAGGAGAGAAGGTCAGAGGGAGAAGCAGATACCCCATGGAGCTGGGAGCCCGATGTGGGACTTGATCCTGGGACTCCAGGATCATGACCTGAGCTGAAGGCCATCGCTTAACCAACTGAGCCACCCAGGTGCCCCTCAATGAATATTTTCTTAAGCCCCATCGTTAGTGGGAATCTCTAAGAAGAATGACTCCTGTAATCGTTTCTGTAATCCTGCCGAGAAGGGAGCCATTAGGCCTCTCTACCAAGAAGAGTCTACTGAACACAGCTTTGGGCAGAGGGAGGAATGAAAACAAAGCAGCCAAGGCTACCCTGCCCTTAGGAGGCTGACCATCGAGAGAGGCCAGAGCCACAAGCAGGAAGCACATGGCCTCATGTGGCAGTCCAGGTCCGGCCAGCACCCCCGTGGGCAGCATGGGCTGCAAGTGTCTGCAGAAATGGAAACAAGAGCCAAGGAAGAGATGATGGAGTCCCCACTGTATATGACAGACAGGCTGGGAGGAGTGGGAGCTAGTAAATCTCCCCAAATTCCCTAGCAAGAAAGGATGGGAGGGAGCCAGGAGGACCCTTAAAACCTAGAGATAGCCACCAAGGTCCCTGGAAGGGCCCCTGAGACTGAATTTTGGCCTGTGCCTGTCCTGGGGCAGCCTACGTGGTGACGGTCGATAGAAGGGATGGACACGGAGCCATCGGGACCAGTAGGAGGCATGGTCTGAGGTTCACAGAGCCGGCCGAGGGGGGCAGGAGGGCATGCTACCCCGGGCACTCACAGACAGGGGTAATAGCACCCCAAGGAGGCAAACACAGATTCCTCAGGGAGGCAGAATCTAGGAGCATGCAGGGGTCTGTTGCCCTCCAAAGAGCCACAGGACATAAACAGACACACTGTATGTCTGTGGTATTAATTAATACTTCACGTTGAGGGTGACAGGGAAAGACTGGCTGAGATGTCGGGGGGAGGGTGGAGGCAGTGCCCACTCAAGCAAGCTTGAGAAACCTAGCCACAGAAGACACTTCTCCACCAGGGTGGAAGTTCCTAGAAAATGGGACCTCACCCTCCAAGTGGCTCTGCTGTCATCCCCATCTCCTGCGGGCTCATCGCTCCTTCCAGCACCATGAGTACCTAAACTTGCCCGTGAAAGTACGGAAATTTACTGGTTTACAAGGCAGGTCTGGGCCCTCAATGGGGAGTTTCCTGCAGGCAGAGGCTGAATGATATTCTCCCATAGCTCTGCCCCCTAGCACCCAGAGCAGCAAAGCCACAGACCCCCAATGAGTGGGAGTAAATCTGAGTCCAGTTGTTCTGTGATCCGAGGTCTTGCCTGAAGGAACCCTGTGAAGGTGGGAGCAAGGCATATGGAAGATGTCCAGTTCCTGCCACGCTCCCCTCAAGGCTACTGAGAGATTCAGGCAAAAGAATGTCCTCTGCCTCCCCGCTGCCCGGGAGAGTAATGTTAATGGCTTACACTTAGCATATTTCTCTTTGTTTCTTCAAATTATTTTCATAGCTACTGTCATGTGACCCTTCCAAAAACCCTAGGAGGCAGGTCGAGGAAGTCCTTAATGGCTGCTCTTTGCAGGTCCCTCATTCGGTCATTAGGTAGGCGCACCAGTGGCCTCGACGGTGTGGTGTTCTAGCACAAGAACAGGATGACCGAGGCCCTGCCATCTTCTCACATGCCCTCCCCAGAGAGGACATGAATAACAGGATAGGCACCATCCTGATCCGTGCTAAGAGAAAATGAAGAGCAGAGTAAAGGACAGAGGTATTTCAGACCCTGCGCTCTGCGGACCCTCCCCACAGACGCTCCGAAGGAGCACGAGCTGGTCATGCGAAGAGCTACAGACAGACATCAAGATGCACAGAGGTTCAAAAAGTGGCCCTGTCTCCTACAGACAGAGGATGGCAGGTCTCCAGGCCCTACCTGGACCAGACATCCCCCCTCTTTTCAGTCTGTTCTCGCTGTGAATCCCCTCGCCTCCCCTTTCCCAGGAGGAGACCTGAATCACAGGAAGGGCAAATACACACACACACACACACAATCTGCTACCCCCAGAGGAAGTAGCAGACAGACAGACAGGCAGTCAGAACACACAGCCAGAGCGCCCGCCAGTCCCAGCCCCGACCCAGCTCTCTGGTGGGCTCCTCTCAGAGGAGCGCGCCGCACCCCACTCCTGTGGCCAAGTGGATGCCCTGGGAACAGTGTTTATTATTCATCAGACATGATGAGCCTGTTCAGAGATTTCAAAGTCAGCTGGTGGGTTCATTAGAAGCCATCAAGGAAGCTTTGGACAATTCCCAGGAAGGTTTTGACAGAGAGAATGTGGAGAAGCCTGGTGGCTTTCCCCAGTGCCGAGTCAGAGCTGAAACTTCTTCATCCCTCACTCCACATCCTCCACCCCAGGGCAGAAACCTGAATATGCATTCTTTCCCCTAAACAT
Source organism: Enhydra lutris kenyoni (assembly GCF_002288905.1). Lineage (NCBI taxonomy): Eukaryota > Metazoa > Chordata > Mammalia > Carnivora > Mustelidae > Enhydra > Enhydra lutris. The sequence goes on from NW_019154095.1 coordinate 34,467,696, forward strand.
CAACACCTCTGGTGACTCAGGGGTCAGTCCGTTCTCCTCCTGCGCCCCACAGATGCTTTATTCAGGCTCCAAATCCCTCTGCCTTGGAACCTCTCCTCGACCTTGGAAATGGAACACCTCCTCCAGCGGGCCAGCACCCTTTCATGGACACGTCCAGAACTCCATGCTTGGTCCTCGCCCTGAACTGTGAGCTTGACAGCAGCTGGGAATGAATTCAAAAGATGGTCAAGGCAGGTATCTGCACCATGTGGACCATACTGTGAGGAAGATACAGACTTTCCATGGGCCTTGGAGCCTTCTGGGTCTTTGCAGACATCTTCTCTACTCCCCACTACAAACCTATGAGCAAACTGTTAGGAATCCCCAGTTGAGAAGTAGAGAAACTAACGGAGATGGACAGTGGCTGTGTCTAGGAAGGTCACTCAGCCACCAAGTAGCAGAGCTAAGATGGGCACTCCAGTCTGTCTGACTGGAGATCTGGTGTCTGTGCACAGCGGGGTGGTGCTTCTGGCTTTTCTTGGCCTCCACCCTTCAAGGCAGCAGCTGTGGAACTGTGTGGAACTGTGTGGAACTGAATGGCTTCCTGCAGGAGTGAATTCTGGCCACCCCAGCAAAGGCACAAGGGCAAGGTGAAGGTCTCTCAGAGCTGGAGCCGAGGACTAGGGCCCAGAGGTGGGCAGGAGCCTCTCACCTGGCGGAGGAAAGACTATTTGTGGCCAGAGCTTCTGTCCTGGACAGCTGGTGAGCAAGCCTGGGGCCGGAAGCTGCATCCAGGATTCACCAAGGAAAGCAACCCCTTTCCTAATTCCAGAGCAGGGACCCCGAGCCTGAGACATCACAGTTGGCAGGATGACTCACCTCGGCCAACCGCCTGGTTTGGGGCCTCAGCCTCATGATGCTGGGAAAGGCCCCATGCAGCTGGTAAAGGCGACTCTCTCCTCCCTGTGACCTTATTAACTTCCCTGGGATGACTTTTCCCATACGCAGGAAAGCTGGTTTCTGGAACTGACTGATTTCTTCACATGACACCGTTCATCCTACAGTAAAAGGTTCCATGGATTTGAAATCACGCAACCAGAGTCCGAGGCCTGACCTTGAGAGGACACTAACAAACGGGCTACAACCTTGGGCAAGGCCTTGCTGCGGTACGCGCCTCAGTTCTCCATGACCCGTGAGAGGGTGGGAGCAATGGCGGTGTGGGGCTTCCGGCTCTGGAACTCTCTCATGGCGGGTGGAGCAGGGCAGGGTTTCCCTCCCACACCAACACTGTCCCGAGTTACCAGAGCAGGGCAGGTGGCAGAGATGGAAACATAGGACAGGAGAAACAAAGGCCCAGCAAGATGGGCAGAGACAGACCGCAGCTGGGGAAGCTTCCCAGCCAGAGAAAGGAGGCACAGTCTGGCGGTGTGGAGAGAGAATTAAAGCCCCTGATGTAAGCAGACTCTTGCCAGTATTGCTGGAAACAAACAGTGACAGATTGCTAACATGTTACAGTGAAAATTACCAACATGATGAGACTTTTGCACCATAACCAGCACCTCTTGTTATCCCATTAACAAAACTGATGAGACCAAATTGCTAATCGGAGAAAACGTTCATGTTGGATTATGTCGCTCCTGTCCTGCCTGGGGAATGCAACCAAAGGGCAAACCAGAAGGCAAGCTGATATCTCCCAAGCCCCATTTTACCTTGGACAGGGGTGGAGGAAGGCCCAGAACACACCCCCCGCCCCTGCCGCCTTCTTCCATTACATCTAGAAACACCCCCAGACGCCACCAGCACCTCTCCACCCCACTGTCACTCTGGTGTCTGTTCCCATTGCTGAGCCGGGCTGGGAAGGGTTATCTGTCACGATAAAGAATGAGAACCAGTGACCTTTACAAAGTACACAGGGTACACTGGTGGGGCCGGTGGGGTTGGGGGGGGACAAGTGGAGGTGGCACGTCTGCGTTCTTACAGTGCTGGATTCCCGCTCTCTCCATCTGCTCTAAGAACAAACCAAAACACCCGCGCTCACGATTCTTTACATTTCTACCACCCCCATCTGGCCACTGGCCACTCTAGCTAGGCCAGAGAGAGCCCCACTTGTTAATTCCATTTGTCACAGGGTGCAAGCTGTCACCTAAGCCCTGGGAGGTACAAAGAACAGGACACATCTGGTTCTTGGAAGGACTATACCCGGGCATCTGAAGAGGCTCTTTCCTCTTTAGGCTGGGGAAGGATTTCCTGCTCAAACTCGAGTCATCCCGAGAGAGCCAGATTATGAATTCACATTATGCATGCTCCTCTCTCAGAAAAACCCTCCAGTTACCCAAAACTCTTAGCGTCTGAGTTGTTGTTGTTGTTGTTGTTTCCACTGGGATAATCACTGACCACGCCAAGCTCCCTGCTGCCGCCCCAGAGAGCAGGGCCCAGAGAGCACGGCCCAGAGAGCTACAGGCCTTCCTCCTCGGTAGTCACTCGGAAAAGTAATTGGCCGAAGATTATTCTGAGTAATTTAATGGCAAGGGTTTTTTGTATACCAAACAGGGACTTGTCTTTGTCAAAAAGTCTTTACAAAGTACCCAAGTGCTAGGTGTCAGACAGGACAAGTTTTTTAATCATGTTAAAATGATTTATTTAAACGTCAAGCCATGTCACCTCACTTCCTTTCATTTTTCAAACTGTTTGTGTTTTTTCTGGATGATAAATTTATCTTCAGACAGCCTCAATATGACTAATTAACTTTGAAATATAAGAACCAGATGTGTGAGTTGGAGAGCTTTCTGAACTGATGCCAGACGGGCTGGTGGGGTTTTTTTTCTTCTTCTTCTTCCTTGCTTTCCCCGTCGCCTCCCTCCTCCCCACAACCCCGCACTCACTCTCTCTCTCTCCCTGCTGGCTGCCCTGAAATTACTAAGCAGAGACACACTGAGTAAATGCAATCACAGGACTCCAGCTAGCAGTGAGCACCCACGGCTTGTTCTCTGCTTTCTACTGCTTAGCCTCTCAGGACCCCATGCTCTCCCTTTGAAAATGACCCCAGGACGCCTCCCAGTGACTGGCAGAGCTGCCCTCTGAGGAGGGGCTGGGAAAATTCCCCGGGCCCACCCCTTCTTTAATGATCTATGGCGTGCGGAGCAGGGAGCTGCCAGAATGCATTTGCCACATGAAAGTAAGTCACCCTGCACTATGACACAGAGTGATTTCTTCTAAAGAGTCTTCCCCTGTGAAGTGCTCCTCAGATCTGCCTCCTCCCCGCTTCCTTTTGATGAGCAACCCCCTGCACAGCACAGGAGGAATGAGCAGGGGTGGAAGCTGGCGATTATGTCTCTCAACTCCCTAAGCCGCAGTGCTTTTCAGTAATGGCACATTTGGGGGTTGGAAGCCACAGATGTGTGTCTATGTCTGTGTGTGTGTGTGTGCGCGCACACGTGCGTGCCGCACGCACGCGTGTGCGCACAAAGGTCTGCGTCTGTGTGTTCCACTCTCAGGGACAGGATGGGTGACAGCAAAAATGAAAATTCCTTTTTGCAGGATCTGTGCAGCTGAGTAAGAGACCAAACCGGAAGGCATGAGCTGGGTGCCTCAGTTTCCCCGTGCACCTATGATGGCCTGCTCCTCCCAGTCTCTCTACCAGAAGTAGGTTAAGGTTATATGAGATCACAAATGGGAGAGTGCTCTGAGTACTTGGAAAGACATGCACACATCCTAAGGGATTATTAGGATAATTACCATTATTATTACATCATCATGACCAGTATCATTAACATGCCTCTTAATGTCTGAGATTTTTCACCTGGGATAATCTCACTTACTCAAAAGGTCAGTAGAGTTCCTTGTTGGTGCCAGGCTCTAAACAGAAAGGCTCCAAACAAGGGACTTGGTTCTTTTCCTTCTCAGGAAGAATGCCGACAGAACACCTTCCCAAAGCACAGAAAGGAAGATGCCCCGCCTCCCCCTTCAGACTCCCTGCTGCCAGCAGAAGAGGAATCAGCCATAAACAAACACCAGCATTTGTGCTGTAAGGGGACACAGGGGTCAAGTGGAGGTCCCTTCGCTTCCTCAGAGAGCAAGGCAAATGAGAGGACTGGGGACAGTGCCTGCTGCCCCTCCCTCTACCAGCCCTCCTGGATCTCTCTAAAAGGCCTTGCTCCCCACTCCGGGGATGAGAGCAAAATGTATCAAGCAGGTTGGACTCTCAAAAATGTAACAAGGTAATAAGGCAGATCCTTTCAGATCCCCGAGCTTCTCCTCCCCGATCCTGGCCTCTTCCTTCCTTTCAGCAGCGCCACCTAATCTCCAGTGAGGGGGGAGTGTTGCCCCTCAAGGAGGGGTTTGCATCTTAGCAGGAGTTTCTGGGAACTTATGAAGAAAAAGGCCTTCAATTATTCCACACAGAAAGCCCTGAAAAGGAGGGGAAGGAACGGATGGGGCAGAGAGAGCATGCTTCACACCTCCCAAAGCAAATCGTGCCTGCGGCTGATGCCCAGGAGACATCTCGCAGGCAGACAGATGGACCGGAGTGGGTGGGGGTAGCTGGGAAGGCGACACTGAGGAGGACAGCCTCCCAACCCGGACCTGAGGCAGCAGGAGGGAAGACCCTGTTACAGGGCAGTGAGTCTTAGCACTCACTCAGGGAAGCATGCTCCCACCTCCTAGAGCCCTTGCCCCCCTCTCGGAGACACCGCCATTCAGCCTGCCAGAGCTCCTTGGGGAGTGGGAAAGGAAAGTGGCAGGAATACAGAGAACTACAGCTTTGTTTGGTAGCTTCCGACTTCCCAGGACAGACAGACAAACAGATGAGCAATAATCCAGTGAGAGAGACAGAGAGCATGTGTGCGTGCTCCCGCGTGTGTGCGCACATGCACACACACACACACACACACACACACCAGTGCAGCAGCACCAGCCCCACCAGTCCCGGAGAGGGCACCTTACAGAGCCCGGAATGCCCCACCCACCACAACCCCAACCAGGGCACTCCCACCCCCCAACCCCCACCCCACCCCACCCCTCAGTAGGCCTTTGGAGAAAGCTCCAACCAGGGCTCTTTCTATAGCACTGCCCCCCTTTCCCCAGGGGAAAAAATTTTTCAGATAGTTTTTGGACTATGAATAACATTTCCTGCTATGTCAAACTAAGATAATAATGGAGCTTACCAAATCACAGGATCCCTGATTAACTGACCCTGGGCAGGGAAGACTGGAGAGTTTGGGAACCCTGCAGACTGGAAAAGTGAGCCCTGGGCTCCTGGGGACTTGTGTGGGACCACTGCCTCCTGCAACTCTACTCTGCCAGGATACACCAAACCTGTTTTCAAGGGCCCCGCACCTGAGAGCTTCCCTCTCCCTCGGGCTTCCTTCTCTTCCCAGGGGAACTAGAATTTGCACTGGGGAGCCAGAAGGCACCCCAGACTTCTGGCCAACTGAGCCCACCCTGGAACGCCCATCCAACTGCACAACCCCACCCAAGCGAGTTTTGAAACCAAAAGACCTGGATTTGCTCTCCCCCCACTCAGCCCCCCATGCAAGCGTCCCATGCCTTCTCCCACTAAGTGCACATAACAAGCCAGAAACTCGACGCTGTAACCGGCAGGAGCCATCGTTTGGGAGCTGTCAGATGCGCTGTCTCGGAGACCTGGGATCCAAGGGCCCTTCCCCCATACAGCCTGAGATATTTAATAAAGTAAAGCCCTCAGGATCAAGAGGCTGCAAGCCCTCCCATTCCTTCCTACGGCTCGCGCTGGAGTTCTTTAAAGCCTGCCTCACGTCTGTCTCTCTCTCCAGAAAGCCTTTCATGCTGCCTTGCCAGACTGACATTTTGACAAGTTGCCACGAGTGACATCTGATTTGTACAAATTTCAAGACTAATAAATCTACCTGTCAAAGCGGAAACTTTAAAAGGAGCTAAGCCCAGCGGGTATAGTTTAACAGAACTCAAGTTGATGAAACTGTAGGATGGAGAAATTATATCTGTCACAATCCACCCACATTAGTTCTGCAGAAATGTTGGCATGAAACAAACGTCTTTCACGGGCGTTACCGAAAAAAAATTTTTTTTAATAAAAATTTTTTTAATTGAAATAGGAGATTAATACCATGAGTAACAAGTAACAGTTCTATTTGTAAACTAACAAATTTTATTTATTTAATTTTTAATTTTGTTGCAGATGTGAGAAGTGTCTCTCCTCCTACCTCTTAAGCTGTCTCCCTGGGATCTGGACTTTCCATTCAAGCTGGGGCCCATCAATCACGCTGCAGCTCCCCAGCTCGCTGGATCTTGGGGTGAATGGGGGCTGAGCATGGTGTGCAGGGCTAGGGCTGAGGCGGGCCCCGCCGCCCACAGCCCTGCGTCCTGGCGGGGCCTCCTGGCACTCTGCTCCTCCATCTGGGCGGGTACAGGGCACTGATTCACTTCCCCCACTGCTCTCCAGCCTTGACCTGGAGCCTGAAGTCTGGCCCGCCATTCTGGGCTTTGCTGTTGGACTTTTGTTTTAAGGATGTGAATGTTTGGGGGGGGTGGAAGGAGCGGTGGGGGAGAAAGTTATGTCTAGCCAACTTTTTATTTTATTTTTATCTTATCTTCCCTTCCTGTTTCTGACAAGTCCACTTTTGCCCTGAATCATCACGTCACAAATGGAGAAGCCAGGATTCACACATCAGAGGAAGAAACCCAGGGGGCGTGGGGAGGCCTTCTCAGGATTCCCATGCACCTAGAGAAGCCAAGACATGAATGCCTCTGAAGCAGTATGGCTGGTGTTCTCTGTCCTTCCCTCGCCCTCCCGCACCCCTGGAGCCTGGAGCCCAGAGCCTGTAGCCTGGGAGCAGACTGCTCGGGCTCCTAGAAGTGGCCTCCAGTTGCCTGAGGGGTGAGCTGTTTTCTGTTTGACGGCAGCTGTAACCTCCAGATAATTGTTACTATTACTGCTGTCTTTTCTCCTGGGAGTTCCAAATAGGATCTCATTTGCCCTCTCACTCATATGGTTAAGAAGCAAGTAGGCGGGACAGAGAGAATCTTTGTTCTCCAGTTCAGCCAGGGGCAGCGCTCAGAGGTCACCCAGCCAGGCAGGATGGAACCCAGCACTCTGGGCGGGGCCAGGCCCCAGCTGGCAGACCACGTGGTCCTTCCACTTCCTCCCCACACAGGCTGCCTCCTCCCTCCAATACCCAAGTTCTGCTTGGTATTTATTTGGCTGGGACAATATCTAGAAGCAAACACCTTCTTTCACACTTCTTGGCCCATGCTAGGAACTCAGCTTGGGACCATGGTGACAGGATAAGGACACTGCCTCTGAGACCGGTTCAGACTGCAGGCTGGTGTGGAGGGGGGGTCAGGTGGCCACCGGGGATGATCCCCAAGACCCAGAGCAGCAATGCCCATCTGTCTGCCCTGAACTGGGGTTGGGTTGCCCCCAGTTCTACCCAATTCCATCTTTTTTCCTGGCCATTAGATACTGGTTAAGCAGATTCCACGTCCAAGAGGCTCTGTTGTGCACCAGGGGAGTTTCAGAGAAGTGCAAAACAGGATTCTTGTCCCAAAGGCATTTGCTGTCCATATGGGGTGATGTAACAAGGCGACAGAACAAAATAGATCCTGATCAGGAACAAAGGGATTTTGAGTACGAAGAAGAAGCACAGTGGTGAGCGAAGGCCCTGGACCCAAGCCGGCCACCCACTGGATGTGTGACTGTGGTAAGAACTTCTCTCTAAAATAAGGGTGACAGGATACAAAACGGCCCCTGGTTCTCTATGGGTTTTTGAGGACAAGCATTGCAGGATCCTATATGTGAAAGCTCTTTATAAACAGTGAACAGTTCGGGGCTGGAGCAACCAAAGGATCAGGGTAGGATCCAGCACGAACACAGCCCATGCAGGAGTAAAGGAACAAGCACATGAAGAAACAGGCCGGGTCTCGAGGAGGGATGGGCTTCAGCCATGCTCTGTCCCACTCTGCCTGTGGCACCCACAGCCTCTGAACCCCAGCACTCTAGCGCCCTAGCAGTCCTTCTAGAAGCAGGCAAGGCCAGCAGACAGCAGCCCGGGGAGGTAAGCACACAAGAGCAGCTCTCAGGGGACCAGCAGGACTACTTTTTCCAGGACATGCTGTGGCAAAGCCATCGATGAGGACAGCACTTCTTGCATGTGGGAGACACTGGAGCAGTGACTAGAAATCCTGCAGTGTGACCCCAGGTCCCCGAGCACTCCATCCCATTCGTGGCACAGAACAGGACCAGCCCCCACACCCAAGCTCAGAAGGCACAAGATGCAGAGAGTGTGCAGATGCCTGTGTCAGACACACCAGGGAGACCTCATGCTCCTGTGACATTAGAATTCATTTTCTAACACGAATGAGCCTGACTTCTTTGATTCATAGAATTCATTTTCTAACACAAATGAATCCAACTTCTTTGATTCATGTATTTGCCTTTGAGCAGAGAAAACCTTCAGAGGTGGTTATTAGGAAGCCAAAGCACAGAGAGGTATGGTTCTTGTGTTATACCACACACAGCCAGCCAGCAGCAAATTTAGGAACTGCTGGGTTGAGTTTTCTGATGAAACAGTTGCTTTCTCCCTTTCCCTCAGCAAGATGATCTCTCCAGGGAAAGGTTCGATGATGCCAAATGTGACTAATAAAAAAAAAAAAAAAACATGTTTAAAGGGTTTTTTCTAGAATAAACACTTCACTTTCTATTTTATTGGATTAGTGTTTGCTAACCTCCAAAGTTTCTCGCCTAGCAAATTGGAGACCATTTCCCTTATATAATGAGCTTCCTCATGTTTGGATGAGGTGAGGCAAGTCTTATGAAAGGCCAGAGGCTCACCGTAAGGAAGAGGTAGCAGCCCTAGGCAGGCCCAGGGGACTGAGGCCCAGTCTGGGAGCTGCGGGCCCCAGGGGCTGCCTACCCCTGCAAAGGGAGGCAGAGTGTTCTGCGCCTGGACACAACAGTTCTATAGCCCATTGCCTCCTGTCTGGGGTCCATTACCCGCGCGGCAGGAGGAACTTCCCTTTGACAGGAGAACAAGGCCCATCTCTTCTGCTGCCTCCAGGCAGCATTTAGGGTTTTACAACCAAAGAGGAAAGGAAAAGAAGAAAAAGAAAAAGAAAAAAAATCCTGAACTGTTTTTCAAGTGTTCTGGGTCTTGGCAAACCCCAAAATGCCTTTTGCCAAATGCTTTTTCCCTTAATTTTCAAACCTCGGGTGTATTTCCAGAACAATCCAATCCATCTGCTTCTGATTCATTTACACTTAACTCATTAGGAGGCTGTTGCGTAAGGAGCGGTTTGACGTCCCCAAGATCCCCGGGTGAGGGATTCTTCTTCCCCTTTGAATCAGAGGGAGGCATCCTGCCAACAGGGCATGGAACACAAACCCCAAAAAAATGGAAAGCCTGGCTTGAAACCCCAAGTGTCCAGGATGAGAATCAGGTTCTCTTTTGTCCCAACCATCATTCACTCTGCCCTGTTCTCCCCATCAGATTATCACCATGATTGCTGTTATTGTCATTAAGGATACAACAAACGGCCACATATTATTGTTAAAGGCTTGGCACTGTATTCCGCTGTGTGCTGTTCTTCATTCAAACACTCTTGACTCATCTGTTGAGACATTAAATAAACCCTCCTACCCAGTGGTGAACTACCAGCAGGGCCAAGGCTGGGGTTTCAGCGACAAGACATCCACCTAAGCACCAATCCCAGCTCAGTCAACCTTCTACGAGGGCTGCGAGCTCCCCCAGGAAGCCCAAGAACAGCTTCTGAGGGCAGAAAGCAAGGCTGGAGAAGGTAGGGATGGCCCAGAGGGAAGCACGGGAGAGAGGCTGCTGGTTTCCAGCAACGTGAATGACTGGCCAACCTGAGCCACAAGCTTCTGCGGCAGGACCCGAATCACCTTCTCAGCACTGGGAAGGAGGCTCTTCTCTCCCACCTATCATTCTTCATTATCATGATTCTCACTTGCCACCTTTATTCAGCAAACTTAATTTTTAAAAAAAAATGCATTGAGTGCCTTCTGTATGCTCAGCCCTGGTCTATGCTGGGAATCACAGAGGACAGCCGAGGTGGGTAAAGTGGCCTTTCCTTGAGAATTTGCAGCCCACCCAGGAGGATTTTTTTGTTGTTCTTGACAGTAGATCCTTAGCAAGACCACACTTGGCCAGAAATGAGCATGGCTCAGGGAGAGCGTAACAGCTGTCCACTGAGGAGAGAGCTCTCATGAGCTGGACCAGTCAGAACATCTGCACAGAGGAGGTGGGTTTTGGATAAGCCAGCCTGGGAAATTAGTGTCTGGCCAGATGGAGAGGAAGAGCAGGTTCCTGGAGGAGGAAATTGGGCTGAAGGCTCATTGATGGCAAAGAACATAGCATGTTCGTAGAGCAATAAGAGCAACCATGTTGAGAAACAGAGGCAGATGAGAAAGTAGGACGTAGGTGATTCGGCTAAAGAGCCTGGCTTTCATCTCAAAGGCAAGAGTGAGTCACTGGAAGGTTCTGAGCAAGGAAGTAAGATGGAGAGAGCAGTGTTTGGTGGGGGAGGGGGGGAATAATCCAGTGTTAACATACGAGGTAGAATGATGTGGAGAAAGAGTGTGGGTGGGAGATGGTAGGAGTCTGTTGCAATAATTCAGGCATGTCACGACAGGGCTCTAGAACAGTGTGGTGGCAGTGAACAAGGACAAGAAAGAACAAAGACTATGAAGACAAAATCAATTGGACTTGATGACTCAGTGGCTGGAGGACCCTGAAGAAGGGGGAAGAGTTAAGAGAACACAAAGACCCAGGAGTTTATCAAGTGAGAAGAGAACATTCTCCATCAGATGTCATGCATGTGGCATGTGCCAGACACTGTGCGAAGCCCCTCCCATGAACCACCTCACAGTCCTCACCACAGAATGGTAGAGCAGGTACTATCATTATCCCTGTTGTACTGATGAGGAGCTGGGCCTTGGGAGGGTTTATTAGTTTGCCCAAATTCACACAGAGTGACTGGGGACTCTAACATTTAACCACGCTAATCTGCTGTGTCTTCTTCCCTAAACCAAGCCTCCATCCTATCTTACCTTCTCACTGACCCTCACACACCTCAGGCTCACTCTTGTACATAAATCCATTCTGAAATGCCTTCTGTACACCTTTTTACTTACCTAAATCCCGCTCAAGCTTCAACTCCTTCCAGAAACTTCTGTCACCACCTGAGCTTCCACAGACCGTCTCTCTTCACCACTTCCCCTAAGATTTATTGTCAGAACCACAGCCCTGAGCATCTCATCTCACACCTTTTCTTTTGATTTAGTCTGTTCCTATGTTCACCTATGTTCTGGTTTGGGGGCGTGGCACTAGAGCTGAGCCTGAATCCTAGACTCGCTTCCTAACTAGTTATGTAGCCATAAGCAAGTTACTCAACCTCTTTAAATATATTTCCTTAGTAAAAGGGTTATTGTCAGGATCATATGGCAGAATGCCTGGCACACAAAAGATACTCAGTGGATGGTATCTGTCAGTATGATGACTATTGTTTTCACGCACAGTCTCATGATGGGCAACGTGATGTCCAAAGCTATGGAGGTGATAGGTACTCTACAGATATTCTTCCACTGGACTTCTCCATCATTTCAACAGCTATGTACAGCATGTCAGTATTCACTCTTATGGTCTTAAAATTACATGTGTCTCACCACATTTAGAACAAATGCACAGGATGAATGATCCTGTCATGACATGCTTCCGATGGAGCATCTCCAAACCAGGGTCAGGAATCCCAGAGGCAAGACAGGCAACCACAGGGTAGAGTAAGACGTGCTAAGCCTCCCCTCTCCCAATGTGGGGATACAGTACTCGGCCTGCTGACAGCTCAGCTAGTCCCAATGGAATCGGGAACCTGCCCCAAACACCGCCCTCTGACCCCCATCACCCTTGCCCAAGGCCACTGCATGAGAGGAGGGTCTGTTCCTCCTAAGTCCCGCTATGGCCTGCCTTCCTTCTTGTCACCTACAAGGCCAGTGTTGCCCCTTCAGCCATTCAGAGAACCTCTCCAGGAACATCCCCTAGGTTCTCCTCTCCCCTCACCCAACTGCCCCATCAAGCTGTGCTCTCCCCAGCTGCCCCTGAGAACGACAATTCACAGTGAAAGCTAATGCCTGACAGCATATAAGCACTCAGAGCAAAAGAGGATATGGCCCTAACTCCCCCTAAAATGACCAATGTGAAAAGAGGTGAAGAGATGAATTTGAAGGATCTCTGGTACTTCAGTGGTAGGTACCTAAAGCAAACAGGCTACCCTTGCTTTTTATTCATACACACACACACACCCTGACAAACTGTAACAAGGGACTTCTGCTCGGGATAGGCACGGAGATGGACATTTAAGGACTGAAGAGCCCAGGCAGGCACTGAGGAGTGACAAGGAGCACATGCAGGACATATGCTGAGGGTCTGGAACACTTCCTGCCGCTGGTGCCATGCTTCTCACCCTCGGGAGCAAATACCAGGCTCAGACTGGACTGAGTAGCTGTTCACTGTTCTGGCCCCCCTAGAGACCCCAGGGCACCTGGCTGCTGGGAGAGGGGAAGGTACAAGAAGAGGAAGACAGGCTAATGGGATGGTACTTAGGACACAATTCCCAAGACCCTCTGGGGAGATGCCACTCAGAGGGAAGGGAGAGGTGGCATGGTGCCCTGTCTTTCCCTAAGTGGAAGGATGGGTGGGAGAAGCCTGCCCCAGCCCCACAGCTCCCTAACTTCTCAGAGGGACGACCAACTTGCTGGTGGGTCTCCCTCCAACTACGTGTTGGCTGCAGTGGGGACAGGAGGGCGGTTTCTTAGGCTCCACGAATTACCTCTCGATCCTCGGCCCCGGCAGTTTTCTCTCTTTTTCTCTTTAATGGGGATTCTAGGCCAAAAATACACACTCTCACATACACACACGCATGCACACACTCAAAGGGAGGGTGGCAGGAGGAGTCAAACCCCAACGCTCATCTCAGGCTTTAAACATGCACAGGCTGTGCTTGGGGAAAATGTCACCGCTTGGCTGAGAGCATGGGTGGCACTGGCAGGCAGGGAGAGGCAGAGAACGAACGGGAACCGAATTTAGGAGTGACTGGAAGGTCGACAAGGAAGAAAAGCCAACATGCAGTATATATACATAGAAGCGAGAAGCGCTTCTGAGCACAGCTCTGGCACTTTCGAGGCGGCCGCGGTGGCCTCTGGGCAGAAGGAACGAGCCTGCGGTCTCCTCACTGGACGTGACGCGCAGCTCCCAACTCCCGAGCCCCGTGTTCTGCTGACCTGGTGCCAATCCTTGGAATGTTACTCTCCCACCCCTGCCCCTGCCACTGCCGCCACCACCTGCCCACGCAGGGCCCATCCAGCCTCCCAGGCTCTCTCCAGTCTCCATGTGAGTTCAGGCACCTTTTGGTCAAATAGTGATCTCCTGTCCTCTCCCCATTCCCCAAGCCCTGGAATTCTTGATCATTGGAACCAAGGCTGATTGTAGCCTTTGGCCTTAATCTGCCCTTGTGGTGCTTTCTAGACTGCAAGTACATCAGATCTCTCCCACTAGAAATGACACGTTCTCCAAGTTAAGGCACGGTGCCATTCATTTCTCCCGTCTTCCGGTCACTGTGCCCAGCATGTGGTTTAGGGACAACGCTGAAAGACATGGACGTGGGGGTTGACTGTTTGAACCTCATGTTACTGATTGGCCACCAAAGGCTGTCATGACTAGTGAGAGTCCCCAAGCCCTGCAAAATACCTGCATACCCCCCTCCTTTCCTCTCGTGAGCAAATGTGCTTTTCCACGTACTTTTTTCTGCCCAGAGCTGTTTTGTAGAGGGTCCCTTCTTTTCCAGTTCAGTCGCATTGAAACCTCTTTGCCTGGTGCCTAATCGTATCCAGTGGCCCAGAGTTGCCTTATTATATCAAAAGACGTCGAAAGCTTTATACTCAAAAAAAAAAAAAAAAAAAAAAAAACCCACAGCACATGGGGGATTAAACCAGGAGAATTTAACTTGCTTAACTGCGATAAAGTCTGGTTAGGAAGATTACAGCTGTTTACCCAAGAAGTAAACATCTCTGAGGTCTGACTAGGCCGGGAGAAAGGAAGGGCTTGTCTGGTAATTTTATCATCTTGCAGGAAGAAAAAGGAAAGGAGAAAAGAGAGAAGAAAAGATGAGGGGTGATAATCTCTGAAGTTGAGATCACTCTTGTGCTACAGCACACGGCAGAAATAAAAGATAACCACGCTGGCAATCTTGCTGAGAGATGGTCTGCTTGCTCAGAAGGCCTGCCTGCCTCCCTGCTACTTCAGGGCCTGGGAGAGGTGCAGAAGGAGAACTGGCCCAGGCAGAGAAAAATGGGGTGAGAGGGTCCCCAGAAAGAGAGATGTACAATAAGAAAGGTTGCCTCATCTCCTCTCTTCCAGAATACGTATACCCTTGGACCCCAATGATCTTATATCTGGAACAAATTACAAACCATCAAACAGAGGGATTCTCAACTGTGCGCAAGAAGGCAAGACAGAGGGAGAAGCGCTTTGCCCAGAAACCCAGAAACAGGGTAGAGGGAAAGAGGAATGTGTGATTTGAAAAACATGATTTATGATTTACCTCAAAATTTAAAAACATGATAACAGACTGCTTTCGTCATATAAAGGCAACAAGGAATGCTTAACATAATCTCCCTAGCTGAGGTGGCATGAATTAAAAAAACAAATGGTTAGAAAACACTGATTTTAGTCCATCCTCCCCATTTCACAGACCAAGAGAGAAGTAAAGAGACTCACCTACAATCACACAACTATTCCCCAGGAGAGCCAGGAAAAGAAACAAAATCACAGATATTTGTGTTCTAGAAGAATTATTCTTGTTTCACCAGTGGGCTCCTGGCATACCAAAGAGCTTTACCCCAAGAGCATCATTTCTGGACTCAGCCTGTTGTTGTGCCCACCTGGCTTGTATCCTCAACATAATCCAGGGTCAGAGTCCTTCTAGGAAGGAAGGGAGGGAGGAGGAAGGGGAGGAAGGAAGGGAAAGAAAGAAGGAAGGGGAAGGGAGGGGAGACAGAAAGGGAGAGGGAGGGAGGGAGACAAAAAGGGTGAGGGGAAGGAAGAAGGGGAGGAGGAGATTTTATGGGTTTCCTTTTGTAGCTATAACAAAATACCATAGTTTCTGGAGGCCACAAATCCAAAATGGTTCTCACAGGGCTAAAGTCAAGGTGTCAGCAGAACTGTGTTCCTTTCTGGAGCCTGCAGGGGAGAATCTTTTTCCATTTTCCTTTTCTAGCTCCTAGAGGCTGCCTGCATTTGTGGACCTGTGGTCTCTTCCATCTTCAAAACCAGTGATATCCACTTGTCTTTTTCACATCACATCACTGACTCTGAGTTCCCATCTCCTCCTTTTACTTATAAGGACCCTCGGGATGACTTTGGATTCACCTGGATCCTCAATCAGGATAATCTTCATATCTCAAGGTCAGCCTGTCTGCAACCTTCACTCCTCTCAGCCATGTAACATAACCTGTCCGCAGGCTGCAGAGTGAGCGTGTGGACCTAATCTTGAGGGGACAGTTACTCTGCCTCCCACAACACTGGAACCTCCTCCCCACCAGGGTGACAGAAGACATGGCGGCCAGCTAATCCCAACACCTGCCTCAAAATCCTTCTCAACAATGCTTCTGTGCATCAACTGCACTTGGCCTAGAAGCAAAATCCACTTGCTAACCCTGACTACGGATGTAAACTCCAGAGGAAGGGCAAGATGGTAGATGAAGTATGACATTTGCAGGCCATCTCGGGGCTTGGGTGCAGTTGCCACCAAAGACAGACATTTGCAGATGGCTACTTCTGACCTCCCAGCAAGTCCACGGGCTTCGTGGGCCCCTCGCTGGCCACCATCAGGGGCCTCAGCAGATGGCAGGACATTTTGCAGGGCAGGTTTTCTTGGGGGTTTTCTGAGGACTATTAGGTTGTCCATTTGTCCCATGTTTTAAGGTCACAGGTCCACTTTCCACATCTGTCTGGAGCTGCCTACAGGGCCCTTACTCATTACAGTGCGGCCCACACTCTTTCCACAAGGGAGTCCTCACCACTGGCTTTGAGAAGTGTACTGGGACTGCCTGCTGAGGTCACCCCCATCAACCCAGTTTACACAGAGAAAAACTGTACTTGTTTCCCCTCCTCCTAGATGGTTAGGACCAGAAGTGGCTCATAGCTAGAGGACAAACCTCCCGGGCAAGAGAAGGTACATTTGTGCCCACATTCCCAGTCCCCAGCTTAGACCACCCCCAACCTGGTGGGGAACGTCCTTGTTGAAAGAGAGAGGAAAGTATAGTTATGTGACTCAGGGGCCATCATTTGTCTTCTACAGTTTGGGCTAGTCATGTCACGTCTGTATGAGCTTTCATTTGAGTCAAAAAAAAAAAAAAAAAAAAAAAAGCCTAGGCCATATTAATTCTAGGATTTCTGAAAACTCTTATGACAAACAGTTTTGGCTCTCACAGCCTGAAGTGGTTCCAGAAAAGTGTAATGAGAGCAGTGGGGGCCTTAGAACTGTGGGTCGGAAAAGTGGCAGAGGACACTGGGATGCTCAACCAGGAAGAGATGCTGGTCCCGGGCCCCAGCCTCCTGGGCCTACTTGGCTATAATGGCTTCACTTATACTGGCTCACTCAAGTGTTAGCCCTTCCATAATTACCACCCCCCCATATGTCTAAGTCCTTAGGAGTTGCCTCATATATGTGCAAGACACAGAGTTTTCTGACCACACACCACTTTGTTCCAGGGCCCCACATTCCGCCACCTCTCACTAGGCCCTGCTGTCACTGCCACCACTGAGGTACCACAGGCCCTGTGAGGCACCCCTGAGGCCAAGAACTGCTGGGTTCCAGGAGGCAATGAAGGAGAGGGCCCCTTCCCCACCCCCCCCAGCCCCCGCCGTTTTACTCCGAGAGCAAGTCCCAAAGCTGGCTCCCCAGGGACTAGCACACGTTAGTTTACACCATGCTTCCCATTTGTATGTGTAGACTCTCTTCAGGGGTTTTGTAAAGAAGCCCAGCAGGGGCTGAGTTGTGAGCCAAACCCAGTTGTGAGCCATTCAGCAGACCAGGCTCAGATTTATTCCTGCCCTGCTGCAGTCAAAGCTTGGTTCCCAGGTCAGCCGTTTGTGCTATTTCCTTCTTCCGCCACCTCCGTCCCAGAAGGCTGCGTGGCCTCTCATGCAAATAGGCTTCAAGTGGTTCCCACCCCAGCTGTTCACCGGGGCCTGCTCGGCTATGCCTGACCAGGCTGGGGCTCAGGCTGGGACTCCCTGCGCACTTCATGTATGGAGTGTAGGAGAGGGAGAGGCACGCAGGAGAGGCATGTGGGAGAGGCACTGCCCTTCTGCTTCCCAGCCCACAAGAAGAACTACATTGGAAGCTACGAAGAGCCAGATTTTTTTTTTTTTTTTTTTTTTTTTGCCTTACATATTGAGCCAAAAATCGAATAGATCTGTAGGGGGTGTAATGACATTCCTCAGCTGGTCATGAGGGTCCCATAACATGACTGGTTAAGTCGGGTGGTACCCTAGCAGGGAAGTCAGGAAAAAGATGTTCCAGGGGTCAGACACTGCTCTGGAAGTCTGTACATCCATCATCTCTCACTACAAGATTCTTGCTGGCAAAGCACCTTATGAGTTGCCCTAGAAGGTTCCAGGCTTCACAACAGGCTTCGTTGCCTGGGGGCAGGAGATCACCAACCAGAGTTCCCCTTCAGAATCTAGCTTTCAAGGTTGAGACCCTCTTATTTACAGATGGAAGAGCGCTGTACAGTAGTAGCCATGACTTGCAAATTTGCAAGGGCATCGCCATGTGATTAAGGCCAAGGAAGACCAGTTTAGGGGGGGCGGGGATCAAGTTGATCCAGGGAAAGAGAAAATTCAGGGAGTATATTAGCTACCCTCAAGTGTCTGAGGGGCAGCACGAAGCAAAAGTACACTCATATTTCCAGCCTGGGGTAGTAAAAGGGACCATGGGGCTGGAGTCAAAGGATGAGCTGGAGCTGTGGCTCCCTCCTGCGCAGACTGTTGGGATCTCAGGCAAGTCATGCAAACTCAAAGCCTCTGTTTCTTCAGCATGCACCTCACAGGACTGTTGTGACCAACTAAGATAATGATGTGGCAGCACATGGTGGACTCCAGTGCTGCTCCCCAGCTTAGCTTCCCACCTGTCGGATGCAGCCCTCCATAGGCGGCGCCTGAGTCCCTCCCTGGCATGGCGCGCCAATGTTCAATAAACGTCCACTGAATTCTCCTCGGGAGAAGCATCTCAGAAGGCAATCAATAAAGGTTCTAAGGAAGCTAAATCCATCTTTAACTGAGGCAAGATCTATGGAACAGCCAGAGGGGTCCACCGGGCTAATTCAAAGGCAGACAGCTCTGCCCCATGGAAGCATTCAGTTCCAGGAGGTTTAACGACCATCAGAGGAGCTCTAGAATGATCTCTTCCCCATAAAATGTGGGTCACAGAGGGCAGCAGAGCCTCGCCAAGGTATAGATACTTCGCTGGAAATCCACCTCACTCACCAGCCCACAAACCAGCCTTCCGCACCAGCATGTTCGTGCACACAGGTTACATTGTGGCCTCACCACAGCACAGAGCACGGTGTGTCGGGCACCTCTGGGGCTGGACCAGGGTCGTGACAGCAGGGCATGCCGAGGCTTTGTCGGAAACCACCCCGTCTCCCTAGACCTCCCAGTCCAGTATATTATAACAGGGTGAGGCTTCTCTCATGCATTTGCCCCAGCTGAGCGCTGGGCTCACTCACTCCTTCAACAAGCACAGACTGAGCTCCAGGACAGGTGCAGTCATAGGGCGGGGAGGTGGGGGTGGCGGCCGAGTTGGGGATGACAGCAGCCTGCACCCCGCAGGTAGGGGCGTGCACCACAAGAGATCTGCTCTGCCTTGAGGAGTTTTCGCAGCCATCCAGGAGACAGACATCATGTAATAACCAAGCGAATACGCAGACAACTGCCAAGCATGGTCCACTTGGTCAAGGAAAAGTACAGGGGGATGTTGAGGGACTGTAAGTGCGCCGCAGTGAGAAAAGGCTTCTCTGAAAAAAAGAGACATGGAACTCAGTCTGGATGTTGAGTCCGGAAAAGCCACCAGAAGAGGGGAGAGGACAGCGTGAAGGCTTAAGGTGGGAGGGCCACTGAGAGGGTCCAAGAGCAGAAAGGAGGGGTATCACAGCTAGAAACAGGGAGCAAGCAGGCTGGAGGGACATGGTAAAGGCACTGTCTGCCTTACCTTTTTGCAAAGGATGACCAGTAAAGTATGTTCAGTGAGGACAGAGGAGATCAGATTTGTAGTTGTAAAAAAAAAAAAAAAACCACCCCCGCCCACTCCCCCTAAGAAGGGAGTGAAAGGGACAGTTGAAAAGCTGGTGGGGGGCTGGGAGGGGCGCTGTCAAGCACAAAAGTGGGTGCAACACAGGGGTACTAGCAAGCATTGGTTCTATTTGAGCTGCCCCCTGCAGGGAAGGGGGAAAGAACAGGGGAAAAACAACAGGACACGCTCCAGAGAAGCTATGGGAATAAACGTAAAACAATCCTAAAGTCTTAGAGAGTCTGACCACACATAATTAAAGTCAAAAGATAGATCTTAAGCTCCAATCGTTCACATGGCCTCAGGCTACTACTTAAAGAAAAAAGGATAGAAGGAAATACACCAATATGTTAACAGCCGTTAACTTGGATTATGGGTGCTTTTTATATCCATCTTCGTGTGTTTCTGTTTTCCAAGTTTTCTACAGTCATTTACGTATTTCTTTGTAATTAGAAAAGAAATCCAGATATTAAGAAATAATAATGTCATCTTCTCACTTCCTGGGTGTGTCTCCAGGAAAGAATTAAAGGTGTCCGCTGGGATTCCATCCTCCCATTCGGGAAGGTTCTCCTTCCTACAGAAGAAAGAACCAGATACATTCAGAAATCACAGTATCAGGGGATATAGCTCAGGGGCAGAGCATTTGACTGCAGAAATCACAGTATCAAATTCTCCCACAAAGTCCTGGATCCTTAGGACAAAAGCACACACCTGTAATTGCTGTCTTCAACTGCCCTGGTAACACACATGGCTCCTTTCTGGGGCCGACCCCCTAATGCGTCCTCCCCGCCCAGTCTCTCTACGGGCTCCCTGGAACCACACCACCCTGGCCCTGGCTCCCAAGTGGCTGCCAAATGGACCAGACAGAGATATGTGACTCAAGTCAGACCAACTGGATTCATTCTCTCAGGAATTTGGAATTGATACAAGGAGACTAAGTGGAGAAAGATGATGGTATTTGAACAAAACTGTGGTCATGTAGCATTGGGCACAGCTGACACAAGCCAAGGCCAGGAAGAAGTAAAAACGAAGAACCTCCCTTCCCCCTTCTCAGGGGTTTCCTTGGGAACAGAAGGAAGAGAGAGGAGGCTCCCAGGCTGCACAGCTCCATGAAAGGTAAAGGAAGAGGCTCCAGTCCTGTCCCCACCTTGTTCCCCAGATAGCCTTGTCTCTTCTTACATGTCTGGAAGAAGGACTGGTGTGCCTTTCAGTAATCCTGGTCATCTGATTTGTTCGAGGGGTTTCTCTTCCTTATAGCCAACAAGTTCCCACTAAGAAATGTCTTCATTTTGAGTTAAGAGCCCAGTTTCTCACCGTTTTCTGTAGATCATCTACCCTGCTGATCATCCAGCTTCTGTCTAGGTTACTTGCAGAAGGCCATGGGGCTAAGGGTCTCTTCTCTTCCACGGGGGTCCCTCCAGCCAAAGGCCCCACCACCCAGCCAAGCCAGGCCATGCTCCAGCTCCAAGCTGGCTGTGGCATCTATGCTCCCCACAAGCTGAACAAACCCGGAGCCGGCCGCAGCCCCTCAAGGCCATCCCGCACCTCCATCAGGGTGCACTCAGTGCCCTGTGGCCTCATGAACTTCCCCAAAGCAGATGTTTGCCCCTTGGTGAAGCCCCCGCAGGAGGGGCCAAGGACCCAAGCAGCCACTGCCTCAAGCCCCAGGGAAAGAGGGCGTTTGACAGTGCCAAGGTAAGCCTCTTTTTATTAAGACAACACAGCAAACTCTTTTTAACCACAGCTGACATCACTCTAATAAATCACCATCATGTCTTGTGGGATAGAAAAAGCCAAAACACTGTCACATTTGATTTTGCCGGCTACTCGAGCCTCGAGAACAAACCATGTGTTTTTAATCAACAACACTTTGTTTTGCATTTCTCAGACCCCAATACTCTTTAAATAGTTGCTTGTACCAGAGGGCTATTTTAAACCCAGGGCCAGCTTCTTTGCAGAGGACATTAAGAAAGAGAACACCACGTTACTGGTTCACTAGGCTTATCCCAGGCACTTTCTCTGCTGGGGTGATTATGTCCTGTGGGGTTCTATCTTGTGTGTTTCACAGGGGGCTTTCCTCTTCCCTCTATGGGAATTTAATTAGATGTCTTCCCAGAAAGTTGGAGTTTTTTGGTTTCTCTAACAGGCAACCCGTCTGGGTTATGGGAAAACGGCAAATTCCCAGCCAAAGGAAACAGAGAAGTCACATCTGGGACTAGGATTCCAGAGGAGTGAACTAGGAGGTGACAAAGGAGGGGGACTGTTGGCAGGGAAAGGAGCAGTAAAATAAGATTTCCAGAACGGTACATGTCGATTTCTGCATGCAAGTGGGCCCCAGACATCTTGGAGGCAGGAAGCCCGCTGAAGCTTGCCTGGGGCTCAGCCTCTGGATTTCTGGGAATGAGTGTCACCTCAAGGCAAGAATAAACCGTGTGCAGGAGACTTCCCCTAAAAGGGGCTCCTTACCTGACTGCCCGATGCACCAGGATCTCCCCAGGGATTGGCAGCTGGATTCATCTTATCCTGACACAGGTCTCCAACAACACCTGGCTTTAGAAAGACACTGAAAGGGACTTTAAGAAGATCCTGACCTAAATCACAGAAACACTCTATGCTATTTGCTCGACAGTGAACTTAAGCCATTTGAAGGCTCCAACCAAAAATACAGGGGTGGCCACCATGTGGTTCTGGCCTCAACTACCATCCCTCAGCCATGGGGCAAGGTTCCTTTCCTTGGTGACCAGTGAGATCCCCCAACCCAGGTCAGGTTAGGGCTTCCTTCTTCCAAGCGGTCCTAATCGCTCAGCCTCTGCCGATCAGATCATGCCTGCCACACCGGCTGGTGCCAGGCTAACAGGCCCAGACCCATACCACTGCAGCCATGCCGGACGCCTCACTTCCTGGGACTGAGCTGCACGTCTAACTGGAGAGGACTCTCAGTTGCTCAAAGTGCATTCTTTCGTGAGGAGTCTGCATCAACCATATAACTCCAGTTATTCCTGTCTCTATTATTCCATAAACTCATGAAATATGGCATAAGCATTAATACCCCCATGGAAAACCCATTTTGTCAGTGTCCTTCCTTCGCAAAAGTGCCGGTCCCCCCACACCCCAATTGTCTGCTTCTGTGTTGGGAGAAGGTGGTAATTTATACACATACCTGTCGTTGTGGGGTGGGAAGAAATCTTCCAGGCCAAGTGCTATCAGGAAGACTCTTTCCTACAACTCAGAAGCCCTTTGTTCTAGTCGGTTCTCTCTCTCTCAACAGGGCATCCCCGTTTCACGGGCCAGTATTAGTAGTGGTTTACACGCAGCCTCCCTGGGATCTGCTCTGTGATTATACTCCCCTGTGGGGATTTTGTTCGGCCACGTAAGCATCTTGGGCTATTTACAAGTCCCGGTTAGGGACTGCTCTTCCAGTTGAGTATCACAAATGGGCATTTAAACTCATGACTTGAGGGGTGCCTGGGTGGCTCGGTGGGTTAAAGCCTCTGCCTTCGGCTCAGGTCATGATCCCAGGATCCTGGGATCGAGCCCCGCATCGGGCTCTCTGCTCAGCAGGGAGCCTGCTTCCTCCTCTTTCTCTCTCTGCCTGCCTCTCTGCCTACTTGTGATCTCTGTCTGTCAAATAAATAAATAAAATCTTTTAAAAAAATAAAAAATAAACTCATGACTCGGGCCCTTCATATTCCACAGCCAGTGTTTCCACTCATTTGGTTATCTTCACAGAATAAACTAGGAAACCTGAAAAGATATTGAAATATTGGAAAACATCATCTGGTTGCTACTTATATGGATGTTTGAGACTAGATTCAGAAGGAGGTGTGCACGTGTGTGTGTGTGTGTGTGTGTACTGAGGAGGACTGTGGATTCCAGGACAGTACCTGGTGGGAACACCCTTCAGCAAGCCTCTGGAGCTGCCTCTCAGATTTCTTCCTGTGTTCACTTGCACCTGCTTCCCGGGTCTCACATCCATGGCCATGGCCATGTCGTACACTGAGCTATGAGGATCAGGGAAGGATAGAGCCTTGCCACCCAAAATGTGGTCCCCGCATTGGCATGCCTGTCAACAATGCACAGGTTCTGCTGCCCCACACATATTGACCCAGAAGCTTCATTTTAAGGGTGCCTGGTGGCTCAGTCAGTTAAGAGTCTGCCTTCAGCTCAGGTCACGGTCCTGGCATCAGGCCCCACGTCGGGCTCCCTGCTCCATGGGGATTCTGCTTCTCCCTCTGCCTGCCACTCCCAACTTGTGCTCTCTCTCTCAAATAAATAAAATCCTTTGTAAAAGAATCATTTTAATAAGATCCCAGGTGATTTGTATGAACATTATATTTGAGAAGCGCTACTATTTCTGAACCCTGGCTACACATTAGAATCACCTGGGTTTTAATGCTAAGGCTTAACCTGACACTAGTTAGAATTTCTAGAGGTGGGGCCCAGGCTTTGGAACAATCCCTCACCATTTCGGTGTACAGCCAGGGCTGAGACCAGTGGTCTACAAAAATAATCCTTTACTGAGCATCGGCTAGATGCCAGATGTTGATTTACATAGGCCATCTCTATCCTCACTGCAACCATCGAAGGCTAAGCACGGTCCTCCCCATCTTGTCCCATGTCCCATAGGTCTCACATCAGAAGACGCATTCCAACCAGAGCCCGAGCTCCAGGCACCATGCACCTAGCTGTCAATGGAAGCAATAGCCCCACGGAGAAACAGCCATGAAGCTCCAGGAAGCCCAGGCTCAAGGACTACCACGTTCCTCTCACAAACAGGCAAAACAGGCTGAAGTGGGAACAGCAAGATTTGACAGAAGACCTCCGGGTCAAATAAGCCAGGCCTTCCCGAGAAAGGCCGAGTACGACAACTCACAGACCAAGAACCCCACCACCCGGAAGGTGCTGTTAGCGTGTTCCTGCCTAGCCCTACCCAGAAAAGCCAGGCCAGCCGGGGAAAGGGTTTCAGCTGAATTTTATGGGACATTTATGAACAAAACGTACTTATTAGTAAATAATAATTATAGGAGAGCAGGTGCCCCAGGGAGAGCAGGTAACATGGGATCTCATTTTCTAATGCCCTCCATGAGCAAACCCTGTTTGAAATTAAAACACCTTGCTGTCAACACAAGTGTTTAAAGAGACCTGGGCTTCTGTAACGTAAGTAGTAATTCTAAGGCCTGCTGTTAATTGAAGGCTTCATCATTTACAGGGCGCTTTCACATATACTAATATGCTTAATCCTCACAACAAGCCTGTGAGGCAAGTATTTTTTCTTACCCCATGTTATAGATGAGGAAGCTGAAGCCCCAGGGAGATGCAGTGGCAAGGCCAAGGCCCAGAGCTGGTCACTGAGTACAGAGCTGGGCCTTCATTCATAGGCGAGGTCAGTGCCTTCCCAAACACACTGATGTCATCCGGTCAAAACTCTAATACCGCCAAAAAAATTGTCCTCCTTCACTCCTGGAATTCCCTTTGCACCTGGTCATCAGAGACTTTGGAGTCCTGTCTATGCTCCGTGTGCAGGCTGAACCCTAGGGGACCATTCTTGTTGTCCGCATTCTTGTGTCTCTCCAAGACTTAAGGCAGCTATGGGCAGGAGTTTGTGCACCCAAGAGGAGAGCAGGACCATATAAAGCTTAAATAGCTTACACGGAGGCACACATTCAGACACACACACACACACACACTGTGTTTCAATAGCAGGACATTTCAGGGTAACATTCTTAAGTCACCCAAAAATTGTGCGTGGAAGTTGTGAGCAAAAGAAATCATGAACCCTTCCAATATGGCTACCAAGTCATAAACGTCATCACCAACTTGCAAAAGATTAAGGAATCTGGGAACAAATTAGCCTGGTATAGACAGTGACTTACGGAGAAGTCTCAGCGAGGAGTCAGAAAAGCCAACAACTTTAAATCCTGTAAAGTTTCTTAATCAAGTTACACTATTATTTGAAGTTGGCAGAACACCAATGGATTTAGTCCAAAGACATAATATATGACTTTTTTTTTTTTTTCGGTTTTCTTTTTTAAGGGCATTAGGGTTTTAGTTCCTTTTTTCCTTCTTCTTGAGGGTTTTTTTTTTTTTTTTTTTTTTTTTGGCAATATGTCGCTTTCTTTTCTCAAATCTGTTTCCATCCAACATGCATAAAATGAGCCAGTTCCAGGGAGCCCTATACTTCCCTTCTCCTTGTGCCCCTTGTAGAACTCACTCCTTGATTAAACTAGTTAGCCCCATAGCCAGAAGCAACATAACACAATTTTGTGCAAATAGCTCTCTCTTCTGCCTGGTCCTCCCCTCACAGTTCAGCTATCTCTACACAACAGTGTAAGACAGAGGGTGAAGGAACCCTCACCACAGAATCACCCCAAGATTATGGGTGAAACTTCCCCTTCAAAGGCTGCCTCCATTCCACATTCTCTCAGCTGACCTTCCTCCCAGGGGGCTTTGTTCACAGCTCCAGACCTGCCCGCCCTTTGTACTGTCTGCCTTCCTGCCTTCCCATCTCCCCCACCCCATGTTCTCACCCATATCCCCACCCCCACTGCCCTAACTCTCCCAGCCTCTCCAGGGCCGCCTGGCTTCCTTCTCAGGGAGCCCCCAGCCAGTCGAGCACCTACCCTCCCACAGGCCCTGAGAAACCCTGAGATCAAAGAGCTCAGCAGCAGGGCCAGGTGTCCATCCTCCTCCACAGGCCACAATTAATCAAGCCGCCTGACTCACAAGGAGATCAAACCCGGCCCCCCGCCAGCTGTTGGTTAAAGCTGGCCTTCAAGTTGCCCTCATTAAATTTGCTCTCCCTCTCTCCCTGCTGACTCCTGTCCCGTGATCATCTATCTCTTGGATCTCTCTCTCAGCGCTTTTCCTGTCCCTTCCTCTCTCCTTCCACCACCTATCAGTGTGTGTTTTCCTCCATTTCCTGGCTTCACCAGCCCCAAGCCCGACCCCTCCATCGCCTGCCAGGCCATCCCGCCCCATGCTCTCTGTTCCACTCACTCGGAAGTCCACAGTCTCCAAACTCCTTCACCAGGACACCCTCTCCTGGACTCTCTACTCAGCCCCTGAAGTTCCAAAAGAAGTCTGGGCCAGGCCACGGGGCTGTCCGAGAACGGTTTCCCCGGTCCTCAAGGCCAACGATGGGTCCACCAACACAGAACCTAATTCACCTGCAATTCACTTCGCAGCGGAAGCAGGAAGCACACGCACGCACACACAGACGCACGCGCGCACACCTGCACCAACACCTCTAAGCCCTCGGCGGGAGCATCCCAAGGCCACCTTCCCCCGGCCAGCTGGTCAGTCTCCTACTGAGCACAGTTTGCAAGCCTCCTTCCCAAGAACCATTCCACCCATGAACAAGAGACAGAGACCACAACCTAGAAGCTAGAAAACGGGCAGAGATCCTTTCTTTCCCTTCCAGCTCTGCCCAGAATGAGGAAGGATGGAAACATTGGATCCTGACTTCTCCCCGGCTGATGTGTTGAGAATATTTACTCCAGTTGTCTAGGGTTTGTTTTTATACACTTTTTCCTACAACAAACACTGGCAAAAAAAAAAAAAAAAAAAAGGAAAGAAAGAAAGGGAAAAAAAGCTAGTACAGGCTGTAGAGTACTGCCCTCTCTTTCTCCGTCTCACTATATATACATCTATGTATTTTTTAACTTGTTTTCCATTTCAGTGGTTCTTAAAGCGCACAGGCGTGAGAAAACACAGATGGAGTGGAACAGGCAATGTTGTAGCTGTACGCAGAAGACATCACACCATGCTGGAGATTTTTAGAAGTCTTGGAAGACCTCAGGATACAGAGAGGTTTTTTGGTTTGGTTCCCCCCGCCCCCTTCCTTATATAGTTGGAATTTTCTCTTGCTTCCTCTCTCAGCTCTATTTCTCTATCCCTGGCATCACCTGCTGCCCCTGGGAACAGAGAGTCCCTTGGCCTGGGTGACTGGGTCACTGTGGCTGCCCCGGGTTTGACCTCAGTTACCTGCCCATGCTCCCCCAGCTGTGGCAAGGCGATCCCCGGGGGAGGAGAAGCCATCCATCACCAAGGCAGCATCATAGGCCTGAATGAGGGCAGGAAGGGTCAGCACTGGTGCGCACTTGGGCAGGTCGGAGGGGGCAGGGGCATTACAAATTGCAGAGATACCGGTGCCGGGCTTGATTGATGACGCTGAATGAGGGGCAAGATGCTGGCACCGGGACGAGCCTGCGCTCCAGTCCTCCACTGGCTTCCTCCCGGCCCACCCCCATCAGCCCTTTCTCCAGGCTTCCTTCTTCTTGCCTACTCACAGCCCATCCGTCAAGCCGTGCCCCGAAGCTGACCTTTTGCAGAGAACAGCCAGCCTAAGAGAACCATTTCTTTCTGAAAAACCTCACCAAGGGATTTTATTAATGCTGGCAGGCCCACAGTCAACAGTGTGCCACCCCTGCTTCCCGTCCCCAAGCTGCCTCCTCCCCTTGTGAATTTCATGAGCTCTGAGCAAGGAGGGAAAGGGGCCTGTGTGAACACATTTCTTTGGCAGCACCCCGATTTCTCTCCTGACCCCAAACTCACTCCCACCGCCACCGATCAGCCCCACAGGTCTGACAGTCACCTGTGGAGCCGTGGGGTACTTGTCTTAGTCTGCCCAGTCTGGCATCTTGAAAGCAGTCATGGGTGGTTCAGGAACAGCACGGCCACCTCTGGGAGAAAAGCAAGAATGGCCTCAAGAGTCCAGCTGGCATGAAAGGAGATGGGCTCTGAGGTTGGGCAGGGGACGGATGCCTGGTTGGGCAGTTTCTTGCGGGCAGGGGGACCTGTCCATCTCTTTGGAGACCACACAGGTTGCCAGTCACACCACTGCAGCAGCACAATAGAACAGAGTGGGGACGTGTTGGGGCAAACGGTGATGGGAGATATTTAATAGAATTACTATTAGGCTTCGAGTTAATGAATCACAACTGCAAGAAATCATGATAATCCAGCAGGCATTAATGACAGATTAGCTTCAAAGCTGCCATAAAAGTGCCATAATGCTTACCTAACGGCATGATTAATTCTCCCAGTACATAATGGCTTTATGGGGGAACCAGGCACCAACAGAGGCTTGACAGAAAGCCACGACAAGATCCCCAGGGCGCCAGGGGCACCCCCACCCTGCCTGGACCATGTGGCTTCCGCTCTGCCTAGAGGCATCTACCCTCACTGGATTGTGGGTAGACAAGGGCAGCTGCTCAGGCTTACCCCAGAGCTGTCTCGGGAGGAAGGCAAGGAGCAGTCCCCTAGAGGCCCTGCCAGGCTTTGTCCCTTACCAGGTAGCAGCTGTCCAGGGGAACCCAGAAGTCCTATCACCCCAACCTCCAAGATAGGCAGCTCCTGTGACAGCCCTGGTGCTCAGAGAGCCACACCCCAGTGCCCAGACCAAAGGATCTAGCTTGGAGAAGTCTGGAAAGAGTACAAGCGTACCTCAGTTTATTTCACTTCTCAGATATAGCGTTTTTCACAAACTGCACGTTTGTGACCACCCTGCGTCAAAAAAGTTTTTCAGCACCATTTGTCAAACGACATTTGCTCACTTTGTGTTTTGTGTCACATTTTGGTGACTCTTGCCATATCTCAAACGTTTACATCACTATTATATTTGTTACGGTGATCTGGGATCACTGATCACAGCTCACTGAAAGCTCAGGTGATGATTAGCATTTTCTAGCAATAAACTCTACTTGTTTTAGACACAGTGCCATTGCACACTTAAGAGACCACAGTAGAGTGTAAACATAACTTTTATATGCATTGGGAGACAAAAAAATCATCTGACTTGCTTTGTTGTAATACTTGCTTTATTGCCATGGTCTGGAAACACACCCAGAACTGAACTAGGGAGCTCACTATGACTGTGCTCCTCACCAGCTGTGTGACCTGGTAGGGCCCTTAACCTCTCTGTGCTCAGGTCGTCGGACCCTGAGTCTGCATCTTTAACCACTAGACCACCTCCCTATCATGGCATCTGATAGTAAGCGCCCACTTGTATTCCCGGCATGATGCAAATCTCATTGTATGTGTTATTTCGCTTACTATCTGTCCCAATAATCTTATGAGATAGTTACCACTATTATCTTCTCTTTTACAGACAGGGAAACTGATGCCACACAGAAACTGCTAGTAAAAGTGGAAGCAGGCAATACTCCCTAGTTTCTCGCTTCTCTATCAGCCATCTCCACCCCAAATACTGCCAGTTTAACTCAGGAGAAAAGCAGCTTGCAAGACACTTAATGCCATGTCTTATGAGACTCAGCAGTGCTGGATTGCCTCCCTCCTCCCACCCATGGCAGGGGAACATCTGTGAACTGGTAGGTGACAGATCTGGATGGACTCTACCTCTGCTGTTTACCTTGACTCTGAGGCCCCTGTTCTGACAGTGTTACCTTAGGCACGTAACCACTCTCGCTTTCTGTTTCAGTTTCGCTTTGGTGCAAAGGGAATAATGATCATCATCAAAGGAGCTTACCCACCTGACAGCAGGAACGTCCTAACCTCATCAGGCTCAGATCTACCTCTTCCCAACCCTGCCAGAGCACGGCCACTCTCCTAAGCACAACCCTAGACTCTACTCCAAAGGTTCCCACCGTGGGCTGCCCATCTTCCTATAAATATGGAGGCAATTAGCACGAAGCCCAGGTCTGAAGGGAATTCTCAGAGCCATGTTCATCTTCATAATGTTGAAGAAAACCCCCCAGGAGGCCTGAGTCATTGCTGTGGCAGGCAGACTGCTTCTGGTCTGATTAACTGAGCTCCACAAGAGGCATGCACCCTCCTTCCAGACTTGCTCTGAGCCCACACCACTCTGGAGTTCTCTCCAATGGAGACTTTCCCCGGGCTGCCACTAACACCCCACAAAACAGGAGAAAACTGGTCCTTTCCTGCCAAGGCATCAGTGGTGTCCAATGTCCCCAAGTCTGTGCTTCTGGTAAATTCCAAAATCAAATGGCAAGCCATCACTCCATCAGCAAATATTTACTTTTATAGGACACCATGGGAAAGGCCAAGAAGATTCACTCTATCCCTTTGCAGCTGAATCCCCAAAAGGACATAAGGCTTCCAGATGTGTGCAACCATACCACACATGGGTGGGATTTCTGGAGGTGACTCCCTTCTGGTAGCCCCACTCTCTCGTCTGAGCTGGCTGCCCTGCCCAACGGGTGTCAAGTGGATCCCATCGCTTTAGTTATAAAGTCATAAACTCTCAACGTTGAAAGAAACCTCAATGATTATTTCTCCCACCCCTCCCCGAATCTACCCCATCTGCTATTGACTCCTCTTGAGTCAAATATATAGTTCTTATTTCAACATGCTGTGCTCAGTGAAAGCTCAATAAATATTTATTAATGGTGGTGCCCATGATGAATTAACAGCCAAAGCTATAAAATTAAAGTTTCACACAAGCAGAGATCCTGGTGAGAAAGAAACTGCTACATAAAGTTTGAAATTTTTCAAAATGACAAGCATTCACGCACACACACACATACACACTCATATACACTCACAAACATCCACACACATACACTCTAACATGGGCACACACCTTCACATACACATACACACAAACACACTCTCACACACACATTCATACATACATATACGGTCTGGCAGAAGACCTCAGTTCTCTTTCTTGCCTACCCAAAGAATCACACTGGAAATCAGCAAGTGTCCTTAGAGAATATTCATGCCTTAGTAGCGGGCACGTTCAGCTTCTCAGAGGCCAATCAGCCCAGCCCATTGGGATGTGTCCTGCCCTGGACCCAGAGTCTCTCCCTGTCTCCTTGCTGGAATCAAGGGGCAGCGTGATTCCTGAGAAACTAAATGGTGCCACTGAGGGTTTTATCAGGGGTCCCCGCTGAGCTAAGGTAAGTGCGGAAACACATGCAATTCTAAGGGTGCTAAAACTTCAAGGGAAAGATCCAGGTCAGTACAGGCAGTATCAATGAGAATTTATCACATGATGGTGTATACCAGAAGGAAATGCTAGGGAGAATTGCCATAAAGTCAGGAACTTTGAGGCCTAGTGGGTCTCCAGCCCTAAAACCACAGGTAGAGACCAACCATTACCAGTCGATCAGATTGTGCAGCCCCTGACCACCCCCAAAGAGTCTATGTGCGTGAACACACAAGCCTCCCATGGTTCCGTTTGAGATCCAACTGACAGAGCTAACTCTTCCCCTCACTGGGAGTGCTGGGACCCCTAGATCTGTGGCACCAGCGCTCATTGTTGCCCCTCTCGATCTCCATCCCATTTGACCTTGAGAGCAAGTCCAGGGGCTTGCTAAATCTGGGAATGAGGGCGGGGCCACACACAGAGCCCCAGAGTTACTGGAGGTCAGGCAGAAAGGAGCCCTTTCACTCCTGACACCAAACAAGAGAGCCCCAGGTATAGGCCGGTAAAGTACGTGGGCTCAAGAAAATCTCAGCGAGCTTGAAGGAAGAAATCAGAGAGGACCTTGAAGAAATGAAGTCGAGTCTGTGCTAAACTCACAGCGAGATCATATGTGGGACTCCCTCCCTCTGAGCCGGTCTGTACCCTGAGGTGCCCTCATGCTGGAGGAAGCTGGTTCTAATGCAGGATGGGGCAGGGCCTGGTGACAGGACAGAGCAGGACAAGTAGGAAGGGAAAGGCCATAAAAACTGAAGACAAGTCTTAGGAGGACCCTTTCACATTTTCCCCACTTCAGCCCTCGCAGGCAGTATTGCGAAGATGCTCCAGGAGAGCCGTGAGGTTAAGTGGTGCTTCTTCTGGTTTTCCCTGGGACTTCATGCAGTTCTCCCTCTTGCTTCTTCCCTGTCTAGTCCCCAAGAGTCCCCTGCAGACACTATGCTGGTGACTCTCCAGGCAACCCGGGAGAAGACAGAGTGGGAACCCATCAATGACCACCAGCGTTTAGTGGCATCGCCCTGTGCCAGTCCCTCTGCTGGGTCAAGTCCTCCAGCAGGAACATCACAGTACGTCCGTGGACAGAAAGAACACCCACAGGCCAGCTGGCAATGCTCACTGGCCCCCTCCCAGCAGAGGCCTATCTTCCCTGGCTGCTGAATCCTGTCTCATGATTCTGCTCTCGATTTTGGTGTTTGTTCCTGCCCAGATGGGGTGTCTGATCTTGCCATGGCCAGTGTTCTCTGAAGAAGGGGACCTGGTACACTTTTATAGGACCCTGTGGTTCCCTGGGGCCAGACTCTAATGCTGTCCAGATGCAGAAAAACAGAAGGGCCATTCAAAAACAACCGAAATATCAACACACTTTGAAAGCGGTCTGTTAGCACTTGTCATAAGCACAATAAACAAAACAATGAAACCATCAGAAAGTACCGTGAGACAGTCAGGCTTTAGGAACTTGGCTTTGATGACTTAGAAAAGCAAAGAGAGGGGGCAGAACCAGTTCCCACTTGGGCTGAGGCTTGTTTGTTCTGCTTATCTGAAGTCAGAGCTAGCAATCCCCATCATGATGAAAGGATCTACAAGTTTCCCCTTTGCAACTGGCCCCTTTGCAGAGAGGTTGGGCGGGGGTTTGCCTTGCAGCTTTCGGCAAGTGGTCAGTTCCTGCACGTGGCCCAGGAAACACCCATTTGTAGAATGCAGCTCCCATCTGCTGAAAGACCCTTGTTCTGAGTTCGTTCAACAAATAAGTGAGCTCACCAAACAAGATCATTTGCTGAAGTTCTTACCAGGAGATGAGATGTGGGCTTCAGGGACACAGTGGCACTCACTCCCTCCTGGACACTGAGTTAGAAACCCTAATGCCAGGTGAGTCAGCAAGGACCCAGGGTCTGTTGGTCCCGCATTTTGGAGGAAGAGGCCGAGAGAGATATGGCAACCATCCACATGGCACACACAAGCCTTCCAACTTGAGCTGTGGGACTGGGGCTGGGGCTGTCCCTGGGTGAAATGAGGCCACCCACTTACCAGTCGCTCAAGCTTGTTTCCCACTGTCTCCACAGCTCAGGCTTTGCTTAATTCCCACAGTGGGTGCCGGCCAATTCATCTATCAAATTACCTGCCAGTGATTTAAGTGAGCTTAGTTCTTTTGGGTGCAGTCCCACATTTTGACTCTCAGTCAAGCAAAATAGAGGAATCATCAAAGAGAGGCTGGGGGGACCTGAGGCTGCTATCTGCTGTGGGAGACAGGACTCTGGAAGGGAACAAGGTTGGTGGCATGAGTGAGAGGGTAGGACGCCTGAGTGCAGGCTCTGGGCCCCTGTTCAGCTGGGCGAGCCTGAGTCAATTCCTTGCACCCCCTATCTCCAGACATATCCAGTCGGCCACTCTGCAAAACCCTATCATGTGGGCAGGTGAGTCAGAAGATTTGACTCTGGTCTCCTAATTGGAAAAGCAAAAAGAGAAAAAAAAAAAAAAACAAGAAACAGATGTCAGAAGAAAGGAATCCAACATAGAGCAGGAATACTCCCATGTCTGTTCCAGGTAGGAATCATGTTGGAACCGAAGGCTCAACTTCACCAGATGCCTTTCAACCAGACGTGGAGGCAGCCCCTAGCACTGCAGACCCACCCATCTTCACGTCCCCAAGGCCTCCTAGCCGGGTGGGCACCAAAACAGCAAAGGCCAGGAGACTCAGGCTCCATGTCTTCAGACTGGCCACCCTTCCTTCGATCGGCCTCCCATGGCATGGAGGAAAGGGTCCCATCTCCTGTACGTCCTGGCTGCCAGCCTCAGGGTAGTGACAGCTCATTCACGTGACTCTTTTTTTTTTTTTTAAGAATTTATTTATTTATTTGAGACAGAGAAAGAGAGAGGGAGGGCAGGAGCAGGACAGAGGGAGAGGAAGAAGGAGACTTCCCACTGAGCAGGGAGCCCAGTGCAGGGCATGATCCCATGACCTTGAGATCGTGACTGGAGCCGAAGGCAGATGCTTAACCGTCTGAGCCATCCAGGCGCCCCTCGTTCACATGACTCTTATAAGGACTAGAAGAGATCATGCTTAGCAAGGACGAATGCACAGCCCAGCACAGGATATGTGCAATAAATATTAGCTGCTTTATTCTCATCTCCACCCACACACAGCTGTCAATCAATAGACAAGTATTTGTTGGAAGCCAATTAAGTACCCAACACAATAGGAGTTCAAAAGAGTGATAAATAAGCCAAGGTCACTGCCTTGGGGTAGCTCCCAGGATAATGGAGAGGTTGAGCAGATCACCTAAACAGCGAAAGAAGCTGCTTCACTACAGAAACAGAGTACTCTTATCATGGGGAGGCAATATAATCCTTTCCAGGCTTCGAGCTCTCCTTCCTGGCCCCTGTTTACTGGTTAGATGACCTTGGACCAATTGCTTAACCTGTCTCAGTTTCCTCATCTGTAAAATGAGGAAAATAATATCTATGTCATAGGGTTGCTGTAAGGATTAAATTAAATTAAATTAAATTTGCTCATTACCACCTATGTATTCTCATATGTAAAATGTAACTAATAATTGACCTAATCATAGGGATGTTCTGAGGATTAAATTTGTTAACACATGTAAAGCACTTAAAATAGGGTTGTACATGGGCACCTGGGTGGCTCAGTGTGTTAAAGCCTCTGCCTTTGGCTCAGGTCATGATCCCAGGGTCCTGGGATCGAGCCCTGCATCGGGCTCTCTGAGGCTGCTTCCTTCCTCTCTCTCTGCCTGCCTCTCTGCCTACCTGTGATCTTTGTCTCTCAAATAAATAAATAAAAATGTTTTTTTAAAAAAGGGTTATACAATGGTTCACTGTCTTTACCATCTAAAATATAAGTTCCCTGAGGGAAGATTTCAGTCTGTTTTATGCACTGGTGCATTATCAATAGAACAGAGCCTGGCACATACCACATAAATAGTAGTTGATTGAGTCATTGAATGCTACAAGAGAACAGAGCAGTGGGGCAGATTCCATTCTCAGAAGGCTTCCTGGAGGAGGTGATCCAGAAGGGGGAATAGAAGTTAACCAGGCTCAGAAGGTGGGGAAGGACATGGCCTCAAGAAACTAGCACAGGA
The DNA here is from genome assembly GCF_002288905.1 of Enhydra lutris kenyoni. NCBI lineage: Eukaryota > Metazoa > Chordata > Mammalia > Carnivora > Mustelidae > Enhydra > Enhydra lutris. The sequence continues at coordinate 34,503,030 of NW_019154095.1, forward strand.
GGGGTACCAGGCCTAAAAGAGCCTGGTGTGAACAGGAAACCGCAAGCAATCTAGTATTTGTAGAATGAAAGGTACAAATCAGGGAAGGGCAGGAGATGGAAGCTCTTCTTCCAGTGACTGACCTTAGTGGGACTAAATAAGCCCTGAAAAACATACTGAAATGAGAGCATTCGGAAAAGACAGCTTCTGTCAGCCCCTTCCAAGGCCTCCAGACCAGTAGGCCTCATGCAGGAGAGCCCCAGAAATAGCATTTCCCATGAGCCCTCCACCCCTGGGGAAAGTTCTATCACATGGGACCCTAACCCATCTGTCTGCAAGATTTCCAGCCCACTTGGAGAAGCAGGCGACCATGCCTGTGAACTCTGACCCTATCAATCCCAACAGGGCCTGGGGAAGCATTTACATCTTCAAAGGTCCTGGTAAATGTTAGCCAACGGCCTCCTTCCAGGCCCCAACCCTCACCTCCTCCCATTCTGGGCCACCAGGGGTCACGGAGCTGGGTCACACCTGGCCAGGCTTAGCCCAGCCCCAGTTCAGCCCAGTACCTCATCCTCAGAGCTGTCCTGATCTCTCCCCATTGCATCACTTTCCCTCCCCACAGGCACTGGGTCCCAGGTCAACAGAGAGGAGGCCTTAAGAGAAGCCCAGACACCTTCTAAGGGGCCTTTAGACAAAGGAGGGGTCAAGTCAGTCACTCTGGAAGGAGCCCTGGGTACTGGATCAGGGGAGGGGACAGGACAGGCCCACAGACCAGGGGCAGCTCCCTGACAACCCCATCAAGCAGGTTTCAGTGACCTCTCCCTGACCCCGGCAAGCTCCAGTTGTCCCTCTGATCTCCTGAAGGCAGGGAGGCCTATTAACTTTTACCAGACTCCTTTGACATGGAGCAGCTCTAATAAGAATCTAGGAGGGAGGTTCATGCAAGTGTCAGAGGCTCAGACAGCCCTCCACAGCCTCACCACCTGCACCCAGCCCTGCAGCTCCAGGCCAGAACACCTGCCCCTTCACCCCGCCACAGGACATTCAAGGCACAGAGCCCTGGAAGGAGAGACGCAAGAAAGGACTGCAGGGCCTCAGACTTCTGCCGCCACACTGCCTGTGCCTTTGGCCCCATGACAGGCTTCAGTTTCCATTCAGTTTCAGACTTCCATCCCCAACAATGGCTCTTGTGACATTATGGCCTCAGCTCACAGCCCAGAGCAGAGTCAGTCCCAGCCATTTTCCAGATAAGTGTATACGGGGTATACCCAAAGTCCATGGCAGGGCCAGGACTGGAGCCAGAGATCAGGAGCTCCATTGAGCTCCGCTCCCTTGGGGACTGTCACCCAGCCAGTACTGATAAAACCAGCTAAGAATGAAGGTGGATAGTACACAGGCTGAGTCTCCCTCCTACCCCCTTCCTTCCTTGATCCAAGCCAAGTTTCCCCACAGCTCTTACCTGAAGAGGAACAGGCACAGGCATGTTCGAAGACTAAGGATCAGAAGCTGGACTGTCGCCTCAGCTCTGCAATAATCTTCTATGGCTTAAGGAAACCACCTACCCTTCCTGTGCCTCTGTTTCCCCACTTGTAAAATGTGAGTGGAGGGGCGCTTAGATCCCTTCTAGTTCCACACTCTCTGATTCCAAGTTTTCACTGCCTCCAGTTTCTTCCACCACCCCCCAAGATCCTCCTCAAAAACCCTCCTAGAGTCTTTTGGGGTTTGCTGCCAACTTCGTAGCCAGAAGGATTCATCTAGCCTAATCCTTGTATTTAAAATATGAGATAGCTGGAATCCAGAGATGACTTAGCTGGGTGACCTTGAGCAAAACACCTAAAGGCAGAGTCAGGCCTAGATTTCAGGTCTCCCAGTACTTTGTCCTTTATGCTGTGCCAGCTGGAGGCTCCAAATCTCCCAGGGATCCCCACGTCCTCAGAGGAAACGGACCAAGTTCTTTGCCTGGCATTCAAAACCTACCTTCCCATAGCCTGCCTGCCAGCATGCGCACTCCCCACCCCAATAACACCCTGTTCTGTAGTCAGACTCCCTGTATCTCCCCAGCAGAGCCCAGAACCAGTCTCATCCCAGCCTTGGCTCACAAAGATCCCCATCCTACAACGGACCCAAGTTCCCCCCTACCCCACCCCCACCTGCAGCGCTGCTGGCTCACACAGCTCTGCTCTCCCTCTCTGACCTCTCACAGGCTAGGTGTCTGAGCCACGCCTCACCCCATTCTTGAAGGTACCACCACCTCTCTGCCTTCTCCACACAGCCTGGTGTTAAATGCTCCTCAGCCACATGGGCAAGTTACTTTGCCTTCTTGTGCCTCAGTTTCTTCATATGAAAAGTCGGGATGACAGGAGCTCCCACCTAAGCCAGTCTTGTTAGACTTCCCCCTAATGCATGCATATACTTAAAACAGTGCCTGGCACCTATGTTTTTATATATATATTATATAAAATATGTATATCATATGATACATATATAATATATAATAAGTATAATAGCAGCCCAGTAGATATATTATGTATATATCTACTGGGCTGCTATTATACTTTATGCTTCATGTATGTATTTTCCCCAATGGTAATTGTCTCTGAATACATCATAATGTATTTCTTGATAACTTCCAGCTCTGTGGTGATGTGGGTCAAGGAAGCATTCAAAACTGGATGGACAGACACATTAAAAAATCTAGTCTTCTTAAGAGGTGACTCAACTTCAGGATGCGCTAGCTTGTTATGAGAATGCCGGTCATCATCACAGTTCTGGGACCTAGAGACAGCATATTCTCTCCTACCAGAGTATTCCCCAAACCATGGAGATTTGCATTAGAATTGTGAGCGCCCCTTCCCACCTCCTGCCACCAGCAGAGTCCCTTCAATTCTGTTGGTTCACCCTCTCTGCTTGGTGCCCAACCCAGACCCTTCCCACTCACCCCGACAAAGGGATTGTGGTGATTGATGGCGACAGTGACCCGCCACTGACCCTTCCAATCTGGGCTTGCTGTTGTCTGTGAGGCACTCAGCAGCCTCCACAACTTTTGAAATGCAGGCTCCCCACCTGATGAGACTTCTGGTTTCCTTCCCCTTGTGAAATGGGATTCTTTTATTTGGACCCTACTGGGTTCTCTCCAAATGTCCGGGCCCTGGAATGACTGCCTGCCAGAACCTGCCCACCAGACTGCCTTTGTGGGTTCAGGGCAGGAAACTAGACAAGACCTGGGTTCAGATCCTAACTCTGTCACTTTCAAGCTTCGGCTTCTTCTGGAAGCTGAATTTCAGATACCTATTGCGAAGGCGGCAAATAAGGCATGTTCTAAGGAGCTGTTAGAAGGACTACATCAGATAACACAGAAAGCTGCCATCACCATGCGGGCACATCTCCGTGACTCAATAAATAATAGACATGATGAAGAGGAGGAGGATTAAAATAATGTGAAGGCAGAGGGTTGTACCTGAAGACCAGCTTTGACTCAGTTATAACGTCCTCCTTGACCACCGTCCCCAGAATGGTGGCAGCCGAAGCAGCTCCCTCTTCCGTGCACGCGCACGCACATACACGCACATGCGCACACGCATGCATACAGACGCGCTACAACCTATCCACGGCGTTTATTTACGTTCCTGCCCAAAGCGCATCTAGCTGCTATTTGGGACAACGTAGCCCCGTGGAGCTGTCTCTTCCTTGTCCCTTCGTCGCTCATTATTCAGGGCATCCACTGACTGGGCCTGTGGCATCCTCAGCCGAGCTGCCTGAGACTTGCTCTCCTTACGAAAGAGTCTGTTTCCACTAAACCACTGAGCATTTCACATGTCATCATTTTCAAGCCATTTATTTACTCATTTTCTCTAGTTTATTTGCCTAGTCCTCAAAAAATATTTGGTTGGAGTGACTTCCTATAACCAAATTTGGGTGCCCAACCGAAAGGTATCAAGCCGCCCACACTGTGAGATCAAGCTGCGGCTCAGGCCAACCACCATTTTGCAAGGAACTACAGACCAAAAGAATGCTCAGCAGGGCCTACCCCCTGCAATTGTAAACAGATTTCAGTGCAGTGGGCCCCGTGAATCATGGTCATTGGGAAAGGGGAAGCCAGGGAAACCCATCGTTCCAGGGAAGACCCTGGTTCCTGCACAGGGAAGAGAATCAGAAATGCACCCCGCATCCCCGCTCCCCTGAGGCTATTCACGGGGTGTAAAACTTGAAGCAGAAAAATAGAAGAGGTGTTTGCATTTGACAGGAAAGGAGGTTCGGCTTACCTCAGAGTTCCAGCTGCTCGCTGGCTCTCTCCTCCTCATTCTCTCTCTGCTGCAGAGCCTCACTCCTAGAGCTTTTCATGACGTTCAAAACCAGGCTCCCTATCCTCTTAATTGTATGGGAATGTAGCAGGCCAGAGGAGAGCTCAGGAAAAAAGAAAACTGCAAGCCTGGAATAAGATAACCCAGTTTAAAGAATGTCAGTAAACACCTCGGAAACCCATGAAGGAAGAGATTTTTCCAGGCCTCCATTCCAGGAAGCTCATGGGACAAAGCGAGATCGCTGGAAGAACCCCGTGGATGTGACCGTGGCCCCTCTCTCACTTCTCCTGTCCCCGGGGGTGTTCAGAGAAGCGGGGCGATGGGGACCTGTCCGGGGAGAGGGATGTCTTGCGGGTGAGGAGTCTTCACAACTGAAACACAGAGATAAGCATCAGAAGGACTCATCTATTCCCCCTTGAGCAAAAATCAACGGAGGGAGAAGGAAGAAAGGGGATGGGAGGGGAGCCTTCCAAGTGGAATGAGTCGCTGAGTTAAATTACAGGGGCCTGGGAGGGATGATTAACAGCCCTCATGGTTTTCTGCCTCACAGCCATTACTCACCCCAAACCTGGGGCTTCTCGGTTACATAGCCCAGCGCAGGCCGACCATTTTTTCCATTGACTGAAAACACATTCTGACTGAAAACAAACTTTGGATCCCCGAGGCTTGGCAGGCCCTGGGTCCTTCTCCATATTTAATCAACGGGAAGCTAAACACTTTCAATCTGTGATGGCTCATTTGGACGGGGTCTCGGGGCTTTTGCTTGGTGCCAGATATAATAACTCTCCTCTCTCTTTTCTAAGGCCTATTTTATAATTTTGCTGTTTTTCAATGTCAAGCCCATCTTTTGAAGAATTTTTATTGGATTTCCTGCTAGACTTCAATGAGGATTTTTCTTGCTTTGGCAGAACTATCAAGCAGAACAGGGGAAAAACTCAATCATCATCTTGGAAAGTCATGATGGTGCTTGGTTTGGTGGGGGGAGGTTGTCTGTTAACACACAAACAGCTTTCTAGAAGGTTAGAGGCCCAGTGGCCAACTTTGGGAAGTTCTCTGACTTTGATTCATGGGGTGACAATTGACAGGCAAGGCAAATGGGTGTAAGAAGAGGGAGGTGGGGACAGGATAAGGGAAAGAGAGGCACGAGTGTGTGAGAGCCCAAGGGTGGGTGGGTATGTTCCAGTTGACGTCAGTAGGACAAGGCCTGGCACCATTTGCGAGAGCTGCTAGGATGCTAAGAAATAGGGACATGGCACCCAGTCAGGCAGACTCTTAACCAACAGCATGACCCCCTCAGAGCTTCTGATACCCCAAAAATGGGCAGGAAAGGCTCCATCCCAGAGGCTCCTGTTTTACCAGCCACGGCCACAGTCTCTGCGCCTGCTCCCAGGCAACAACATTCAGATCTTGAGTTTTTCCTCACAGAGATCATTCCCCAGAGGAAGCAGCTTGCCAGTGAGTGACAGCTTTTGTTTGCTCATGTTTTCCTCTCTTCTCAGAGTCAACTTTCAGAATATACCAGGATGTTCCTTCTCACTCCTGGACTTTTTTTTTTCCTTTTGATTTCTTTCTTCTTTTTTATTTTTTATTTTTGGCAGGGCAGGGGGTAGGGAGTCTCTACAGACTATTATCCAGAGAAGAGAAGTGGTTCTTTGTCCAGCAGTGAAGGAGGGAAAAGAGAGAGCCCTTTGACTCTTTTTTTATGTTTCATTTTCATGTTTTACTTTTTTGACTTTTTATGTTGAGACGTTAAGTAACCACACTTCACACCTACCCCTCTTAGCTTCATCATTTACAGAGCCTTTCCCCATGGCTTATCTTTTTATTCCCACAACAGCCCTTCGAGAGACACAGGCAGGTATCACAAATGCCATTTCAGAGGTAAGCCAACGCAACTCACACAGGCCATGTGTCTTGTCCCAGTCCCGTGGGTTTTAAAGAGCCAAACAAAAATATGAACCAAGCTGAGCACTATTTTCTACATTACCACAAAATGTATATGCTGGAGGGGGGGTGTTCCTTGGCCCCCTTTCTTAAGACAGCTCCCTATGCTGGGCAGAGCTCCCCAGTGTCCACTCCCTGCAACAGAATACATTGAGAGTTGAGATGTCATGGCAATATTTGCCATATCCATAGACTGCAGAACAATTTCCCTTCAGGACAGACTACAAGACAAGACTTCCAGTTCTAGTAGGAAAAAGTATACAAAAAGGTTAAGTAAACAAAAGTTCCTATGGAACACCCACTTGGGGCCCAGCAGTGGGCTAGTCAATACGAGGAAAAGATAGCGTCCCTCCTTTTGAGGAGCTTACAGTCCAGATGAGGATATGAGACAAACAGGCATAGCATCTAGGATGTCATACCTGCAAAGGACCTTAGAGGTCATCCAGCTAAAATCCCTCATTTACCAGCAAGGAGACGGGACACTCCAGAGAAACAGTGGATCAATATGGGCAATTCAGAACAGTATTTTGGTTCATGCTAAAGAGAGCAGTGGGGATCGGAAGCAAGACAGAGAAAGCCACGTGGCCTGGGACGTGTTCCAGGAGAAAACTCGATCTCAACCTCAGAGTGTGGATAGAACTGGATAGATGGACAGGAAGAGAAAGGACACAAAAGCAAAACGGACAAGGCGAATCTGAGTTCCATGTGTTCGGGGAAACCACGGGGACCAGACTTTAGTGATGCAGGGACAGGCAGAAATCAAAGCCGAAACCTGGCCCATGCCAGCTGGTGGGGGACCCTCCGCAGTCAGGAAGAACGTGCACACGACACCGATGGGAAGTCTCGTGAAGGTCAGGGCTGAGGCTCTTGCTGAGCAGCAAAACCTGCACCTGTAATCCTCTAAACCCCACACCACACCTAATAACCTGTCTGAATTTACTCCACCAATAGAGATCCCAATCCGTGCTCTACTTGGAGTCTGGAGAGAATGGGGACTCACCTGGTATTCAGGTCATCCTGCCTCCCCACCGACCTTCCTTGTTCCAGCAGCCACCTCCTGCCTGGTCCCTGGGAGTTCCCTGTCTCTTAGCACCTGGTCCATGTGTTAGGAGTCAGTTGGACAGTTAGGTGGTCAAGGCCAGGGTCCCCAACAAGAAAATACAGAGTCAGGACAGCTACAATAAAACAGTCCTGGTATCCTGTTTTGCAGCTGAGACAGGACTGAACTGACATTTTGCTTTGCAGCCTTTGCAGAAATGACTTCTGCAAAACGTCCTGAAATAAAACAATGAAGCACAAAAGCACTTGTCAATATCATGGGCAAGGGGCAGTGAAGACCTAAGCCCCCAGACTTCAAGAAAAATAAAGACCATGAGCACGTGGACATTAACCTAATAGGTAGGCAGATACCTGACCAAAGCCCTGATTGGCACGACTCCACACATTCTGCTTAAGAAAGTTCCACAAAGGAGTTCATGAAACCACCTAAACTTAGAAACTCTAAGGACAAGCCACTCAGGTCACCCTCCCTCTCCAGGATCTTAATACTCTTGCTCAATAAACTTTGCTTTGCTGCCCACCACTCTTTGTCTGGTCTACCTCTTCATTCTTCGAAGCAGCGTGACAAAGAACCTGGGCAGTAAGGGGTTACAAATCCTGTAACACATGGAGACCCAGTAGGTCCCAGGCAAGGACAGATGTGCTTAGGCTGAAAAAAGCAAAGAATATAGAAGAAAAGGAGGGGGAGGGGCACCCGGGTGGCTCAGTGGGTTAATAAAGCCTCTGCCTTCAGCTCAGGTCATGATCCCAGCATTCTGGGATCGAGCCCCGCATCGGGCTCCCTGCTCAGCAGGGAGCCTGCTTCCCCACCTCTCTCTCTCTGCCTGCCTCTCTGCCTACTTGTGATCTCTGTCTGTCAAATGAATAAAATAAAATCTTTAAAAAAAAAAAAAAAAGAAAAGAAAAGGAAGGGGAGACTATCTCAGAACAGTATGAGTTCATACCAGATGATGGGAAATTAGAGAAAAAAACCTCTCCAAGACATCCAAGAAAATTGGCCACCGATGCAGAATTCTCTCCGGCCCCTGAGAATCCTAAAGGTGTGAAGGCTGGAAAGACACCTCACCTGTGTCCCTTTCCCCCTGCTGCACCCCTGTTGCTTGAGCACCTCCATCAACCTTTGTTCCTTTTTGCATTCCAACCTTGTGCCTCCCTTTACCCACATGAGCCTAAAACCCAGAACTCCAGCCCTTTTCCTTCTTACCAGAGACGGAGCTGAAGATGAGTCCGAAAGTAAAGAAGCAACACGCTTCCGGGGAGGGTGTGGTTGCTGTTGCAGTAAATACAATAATGTCATTGTTACTCTGCCTCCAAGCACAAAGCCTGTCAGCCCTCATGAACAGACCTTTGTTCTTCCGGCAGCTCCCATCCAAAGGGGAAGCACATCTTCCTGAAGGTTCGTTACATCCCCAGCTGGCCTTCCATCTTCCTGTCCTAAAGAATCACTGCTACCACTCAGAACACCAGGGCCCCAGGCTCCCAAAGCCCTAAAACACCTCCTCCAACTGACTTCCCTCAGAGAGGAAGAGCCAGCCCCATGTACCCTCATCTCCTACTCCAGGGCACCAGGACTGAAATTGCCCCCACCCAACCGGGCGGCAGACCACCTTGCCCCTGGAGACGCACCCATCAGTTCTGATCTGTTCTAGAAAATTCAGATTCCACATCCAAGTCCTCATCCCTTGATTATGAACAATCAGCTCCTTTCAGTTTTCCTCAAGCCAGGCCATTCCTACGCGTGGCCCCCACCACCCTGGGAGCACACGCCCCACACCCCAGGGACACACCGCTCTAGCAGGCAGATACCGAGCCCCGGGAGGTGAGGCTGTGTGCCGGCGGAGCCTCCCTCGGTCCCTCCCACTCCAGACTGCTCTTCTGTGCTCCTCAAGCTGGTCACTGAGTTGCCTTCCCTGATCTTCAAGTTCACTGTCTTTCTTTGTTCCTTCCCTGGGCCCGTCTTCACCTCCCTCTGCTGCTGGAGGCCAAGAAGCATGCTATGGTATTCCATAAATTACTTGGCAAGAGTGGATGACAAAAACAAAATGTAATTCAGATTAAAGTCACCCTCCAGCTGAAATGATAGTTTATTAAATAAACGGTGATGCCACCAATCAACCTTGCTACCAGCCAGGCCTCCTTCTATTAATCTTTCTGGGGGTGATTTAGGATCCACCTGGGTCCCCCGAGAAGATTCTCCCATCATTTCCTTCCCATCTCTCTGGATCAGGCTGCTGGGCTTGGCGCAGTTGACAAATTCCCCAAGTAATCCCTCAAAAGATTGGAGAAATGCTCCGAACGCTCCATTAAATTTATTTTCCATGCTTTAAGAGACCCAAAACTATGTCCAATAAATAAGTCTTCCCTGTGATTTACTGAAATGCTCCTCTGATTTAAAGTTATAGGGGGAAAAATATGGAGCCCCTGGGAGCCCAGGACCAGCCTTGCAAGTGAGACCAGATGTGAGATTTCTGCCCGGGGAGGGGAAAGGAGGGGGAAAAACGGCCCAACTGGTGGAGGTTTGAGAGTGACAATGTCTGAACCCCGGTTCTCGGCTTTAACATAAAAGGTCCCCAGTTGAGCATTCTTTCTCACAAAATTTATTGTGGTTGTAGTTAGAGGGGGAACCATCAAAAGAGTAATTCTGGCCCTTGTTTTGCAGAGCTCTTTTGATAAATATGATACTTAGAAATATGCCTCCCACTAGACAGAAAAGCCATATAGTTAAAATGAAGTAATCTGTCAGTAAACTCACTAGAATCAAAGCCAAAATGAAACCTGTAAAAGGAGAAGGGAAAAAACTCCACTTAGAAACGCTTGAGTCAAGCAGGGGAGAAGGTGGAGATTAAGAATTGTCCTTTATTCAGATATTTTTATCTACAGAGTTAAAAGCGGAGATTTATTTTTAAAGGGGGCTATTTATGTTCCAATCTCCAACAGATGGGCCTGTGTTCCTGCCTCTCTCTCTCTCGAGCAGCCCAGGCTCAGCGAAAACAGCTTCTCTTGTGAGCTGAAACTTATCCAGACGAACCAGGAATAAAAACTTTTGGAAGCCAATGTAACCTTTGGAGCTACTTGGTAAACATCGGGTCTGTTTACTACAGAGGCCCAGATGTGCCAAAACCAAGAAACAAACAGGAAGGAGGGAAAACAGCCAATGTTAAGACAAAATGTAGAGGACTGTGGAGTAGCCATACGTTGCCTGTGTGTGAGTGTGTGCATATGCATGGTATTCCCCAAGACTGAGAAGTGTCCCCGTGGGAAGTGTCCGTGGATTGTCCCAAGGAGTCCCATCTTCAGGATCTACTCCTCCAAGAGTAGATTGATAGATCTCTGATAAATCTCCTATCTGCACAATGCCTTTTGCACGGTTAGTGATGAAAAATATTTGGGATCATTCCCCTGGCAAAATTCACCCCAGGGTGTTTCTTACTCTTCTTTACTACATCCCTGCACCAAAAGAAACCCAGCTCCATGGCTCCTGAGGATCTTGGGTGAGCCGTTTTAGAAACCTTCCCAGGTTGGTCAGACGGTGGCAGGAAAAAGCTCTCCTGCTCACTGAGCAGCGGGCGCAGGGCTGGGCAACTCCCCCAATGCCTCATCCCAGGAAAAGCCTCCTTTTGTTGTGTGGGCTTCCCACAGACTTTCCCGTTCCTATTCCCAGAACAATGCCCGAGACACCCAGCCTAAGAGAAGAGGAAGTCTCCGCCACTCCCGTGCCAGCTCGGGAGACAGGAAGACCTACCTGCCCTTTGTCCTGTGTTCTGTTGTCACCCCAACCATGGGACAGAAAGATGAAGCCTGGGAGGAATTATAAGACTCAAATTCACCGTTCCCTCCACTAGCGTCTGGACGATGGTGACACATGCTTAACATGAACTTGGACGAGGAGAGGAGAGATGTCGTGGAACGGATTTTAGACGTCGGATGACCCCAGGTACAATCCCCGCTCTGCCATGAGGCATCAGTATGACCTGAGACGAAGGCTTCCCCTTCCAGACCTCCATTCCTTTCTCTCGATGGCAAAGCATTGAACTGAATGACCTCCTGTCCTCCAGCTCCCAGAGGGCTCCCCCTCTCTCCGTGGCACCCATGCCGGTCTGGACGGAGCTGGAGGGTGTAGAGTTTGAGCAGCACCTGTGTTTACACTGTACAATCTGCAGTTTACTGTAATAAAATCATTTAATACAGTCATAATTTTTTTGGCAAGGGGTTGTGTTTATGGTGAGCAAGACGGAGAGGGAATGATTGACTACCACTGATTAAAACGATAAATCAAAAACAAAGGAGGGAGGACTCGAAGAGCACAAAGCCACAGGCAAATCCAATTTAAGTCTCAAGTTCTGTGCCTTTGTGGGAACAATCGTGTCTGGTGACGAGCCAGCCCTGGAGGTGGGGGCCCGCGGCACGGGGTGGGCTGGGTGGAGGCAGGGACTCCAACGGCTCCTCTCACTAGGGTTTATCCTCTTTGGGTAGAAAAATAAGGAAATGGTTTTACAAGAACCAGTTTTACAAGAACTAGTTTCCTTGGGCCTCCATTTTCAAAAAGGATTTGGAGGGAGGGCGCCGGGAATAAAGGAGTGCATGTGTGCACGTCTGTGTGTGCACATCTATGTGTGCACGTCTGTCTGTGTGGGGGTGGTGGGGGAGGAATAATTTGAACATGACCTAGAAGGACTCCTTACATTCAGAACTATCCCTCATGAAACTCCACCACGAGCAAGAATGACTTGAGATTACAAACACTTCTGACCTCACAAACACTGTCCTTCAACAGCAGAGCGCCCACGACATGCCAGGCAACGTGCCGGGGCAGAAAGGTTACAACAGATTGTTTGTCCAACAAGTGCTAACCGAGTGCCTACTGCAGTGCCAGCACTGTCCTAGGTCCCCCAGGGGCAGGGGTTGGTCACAGAGCAGTGGGAAGGATCCCTGACCCCACAGGGCAGCTCTTCTGACGTTTACAGCCTCATGATTATGCACCACGTTGGCCCCTGGAAAAGAAGAGGCACGACGGTGAGATAAATGCTATAACCCCAATGTGTGCAAGGGGTCAGGATCACCGAGGAGGAGGCTTCTGAGCTAGCTCCTAAAGCATGAGAAAAGCCCTTCTTTCCCAGCTACAAGGTAATGGTGCTCCAGGCAGGGGTCAGGGCACTGGCAAAGGCACCGGGTCGAGGAAAAGACTGCGGAAGTGGGAAGGAAGGGAATTGAAACTCCAAGGAAGGGCTGGGTCATAAGCCCGTTGCTGGGTTATGGGCTGATGAGTTAAGCGGTCATTTAACTGCTCTCTGAAGGCGAGTCTTCAAAGAACAGTCAGAGGCCAGCGCCTGGAAGGGGAGAACAGCATCGGGAGGCTGAGTGAAGTCAAGACAGACCTCCCATCTTCTACAGTGTTGCTTAGGATGGTACGGTGTAGACAACGACTGACCCCTCAAGGTTCCTGCCCCCTTCAACACAGCATCGCATTCCTGGGGAGTGGTCTTCTGGGCCACAGTGTTCAAGTCCCACAACCCCTCCCCGCCCCACACAGCTAGGCCAATTCACGTGACTCACCAGTGGTAACATGAGCAAAAGGGCTGCCGTCACGTCCAGGCCCATGTGGTTAAGGACCCCGTGTGCTCCCTGGATAGAGACCCCTCTACAGAGACAGTGGAGGCCAGGCAGTGAGGCTGGGGCCAACGGTCAAGGACTCAAGGGAGCCAAACAACCAGAAGCAACCTCATCAGATTTTGCATTAGTGATAAAGACACTCATCAGAATTCTCCTTTGTGTTAAGCCACCGAGATTTTGGCACTGTTAGTCTGCCAGGTGCCAAGTGAAAAATCAGCCTATAGGCACCCTTGTCATAGCCCAGGGTCTCCAGGAAAGGTCCAAGACTGAGAATAGGGTGAAGGTTTATCGGGGAGTATGCTTGAGACCGATACCCATGACGGAGTGAGGGAAGCAGGTTGGGGCGCGGAGAAGACTTGAACTATAAGGTAGTCACAGCAGGCACCTGAGCCAAAGCCCCAGGAGCTCTGAAGCTGGCCTGGCCTTCGGTGAGGTCCTGCATTGAAGTAAGGTGTTCATGCTCCGTAACCCTGCCTCGACCAGTCCTTGGATGCAGGCCGCCACTGAGGAGGGTATAACCTTGGGTGAAGCAGCCCCTTCCCGCAGAGGGCAGACTCTAGAGCGTGGGACCTGGTTATGAGCCGGGAGCAGTGAGGAACAGGCCAGCGGCTGGAGGTAAAGCATTCCTCAGGCCGAGTACACGCCATAGCACCCTCCACAGTCCAGCCATTCAGCCGCTAGCTTTCACTTACTCAGGACTAGTTCACACCCCCGGGGTTCTGGCTGGTCTCCTCTCCCAGGGGAGCCAAACTAGAGCTCCTACCACTGCACCTGGTCTTAGGCTGCCACTGACACTCATCATCTCCCCTGCTTCTCCCCATTCACAGACTCCCCTCACCCCCCCCCATTAGTAACTTCCACTGGTTTAGGAGCCTTATGTGATGGGGTGACTCAAACCTTCATTTTGAAGAGTCTAAGCCCCTGGTCACCATGCCCTTCTCAGGACATGATTGCCATACTTCTCCATTCTCTGTCAAAACTGGACAGGGAAATAGCATGAGATACCCAAGGGACAGTCGGGTCCTTCCCTGTCCTCATTGTGTATTAGCACCCCTGCCCCTGCTGGTGATCAAGGTCAAGTACATCTGACCAGGCAGCGACTTCTGGTCCTGGCCTTCTTGTCTCTTGATACAAGGAGTGGGAAATGCCCAGGCAGCAGCCATCAGTGGAGCTCAATGAGACTTTTGCTTCGCTTCCTCGCCGAAGCGTTCCTTCTCTAGAGAGCGGTACCTTGAGTCCCACGTAGCCTAAGCCTGTGAGGATGGAAAGCAGATTCCCTCAATGGGTCGCAAGGAGTGACAAATGACAGCAAGCAGGATCATTTCTCTGTCCCCTCAGGTCCTGGCCCCATATATTCTATCTACCGGAGACATGCACATCATTAATTTCCGGTATGTTCTGTATCCTAGAGAAAGTGCCTTATCCTGCTGGGGATCGGCTCTAGTGGCCCCTCGACCATGCCTTCAGAAGGTGGTTTCCATTTCTTTATCAGGCCAACAATTTCTAGGCTGCAGGACTTGTAATAGGACCAGCTGGTATTATGGTCACATGCCCACTGTCATCCCTCCTTTACTCTAAGTGGGTCCCTAGGCCCAATGCCATATTGTACAGGATACCACAGGAAGCAGACTGTGCAAGCCCTCAGAAACTCATAGTAGGTGACATCTCCTGGACAAAAAAGCCAAACTCATGCCCAGAATACATGTCGATGCTTGTCAAGATGAATCACTGTCCCTTTTGGGGTAGAAGAGATCCAATATAATCAACGTGCCACCAAGGGGCTAGTTGGTCTCCTGGAGGGGCTGGGGCTCGGTGTTGGAATCCTGTGCTGTCAGTGTAGGCATTCAACAGCAGAAGTAGCAAGTTGGACCTTCGTGAGTGGCAACCTACGCTGTTGGGCCTCCGTCTCTGCCACTGTGACTGCTTGGTGTATGCCCCCCCACAGTACTAGCATGGAAAATGAGGTCAAGAGAGGGAGCTGATAAGAAAGGACCAAGTGGCTGAGTGATTCTGTCAACCTGGTTAAGTGCTTCTTCCATGATGGGCACTCCCTAATGGGCTTTAATATGTGGTACAAAGATCACACTTCATGCTGCTTCCATTGGTCCCGCCCACACATCTCTTCCCCAGAACTGCTGGTTCCTCGTCTCTGATATTTCTCCTGCTGGGTGCATGACCAAGCAGCCAAGCCATTCACCATGCCCAAGAGTCGTACATATTCTTCCTTCAGGCCACTCCTCTTTCCACACAGGGTGAGTCACCAGGTGGCCTGTCCAGGGCCCGCCCGCTGGGAGAGCTGCTCTCAGCTGCTGTCTTTTGGGCCTCCCCCAGTGGCCCTGTAATTCAGTTGCCACCCGGGTTGGGATTTCACACACCTACCAGGTTAACCCATCCATGAACCAAGCTCAGCTCTTTTCTGCTCTGTCACTGGTCCTAAGGGAACCCGCTGGTCCCCCGCAGCCACAAGTGTAAGCAGGGGGAGGGTCCCCCGCACAGAAACAGCAGGCGTGAGAGTTTGACCCCCCTGTGCCAGCAGCTTGCTTGTGTCCTCCAGCACTCCCCAGGCCCACTCACAGACGTCCCACTCCCATCTCCTTTCGGTGATTCCTATTCCAGGAGCGCTTACCCAACAGGCTGAGGAACCAATGCTGTGGTTCAGCCAATGACTGAGTCTCTTCCAATTATACCTTCAGGGATCAGGGAAATGGCCACTGGGTGACAGGGAGGACCCGGTGGACCCACTGTGAGCCAAAGGGACTGTACTGAAGCTTCAGCTTCCTGGGTGTCAATTATAACACAGATCCTGTGTCCAGAAGTCCTTGACAAGTCTGAATATTCCCCTCTCCCCTGTGAATGATTACCCAGGTAAATAGCCACATGTTCCTGTGTGGGAAAACTGAAGAAATGATTGCCATTATTTATCTGCTATTGCAATACGGGTCCCTTTCTTCTGGCAACCTGACCCCTCCTTCAGTATGGGGCCCTGATCTAAATACTGACTCAGGTCTAGAAACTAGGCAAGGAATAACTTCTTGTGGGGACAACTGCCCTCAGCTTCCTGTGCATTCATCCATAATTTCTTTTGGTTGAATAGATGAGCAATACCTCTATTAGCTGTCCATCTAGTGTGTCCCTAGGGACTACATTCTATTAACTATGTTCACCATTCTCTGCAGGCCAGGCCCCCCTGGCTACTACTCTGTCCTCACTCTTCACACTAATTGTGCCCACGTTGCTTCTAATGCCAGCGGGCCTCTCCTATTTGGGACCCTATCATCCCTACTGCTTTAAGGGAGTGAAGGTCTGTATGAGACTCTCCCACGGTCATCCCTAGCCTACAGAGGGCAGCCCCCCACCCCGCCAAGTTTCTCAACAATGCTTGTCATTTTCATGAAGGAGAGTTGGGTAGGGGGAGTGCTTTGGCCTTTCTAGAGAACACTGATAGGTTTTCTAGTCTCACACAGTATATTTGCTCTAGTGTGTCACTGCTTTAAGCCTCCCCATCCATTTGTCCACTGTCTACCGTCTTCAAGCTGGGGGAAAGTGTGAGCCTTACACAGGAAAGAGTGCGCTGCTTTGGCAGGCTCAGAGGGGACAGGGGAATGTAGGGACTCAATATTTTTTAGTGTGTCAACTTCGGTGTTCCCCTCCCAAATCTCAGGACCTTGGTTTTGGCATGACAGACTTGCTGGGTTTGAGAGTCTGCCCTTCTCTGGAGCTCTGCGTTCCTTATCATAAAATCCTAGCCCTAATCTTCACCTTTTTCTCCCCCTTAGCTCCAGGCAAGAGGATTCTCTTGTTGGGTTTCCAAGGAGGTCCAAGGTGTTAAGTTGGTGATGAATTATCCTCAGCGTCGTTTTTCTCCAGTGCATCCATTGCTCCCAGGAACTAGATTCTGAGTCAGAATCACTGCTGACCCCAGACCTCTCAGACACCTGAGATACTACATCTGAGAACGTTTCCTCCCATCAGTAACCCATTGCATCTCACCACCAGGGAGAGGTTTAACAATTGAAAGGCTACCGCACGCCCGGGTCAGTTAGCTCATCCCCAGCCAATAGAGATGGGGTCATGGTTGCCAACCAGCTGGCAGGTGACCCGGCTTCCAGATCCTACTTTAATGTGTGCTTCCTTGCACCCCTTCCCCATACCAAGTGCTGTATGTAGGTCCATCTACCCTGGAAACAGACTTTGCCTGAGGTGATTTGCTGAGGAGTGTCCCTGAGAGGGCATGAGGAAGGAAGACCAGGCAGACGCTGACATTCATTCAGCTGCAGTGAAGCCGAATCAGAGGCCTTAGCCCAACCGCTCAAGAGTTCTGGAGCTGGGATGGCCGTCAGAGCTGCCCCACATTGAGGCAAGCGGACCAGATCTTTATATACCACATTGCCCTGTTACTGGACATGGGGCGCCTGTGGAGAGGGAATACGACCTCAGGGAGGCCCCTCCCTTCATTTCAGGGCAGTGCCTGGAGGGAAATACCCTGAAGCACCATCAGTATCCAGGCTTCCAGCCACTGGAGGAGTCAGTGCCTTAGTCCACAAGGGGAATCTGAGCACTTGACAGTTACATTTCACTAGAGCCCCCGACCTGGCACATTTATGAGCATCTGCAGAACCTCTATATACAAATTTGGCCAGCACGCCCATGCCTCAGTGTGTGACAGCTGGACGGCGAGAGGTCTCGCCACTGACTGTCTTCACTCCTGTCGCTGTCATCCTCGTGGATATCATGGTCACAGGAGAGAGGAGGGTGGGAGGGAGGAACAGATAGTATGTTTCTCTTGTCATCTTTCCATGCCAAGAACATTTGTCCTTGGAAATGATGCCATATTACCGGTTCCCAACATCAAATCACATCCTAAAGCAGAGGGGTCAAATAGTTCCCAAAAATTTGCAAAGCATTCTTAGACGATACCCCTTTGCCCGACTGCCCACCCGGACATGGAGCAGGGCAAGAAATGAGCAGAACTGCTGAGGGAAGAGTTGTTGAGTGAGAAAGGCAAGCCCACGCACACACACACATTCTCACACACTTTCCAACACACACATACACAAGTACTACTCTACACTCAAACCCAGCAACAGGAGAGGAGGACACCCCCTGGAAACAGAGAAGGAATTACGTTCACTGAATATCTTGTCTATAATACTCCACACCAGGTGCTTTAAATACACTAGTTCCGTCAAACCTCACAACTCTGTAAAGAAAGCATTACCTTTCAGAGGCGGAGAGCACTAGGGCCCAGGGTGGTCAATGACCGCTCCAAGGTAACACAGCTGGTGAGCAGAAGAGCCTCCATTTGAGGACAGGACTGTCTTACTCTGAAGCCCATGCTCTGTCTTCAAGCCAAGTTCCCCCAAAGATGTCCACTCTGCAGAGATAACCACTGCTGCCTCCATCTTCTCCACTAGTGTCTTCCAGAAGACCATGCTGGGCCACATGTGATGTGCTACTGGTGAAATGTCCTCGTCCCCTAAAATACACTTAGATTTGCAGTAAGGAAAGACTGAGAGCACGGTAGGAGCCCCAGATAGCCCCTATAGTAACTAAAGCATACTGTCCATCGTTTTCTAGTCTTATGAACTAGAACACACAAGTACTCAGAACTGGCAGTGCCCTCACTCTGTGATCTAGATTGGTTTTCCGGGTAACAGGGGAGTCTGTTTCCTTAAGAAATGTAATTTTTCTATTAAGTTTTACACAGTATCCACACATACTTTCCTACCTCCTTAAATAGGGGTGATAAATTATAAAGCATTAATTAATGTTTATTATATAATAATGACTCCCAAGGTTCCTTGAGCTAAATGACCCAGACTCTTGTGCTTTTGTAATTCATGCATGTCAGCTTCTTACAGGTTTTCTGTCTCCTCCCGTGATGGTGGTCCCCTCTGACTTCTGTTGGTGGGATCAGCCAACAGATCAGCCTTTGCTTTTGTTTCTAAATAGAGTGGGCCTGGAAACTAAGTAACCAGGCTTGCAGGAGTTGTATGTGAAATAACTAGGGACACCTGGGTGACTCAGGGTCCTGGGATCGAGACCTGCATTGGGCTCCCTGCTCAGTGGGGAGGTTGCTTCTCCCTCTGCCTGCCACTCCCCCTGCTTATGCTCTTTCTGCCCCTGCTCCCATTGTGTGTCAAATAAATAAATAAAATATTTAATAATAATAGTAATAATAATGAGAGCCTAAGCGAGTGACTGAGGGTCTATTCTCTGAGAGATCTTACAAACAAGTAGTGCATGTAGTCATTTCACAAGGATGTATCCAGCACTTGCTATGGGCCACTATGACTGGGGATACAGCAGGAAGCAAAAGAAAGAAAAATCACCTCCTTCACGACGTTTACATTCTGTTGGGACCAAGAACATTGGCTGCGTCTATTCCAAATACACACAGGCCCCTTTCCCACCCTTACTAGCTCCGTCCTGTGTCCAACATGGGTGGGATGGAGAGACAGCCACGTTGCCCACAGGTGAGGTCTCACTGTCCGGTTTGTGGGATACATATAAGATCTGCAACACTGTTAGGGGCACAAGGCTAACAGAGAGCCATTAGTTCTAGAATTCCAACACATTGTGGATTAAAAAGGCTTTTGTGGGCTAGTCTGGGAACCTAGCCACCTAGTACCTCTGTTTCTATAGAAAAATACATTCCAAGTTCCAGACAACTGACTTTCAGATGAACTTTTGGAACGGAACTCATTTATAAGTCTGGGACTGCCTGTACTTCTCCATAAATGCTCCAAATAACCAGGGCATATTTGACCTAAGGGTTAGAAATGAGAATGTCTGGATACCACCCAGCACCCCCATTAACTAGCTAAGACGCCCGGGGCAAGTACCAAATCTCTATGAATTTCAGTTCTGACCCTTGTATATTGAGTTTCATGAAGATTTTATTAAAGAGGCAGGAGTTCCTCTTTAAAAAAAAAAAAAGTTTGAAAAGCACTATATGAAAGAATCAATAAATATTCTTGCAATGAATGCATAAAAAAGCGAATGAAATGAGTGAATGAGAAAAGTTCATTCACATTCTTGATAAACCTTGAGCCGTGCCCCAAAATGAAGGACACTTCCTTAAGAACCATTTTCTCTTTTTGTCCTTTCTACAGTGGCTTCTGGCCCCAAATCCAAATGTTTATGAAAGAAATGGAACGGCTGTCCTCACTCCTGGGGGATCCCAACTGAGACTCTGGGCTTCAGCAGGACCCAAAGGAGAGAGTTATGTATGCGAGACCATCTGATGTATTATGAGGGCCCAGAACAGTTGGCAACCGCCAAGGGGTGTACACTTGTTTGGTGAAAGAGGGAAAAAATGTGGGACATGAGAAGAAAATCAAATGAAGAATGAGCCTCGCAAATAACCATTCTCCGCCTCCCCCACCTCCCCCACCTCCAGGGCGGGGACCGGTTCCTGTTCCACCTGTCCACCCCCGAGGGCCAGGCAGGGTGGGGCTGGGGCAGGTGGGACAGTGGCCGGCCTATGTGTTTGTAGGCCAGGCCACTGTTAAAGCCCCCAGCCAGGGATCTCAAGGTCACCCTCTGCCCAGGATGGTCTTTCCAGGCCCCCGCCCCTCACCCTTACCCGCTCTTCTCCAAAGAAGAATGGCTTCGGGGGAAGGCAGGCACACTAGGCCTTTCTTCGTGCGGACAACATTAATGGGAAACTGGGCGAAGAAAGTGCAGGAGACCTGGGGAGCTGTCACCATACGCGCCAGGAGGGGAGATTTATGCCGAGGACCAGGATGTGGACATACCAATGAATTATCCTTTTGTGCCAAGGTAAACTGGGCAAGGGAAAAAATATGTGTCAAGGAGGCAGAACCTGGGCTTGGCTGTAATCCTCCCAGCACCTGGGGAAGAGGTCCCCCCCTACATTCTCGTAATTACAAAACTATCAGAGCCCGTGACTCTCCCAGCTCTCCTGCACAAGAGTAACTAGATGGGGTGAGGACTATGTAAGCCTAGCATCTCACTCGCATTAACTCATTTAACCCTCTAAAGCCCGATGAGGCCAGGACTATGACTCTGCCCCCATCAGAGAGGAGTAGTACACTGAGGTACGAGGAGGTTAAGTAACTTGTCTGAGATCCCTCAGCTAGGAAGTGACTAAGCAAAGACACAGCCTAAGTCACTGGACTCAAGAACATGCACCCTTCCCTGCCAAACCATGTGTACTATAGCTACAGAAAGTCCACAGGAAACCTCGAAGCAAGGGACGGTGATACATCCCCTCTCTCCTTTTTTTTTTTTTTTTAAGATTTTATTTATTTATTCATGAGAGACAGAGAGAGAGAGGCAGAGGCAGAAGGAGAAGCAGGCTCCCTGCTTAGCAGGGAGCCTGATGCAGGACTTGATCTCAGGACCCCCGGATCGTGACCTGAGCCAAAGGCAGACGCTTAACCATCTGAGCCACCCAGGCGCCCCACATCCCCTCTCTCCTTAAAGAAAGACACTTCCAAGTTCCCCCATATGGCCCATGCCAGCATTCAGGGACAAAGAGAGCGAAGACTTCTACAAACAAGAAATGTGCCCTGCTTGGTCACACAAGAGAAACTCAATATCTTCTATGATATCTTTTTTTTTAAAAGGTTTATTTATTTGAGAGGAGGGGAAGGGCAGAGGGAAAGAGACAGGGAGAATCTCAAGCAGACTCCATGCTGAGTGTGGAGCCTGAGGAGGGGCTCAATCCCACAACCCTGAGATTGTGACCTGAGCTGAAATCAAGAGTCAGATGCTTAACCGACTGAGCCACCCAGGCATCCCTCTTCAATAGGTTCTTAGCAGCCTGTAGGAAAGGACCAGAAACAGCAGAACTCAAGAATTCTGGATGCTTTTTATTTGTAATCTTTTCAGGGGTAACCACTATAAAAATTGTGGTATATTTTCCTCCATCTTTCTCTACGTATTTACAAATGTACCCATAGATTCACAGAGCTATGATTTTATATTTTGCCTGATTATCTCAAGACTATTTTCCTTCCTTGTGGGAGGTGATCAGGTATAGAAGTTAAGCCCACAAGCTAGACCATGAGAAGCTTAGGTTCGCATCTTGGCTCTAGCACTCTGTGATCTATCCATTCTCTGGACTTTGATACTTTGATTGGTCTAACGGGATAAAAAATGTCTTTGAAACTTGATAAATAAGGGGGAAGAATCAAACCATTACACTGCCTTTCCTATATGAACTCAATGTCAAGTTAACTAAATAACTTTCCTTGTTGTAAGGAAAAGCACTTCTTTCTAGAAGAATTCCGACGAATAAGTGCAGAAGGAATAGTAAGATTAAAAAATCATCAACCGAGGATTCCCCTGGCATGAGCTTCCTCTCACATGTCAATCCCTTTGACACCTTTTTCCACCATCAGCTGAAGAATATTCTCTGCTTTTAAAATGTCAACACAACTGGGTTTGCCCCACCTAGAAAGTCTCCCAATGTTAAGGTCATCTGATTAGTAACGTTAACTACCTCTACAAAGTTGCCTTTGCTGTGACCAGTAACATAGTCATAACAGTAACACCAGGGGGCCAAGGCCACTGGGGCCACTTTAGAATTCTGCCTGCCATACCCTCCCACCAGAAGTGTGACCTGTCCCTCTTGTGTGACCCTCTGGCCTCTTGCTGGTCACCCCTCCCCTCCTTCCTATACCAGGAGGTTCCCACCTTGGGTTTGGGAGGGTTGTTTATTTGTTTGTTTGTTTGAAGAGGGAAGAACTTAACAGTAAAGGGGAAATGTTTATTTTTCTCTAAATTTTATGTCTTTCTTTTATTTTTCTTATTATGGGGCTCAGAGAAATGGAGCAGGTGATGCCTGATGCAAACAGTGGTATAGCCTGAGCCATCCGGTGCAGAGGTGGGATAGCCTGGGCCATCCAGGGTGGAGGTGGGATAGCCTGGGCCATGCAGGGTGGAGGTGGGATAGCCTGGGCCATGCAGGATGGAGGTGGGATAGCCCGGGCCATCCAGTGCAGAGGCGAAGAGCCACTCTGGAGTGTGGCTGTAAGTGGCTAGTACAACTTGGAGCAAGTTATTTATCTTCCTCGTGCTCATTCTGCTGGTTTATAATGTAGGGGTGATAATAGTATCTATTAAACAGGGTTTCCAGGAGCGCTAAGTTGGCTGTTCTGTGTAAAGTCCTGAGAAGCCACCTGGCGCACAGCTAGGGCTAAGTGTCCTATGTGTGGGTAATACTGGTAGGTATTTTGTTGGGTTGTTACGGAGATCAGATGAGTTCCTCAGTGTTAAATACTCACTTTAGCCCACAGCCAGGCACATAGTACTAGCTCAGGGAGAGAGCAGTCAGGAAGCTAACCCAAGGGCTTCAAGGGTGTTGGAGCCCAGGAGAGCTCCTTGGCTCTATTTGGAGGCCAGAATAACTTGCAGAAAAGTCGTGGATGGCTCCCTGTTCATCTCAAGGTACAGCCTAAACACCTCGGGGGGGGGGGGGCTTTCAAAGGTCCTACGGAGTCTAGCCCACATCTCTTGTTTTATTTCTCCATATTCTCCACTCACTCCCTTTATGGAGTCTTTGGTGATTGTACCGAACGTCTTCTTAATGCTGCAGATGCTCCGAGGTCCCCCGTCCTCTGGCTGGCTACCCCACCCTGCCCCCACCACACGGGATACTCTGTAAGGACTGATGGGTAGCAAACCATGCCCAGCCCATGTCTCAGCTCTTCTTCAAGGGGAGGAGAAGGGAAGGACATGAGAACGAGCATCAGAAGGCAGGGCTCCGGTCCCAGAGTTGACTCTAACTACAGTGACCCCAGCAGCGACATCCACGAGCCAGATTGCCACAGACATCGAACTTCACTGCAGCCCCTGGGCGTGAGTGTGGCTGGGTTGAGAGATGGAACACCTTTCCAGCCTCTCCTCTGCCTTATGGATTCTGCAGATGCCCCCACTGCTGGGACTCGCTCATGCCCCTCCAAGGCCAGGCCCTGGTGCGAAGAATATTCTTTGTTTCTTCGTTTTAACAGCTTTATTGAAATACAACTCATACCATACTTTTCATCCCTTTAAAGTATAAAATTCGATGGTTTTAGTATATTCACAGATATGTGCCCCCATCCTACAGCCCATCTTAGAACATTTCCATGTTCTTGACAGGAAACCCCGTAACCGTGAGCTATAACCCAAACCCTTCTGCCTCTGCCTCTGCCCACCCTCCTCCCTCCCTCTGCATCATTTGCTTTGACCTGTACCTTGCAGGTAGTGGGAAATCCTGATCCAGAGAAGAAATGTGCTCTTTTGTGCAAATCTCAACATCTTTTCCACCCAGAGAGAGGAACTGACTGAAAAGTCATCCCTTGTAAGGGACCAAAGAAGCTGGTCAGATGAGAAGATGAAGCAGCCATTGCCACACCCCTGAGCAGACAAGCAGACAAGCAGACAGACCCTGCCTTGGGGAGCGGAGGGAAGGGAAGGGGAAGAAGCTGGGGGCTGATAACTGCGGCCCCCCACTTTCCTCCCCTTCAAACCATCAGCTCCCTCAAAGCCAGGCCTTCTGTACTTCTTAAACACAACTCAAGCAAGAGTTTTTAGTTTTTTCCCTCAAAACTCTGTATCCTTTGCACAGCACAAAATGCTGTGAGAAGGAAAAACCTAGAGTATTTAAATCCGGGTTCTCCGCGGTTTGGGGGGGGTGCAGAGAGTGGCTGGAGGTAAAAAGTGACCATCCAGTAAGCTGAGTGTGAGCAGGGGGCTGCGAAGGAGCTATGGGGTCCACTCCTGGGTCCCAGAGGGAGCCCTCCCTCTGACCTCCACCCAGAAAACCCCTTTCTCCTTCCACCCATGAAGGGCATCACAGTACAGGGACTGAACCCAGCAGCATAAGCCTTGGAATGTCACAAACTCTGAATCCCCCTCTCACCTCTTCTCTCGAGGGACCTCAGCAACTTGCAAGTGACCCCAGCTTTTGTACACGTGTGTTCACGTGTGAGCACAAAGACACTGTCCACCTCTCAAGATGGCTAAGTGTCCGCTGCGCCCAATATTGTAAGTGTGAATTGTTTCTGCTGGATGAGAAGTAACTCTTCCTTGCATGAGGGAGGCCGACACCCCCAGCCATAGCCCAGCGGCACAAAGCGGCTCTGGGGGATGGAGCTCCTCTGTCTGGCATGCCCACGGCCCTCACAGATCTGACACACCCCCTGCTCCTGCAGGCTGACTTACGACCCAGCCTCCAGATCTCAGGAAGGGGAGGTGGAGGAGCGTCCAGAGCTGGTGGTGGGACTCCACAAAGAGGTCTGAAAGGAATGGAGGGTCGGGAATGGGAGGGTTGAGGGGGACGAGGAGAACTGGAGAGCCGCGGGAGGGGTCTTAGGCGGGAGGTGTGTTGTGTGTGACCCTCGGGAGAGGCGGGATTCATGGTGATTTCCTGGAGAAGCCCAGCCATAGAGGGCTCACATGCTGGATATCAAAGTGTTCTCCATAATGAACGTACTTCCAGCCCAGGCTCCGAGAGGCCTCCCCTGCCCTCAAGGGAGCCTTGGAACTCAAACGGTGTTGGTGGGGGGGGGAAGGAAAGAGACAGAGAGTGGGTGTTTGCGTAAAGTTTACTCACAGGGCGGTCAGGGGGGCCTTCGTGGCTGGGATACCTCCAGCACCCCCGCAGAGCAGGCTCCGGGCTGCCCGCCCCCGCCGGCCCCCCAGGAATGGAGGGCACGCTGGTCCCATGCTGGCGGCGCTGGCTCTACGGGAATATGTGAAATGTTAGTTTGACGTTGGGGGGTACCTCTCCCCCTTTTTTGTCTTTTCCCACTCTTTTTTCAGAAACAGGACCTGGGCCTCCACGCCTCTGTTACGCATATTGGTTCTGACAGCTCAAATTAATATGTCAGATGCTATGATCCTCGCTGGCGACAGGCCTTTTGACCCTATCCGCGCAATCTGCCTCCCTGATTGAAAATCTCTGCGCCTCAAATTGATTCAGAGTTTTATAAACATCCTGCAGCCACGATCCAAGGAAGCCACCGATAAAACCTGAGAGAGCTTAATTTGCCCCTCTCCTGCCCCAGCGCCTCAAACCAGCAGGGTGGGACAAGCAACAGGGTTAAAAGGAAGGCCTTAGACCAGGCAACCTTGTAAGGTAAGAGTCCAGGGATTTCCCCACCACCACCCGCTGTGTCCCCCCCCACCACTTCCACCAACTGAGCTACCCTGGTCCCTTGCCCTTGCCTGCATCCTAAAATGCAGCTGGAATGATCTGGTAAGAGGGAAACTGATTAGGCATCAGAAGGTCTGTGTTGTCTGGCTCTGCTACTCACTAGCTGTGTGACCTTGGAAAACTTCCTCAATTTGTCTGAGCCTTGGTTTTCTCTTTGTGAAATGAGTAATGCCCACTCTGCTGTAAGGCTGTGTAATAACAGGACCGCTCTAAGGATGGGGTGAGGTAATGCTTTTCTAAAGCACTGTTGAAAAGCAGGGAATCATGACTCGTTTTTGTAATACCCCCAGGAGAAGGAGGAAGTGAAATTAGCAGAATGTTGATAATTGCAGATGCTGAGAGATAAGTACTACAGAAGGATCCACTCTGTTTTTCTGTCTAATTCTGTGTATGTTTGAAAATTTCTAAACTAAGTCATTTTATTTTTTTTAAGTTTTTTTAAGTTATATATTTGACAGAGAGAGACAGCAAGAGAGGGAACACAAGCAGGGAGAAGCAGGCTCTCCACTGAGCAGGGAGCCCGATACGGGGCTCGATCCCAAGGCCCTGGGATCATGACCTGAGCCGAAGGCAGATGCTTAACAACTGAGCCACCCAAGTGCCCCAACGAACTAAAAGGTGCCCTTTTAAACAATATATGTGGAGACATAAAGTATGTAAGTTTTGGAAGTGTGTGTATGTGTGTGTGTGTGTGTGTGTGTGTATGCACACACATGCACACAGAGAGACAAGAAATCATTCCCCATGGAAGCTTTCCCTTCTCACACATATAAGGGTCTTGAGAACTGCCCCTCGGAATGGAGTCAGCTTAGAAATGGGGATGAGATGAATTTGACCAACATGCACAGGGCTTTGTGATACATTGTTGGTTTAAAAAAAAATAGGTCCTACATCATACAGGGAAGGGACAGTTCCCTGCAAAGGGATCCCAGTGGGAAGGGGCAGAACTCTGTGCACAGGGATTCCCTGTGAGGATTCTTCCATGCAGAGCTCACCTGACGTCCTCTGCGTGCACCCAGCACCCTCGCTGGTCTCCAGCAGTCACTGGGTGCTCATGATGACAATCTGTCTGCTTCCCTGCCCCCTCCCACACAGCACCAGAGCCCTCGGAGTGCAGGCACTGGGGTGTGTGGTGGTGACCTTGGTCCCCTGCACCCATCACATCACAAGGCCCACTGCAGATGAGATCAGCAGATCCACTCCTCACAACCACTCAGGCACTCTGCTGGTTTCTCAATGCCGGGACCTCCCCGCTCCAGCTTCCAGCACCTTCTGTCCTGCTGCTGCTTTCCCTGCAGCACAGCCTCCTCGGCTCCGTGACTCCCGTGGCATCAGTCCCGTTGCAGGAGCACACTCAGGTGTTCAGAAGCCCCTGCTTTTGCCTCGCAGGCCCAGCTGATTCTGATAGGCACACACTCAGAGCAGCCCCGCCATTCCGCCACCAGCGGGAACGCACCCTTTGTTTACTGGCCTCTCAGGGTGGCTTCTGAGAGCAGCAGCCACAGAATGGCCAGGCCCCCCACAATGGCTGCTCCATTCTCTGTTGATAATGCAAGGGAAGGAATGTGGAATTTTCTCCAAACTTCTCCAAGGCCTCAGGGAAACTCCCATGGGTCTTCCATCATCCCCACAGAGAGGTGACTCGGCATCCCTTCCACCCGCACCTCCTGTGGCTGTCTCACCAGCTCATGCTTGAGAGGGAGACAGCGTAGGCACTCCTGGATGACCGTAGAGACAGCAGCCAAAGGCGCACCCACAGCAGGGCCCCAAACTTTACTCCGGAGCCCAACTTAAACCGTATGAAAGTTCTCACCAGCCTCTCACTCAACCTCTCACTCAGCCTCTCACTCAACCTCTCACTCCTCCTCCTCATGGGGGAGGCTGATGGTCAAGAATGTCATAGCTCAGCAACCCAGCGGACCACTCCCTCCCACTGGTCACCTCCCCAGGGCCCGGGAGAAATAATGAAGTCAGGCACCTCCCTTACTCCCTGACCCTCCACTTCCCAAGCTCTCACAGACCAAAATGCCTTCCAGTTGGTCTCCCTGAGGATCCATGAAGCTACTCACAGCAAGTTGTCTCCAAGTAGACAATGACACATCAATTTAATGATCGTGTCTTCGATCTCATCTGGCCAGAGTACTCTTGCTCTGCAGCCCAGCCTACCTGGTCCCAGGTGTGTTCAGTCTAGGGAAACACACATCCTGGGGCTCAGAGGCTGGCTCCCCTGCTCACTGGCTGTGCGACCTGGGACAAGTTACTTAATCTCTCTGTGCCTCGGTGTCCTCATCTATAAAATGGGAATAATGACAGTATTTACTTCCTGGGGATGTTCAGAGGATCCTAGCAGCGTCTGACACATAATATATGCTCTGTATGTCAGCCCTCATCATCATAATCACTATTAAGTGCGTGTTGGGAACCCTTGCTTCTGGCTTCCTTGAAATGGATCATTTTTTTCTCTGCTTCCAAATCAAGCTTCCCCACCTCTTCATTTACGAAGAAGTCAGTTCTTAAAGTCCAAATCATTTCTCAAAACTAAAATACGACTTCTCTTTCTCCAGCTCTCTTCCCTCCCACAGGCCAGCCTCATCTGTTTATGGTATTTTATGGCTCTCAAGACATTGGATTTTCTCCCACAAAGGCAACAAGATATCCTTTGTTCATCCATGAGTTTGTATTAATAGTCGCTGCCAGTTTACAAAGCTCTTTCACTTACACCATGCCATCAATCCTTTATGGAGGCCCCAGAAATGGGAAGCTGTTGGCCTGGGGTCCTTTCCTTCTACTTGTGAGGGGCAGGCCTGCCACTGGGCTCCTGCCCTGCAGGGATCTCGAATTCTGTGCGTTCCAAACCGCACCCGTCTCCACAGAGACACAGGGGTCCGCAGGCCTGAGAACAAACCCAGGGAGATCCTCCCCTCCAACACATTGAGGGGTCCCGCCAACTGCCTGCCAGAAGAGTCCTAACCAAAAATGGTGGCAGAGAGGAATCTGAGTCAACGCAAAAAGATGTCTGTGACGTGTTGTTGATTTTCAAAATCGGTTCAGAAACATTGTACACAACAGGACTTGATTTCCATAGAGAAACAAACACACAAAGAAGCTGGAAGGATATGTACATATGGTGTCGACAATGGTAGAGATGGCAGAAAATAAGATCATTTTCTAATTTTTCCACAAAATGCATTAATGCATTATTGTATTTATAACTTAGACAAATTAAGACTCAGCAAAATGGACACAGTTGCACGAATGCTTTGCTGTCCCCCTGTGATGCCCCAGGGTTAGAGATTTCTCCTCACTTAGGAGAGATGGTCCCACAGGAGGCGCCTCACCCCTCCACAGGCTCTCTCCCAGATCGCAACGACATTCCCCCCATTTCCAGGAAAGCCTTGGTTTGTTCTTTCCCAGCAATGCGACACCAGGGATGGGCAGCAACATCCCCAGAGGGGAGAGAAAGCGCCATCCCCTTCATCACCACCATTAACCCCGGCAAAGCACTGCACGTTGTCTCACATCATCTGCCCCACAGCCTGTGAGGTGAGTCAGCATAGCCTCTCCATGCCACAGATGAGGAAACTGAGACCCAGAAAACAGAAAGAGTCTGCATGAGATCCCACAACGGGAAGGACCGGGCATCTATAGAGCCCAGGATTCCTGGCACTACGTCTGCCTAACTCATACTAGATCCCTTTGGCGCACTGGATGGCCCAGGCTCTTGTGGAGAGGCCTGGAGAAGCCACATTAGACCTCCTGTTGCCCAAAACTTTCTTTCTCAGGGCCCACCCAGGAGCTTCGCAGCCCCTACCTGACCTTGGAACTTCCTGCCTGTAGTCACTCCTGAGCCACGTGACCGCAGAAAACCCTGGCTGTATTTGTTGGCCGGGGTGGCCATGACAACGCACCACAGACAGGGTAGCTGATACTAGGGGAAGGTACTGCCTCACGGGTCGGAGGCCATGAGTTCAGGATCAAAGTGTGAGGGAGGCTGTTTCTTCAGAGGCCTCTGTCCTTGGCTTGTAGATGGCGTCTTCTCCCCTTGTCTTCACATGTTCTCTGTGCAACCATCTGTGATTGAATTTCCTCTTCTTCTAAGGATACCATTCATACAGGATTGGAGCCCCCCAACTGACCCCATTTTAATGACCTCATTAAAGATCCTATCTCCAAAAAGTCATGTTCTGAGGTACCAAGAGTTAGGATTTCAACCTATGAATTTTGGGGGGACACAGTTCATCCCATAATACCAGGTAGAGTCCCCCTTGACTGGGAAAGGTTCCCCAAACCTCTTCTATTGGCACCAGCAGGGATTGGATGCCCACTTATACTAGTAATCCCATGAGTGCTGAGAGGGATAAGGTCCCAAGAGGCAGCCAGGGAGAAAAAGAACAGCGACAAGTCCTCAGGATTGGGGGCAGGAGATGCAACATGAGGGAGCTGGGAAGATGGGTGCTGAGCCAGGTCGCCCACAGGCTGGTGTGAAATGACGAAGCTGGCCCAGGGCCTCTGATGGCCCACGAGTCCATGGAGACAGTCATCCCAAGTGAGGCAGGTGTATCATAAAACAATTTAGTCTATAAAGGAGATTTATTATAGGACAATGGCTTTCCTAGAAAGAAAAACTATTCCAAAGCTCGGGGACTCTGGGCAAGTTGCTTTCTTCTCAGTAAGAGAAGACTAGACCACGTGGTTTCTAGTTTCCCTTCCGGCTTGAACGTTTTCAGATTCAAGACCATGTATCTCCCTGATGATTTTGCTGGAACTGATGACATTTTGCCTGGAAGTGGCACAGAGTAGGCTCTCAGATGAATCCAGCTTCCTTCTTCCATCTGTTGCCTTCCATTCCCATGGCTGTCCTCGATGTCCAGTTCCTCGTCCTGGATTAAACAACAGAAGACAGAGAAAGAGCAGGGGCTTTCAGAAAAGCCCCAACAGCGGGTACCAGAAAAGACAAACCTAAACGGAAAAGAAAATAATACCACACACACTGAACAGGTCGAGATGCCTGTGCACTTGCAGAGAACCTGGGCCAGACCCTTCTGAAGACAGCAGGGTAGCTAAAAGGGGGACAGGAAAGTCGGTGTGCTCCTGGCCCCAAGGACCCAGGAAAAACTTCCCGTTGCTCCCCCAGGTCCAGGGCAAAGGTTCTGTTTCTCTGCAGAGCCTGACAAAGCTGTGTCCCTCAGCTCACAAGGCCTGGGGCAGAGGAAGACAGGGCAGGATCAGAGGCCTAGCAGGTCCCAAGGGTGATCCTGAGAGAGTCGATCTCATCTCCATGTTCAGCAGCCCATTAGTCTCCCCGATGAGCATGTGGGCCCCTCTCATACTTCAGCAGAAGCCTTCTCTGTGCCAAGGGCACAGGGAGAAAGGCAGCTCACCACTCGCCCAGTGAATCAGAGTTTTTGTCCCCCCCCCCCAACCTGGCTGAGCCCTCAACACACAGCCTCAGAGCCAGGGACCAAGGGGCTGGAGGGGGAGGTGGTGCCCAGTAGGGTAGTGAGGAGGGTCCTCAGGTACCACGGCTGCTGGCATGAGCTGGGTGCAGGGAATGGTGAGAAGAGAGACAGACCCCTGGGGTCAAAGCCCAATTCTCACTCCAGGTAAACGTGGTACATCTTTCTGAGAACCTGATGACTGGGTGCTTTCATCTTCAAAGCATGTTTCCTTACATCATCTAATTTGAGTCTCACTGTGATCCTATGAGATATTCAAGGCAATTACCGTTCCCATTTTACAGATCTGGAAATCAAGATACGTGTCCTGCGAGGGACCACACAACTCACACAGAACAGAGGTGGCACCAGAGCCCATGGCTTTGGGGGCCCAGGATGCCCTTCCCACTCCTCTAAGAGGTTCCGCTCTAAACCCAGGGAAGCTAAAACTAATAAGCAATCAGAAGCCCCGAGTAAAGGAGTGCCCTGTGCTTGCTCTCAGAGGCACCCTGGAACATTCCAGGGGCCATATCCCACCCTGTTCCCTCTGAAGCCAGGTAAGGTAGCACAGAAAAAGCAGTAGAATGACCATCACCCAGACCCAGGCTCCAGTACCAGCACTCACTAGCCCGGGACTTAGGACAAGCCAGTGACCTCCCCTAAGCTTCAGTTTCCCTGGGGACTGTGTGAGAGGCAGTGTGATTCCCAGGCCAGAGCCTGTGTGTCAAAGTAAATGCTGCCTGCGTGAGCTGGGTGATGAGGGGGGACACAGATCCCTGGGGAGCAAACCTGGGTTCTCGCTCCAGGGAAACGTGGTATGTCTTTCTGAGAACATGATGACAGGGCACTTTCATCCTCAAGGCATTTTTCAGAGTTTGGCTTTGAATTGGAGCTGCCACTTCTTCGATGTGTGACCTTGGGCAAATCACTTAACCTCTCTGAAATTCAGATTCTTCAGTTATATAATATGAACAACTGTTAGCACCTAGGCACACGTGTCTGTGTCCAGGGCTTGACAGCAATAAGCTCACTGAATCCTCATCACAACGCTGGTGAGTGTGTTTGCCCGTTTTACAGATGAGGGGAGAAGAGACTTGCCCAAGGTCACACAGCCTGTCGGTGACAGTGTGGAGAATTCAAACCCAGCTCAGCAGGACTCCCAGACCCCCGTCCCTTACCTTCATGGATACTGCAAGACGGTGCCAGGCATTACAGACACCGAGCAGGCCTTCGCTGAGGGGCGGCTGCTGTTGCCATGATGAGTATTGAGGTGCTGTTTAACCTGTGAACCACTTGGCTGGCTGGTACCTGCAGTGACTCTTCAGGTGACCCCAGATGAGGCAGATGGACTGCCCCTCAGTACATGGTGTTCCTCCCTGGGCATAAGCACTGGACCTTGGGCATCTCAGCATCTCCCACCATGACTAGCCCCTGTGTCATGGTCCCCTCCTTGTCCTTGTCAACCACTGTCCTTTAGACATTCACATCCTGTGCTCCATCCCATGAAGTCTTGGGCCCCAATTCCAGTGTCTCTCCACCCAAAATGCCGCCATCATCCATGGTGACATCCATCTCTGCTTTGAATGACCCAATCTCCAACCCACCCTTTAGTTCTTTGACTCTGTGGTGGTGACCTTTATGCCCACTCCTCTCCGGCCACTCCTTTCCAAGGCAACATCCCTGATGTCATAAATTCACAGCCCGTTCTCCTGACCACCTTTTCACTGACCCCTCCCAAAGCCTCTGGATCTTTGACCCCAAAAAATTCATCAGTCCATAATCACATCGACTCTTTTTTATCCTGTGAGCCCCTTCTGTCTTCATGTTCTTCTCTTTCCAGCCCCGATCCCGTGGCCGTCACTTCACCCTCTCTTGCCAACATGCTTAACTGGCATATCTTGGCTTTATCCAAGGTCTTGCATGCACACCTGGCCAGACTCCAAGCCAGAGAACCCAAGTGTCCGGCCCCATGATTGCCACTATGGAACCACCAAACACAGATGGAGGAACTCCTACGGGGGTATAAACTGGCTTCTCATGTTGCCCTTCAGGCAAAATCAAAAACCTTACCACGGCCTTCAAGGCCTTGTGCAGTTGAAACCAACTTCTCCAGCCACATCTCATTAATCCATCCAGCGGACAGTTACTGAGCAACTACCCTGTACCTACCAGGCACTGTGCCCCTCCCACTTGACCTCTATCATTAGCCATGATGGCCTTCTTCCAGTTGCTGAAATGTGATCCTTCTCACCCTAGGTTCTATCTGTTTAGATGATTCTTTCATCTACCTCGCCTGACCAACACTTTCTCATTCCCTCTGCAGGTCTCAGTTTAAATATGGCTTCCTCTGAGCAGCCTTTGTTGACCCCCTACCCTAGATTCTGTGGCTCTGCCAGTGTGCACACACACCACTATCCATTCCTCATCACAGCACTTTTTTAAACATTTTTTATTTAAATTCAATTTAGTTAATGTGTAGTGTATTACTAGCTTCAAGGTCAGAATTTAGTGATTCATCAGTTGCATGTAACAGCCAGTACTCATTCCATCAAGTGTCCTCCTAAATGTCCGTCACCCAGTGACCCCCCCATCCCTTACCTACCTCCCCTCCAGCAACCCTCGGTGTGTGTCTCCTAGAGTTAAGACGTTCTTACGGTTTTCCTCCCTATTTTCACCTTATTTTATTTTTCCTTCCCTTCCCCTATGTTCATTTGTTTTGTTTCTTAAATTCCACATATGAGTGAAATCGTATGGTATTTGTCTTCCTCTGGATGACATATTTCACTTAGCATAATGCCCTCTAGTTCTATCTATGTTGTTGCAAATGGCAAGGTTTCATTCTTTTTGATGGCTGAGTAGTATTCCGTGGTGTGTTTTTGTGTGTGTGTGTGTGTGTGTGTGTACCACATCTTCTTTATCCATTCATCTGCTGTTAGACATCTGGGCTCTTTCCATAGTTTGGTTATTGTGACCATTGTTGGTATAAACATTGGGGTGCAGGTGCCCCTTTGAATCACTATGTTTGTATTCTTTGGATAAATACCCAGTAGAGCAATTGCTGGATTGCAGGGTAGCTCTATTTTTAACTTTTTGAGGAGCCTCCATACCATTTTCCAGAGTGGCTGCACCAGGTTGCATTCCCACCAACAGTCTTCATTACATCCCTTTTGATAAGATGTATTCAAGTGTGTGATCTGAATTGCTCACTGCTGTATCACCAAGTCTCAATAAATGTTTCTTTTTCTTTCAAAGAAAGGAGGGACATGTGGCAGATTTTAATAAATATCTATAAAAATGAAGACATTGCTGTGAAATCGCTATACCTGCATTTTGGGCCACCCATTTGTCCCTGGGGTTGGTTTGCCAGATCTAACTAGGCTGCTGGCCAATGCTAACCCAGTGTGTCCCTTCATCTGTACCCTTTACAAAGGAGGACCACTTTTCTGTCCCGCAAAAGAAGTCCAAAATCTTTCAAGGCCCATCTGAGAAGAATGTATGGAAGTTCTACTCCCACATCTGCTAAGGTCCCTATTGGGCCTTGACTTGGAGACCAACCCCTGCCCCAAGGACAAGAGACCAGAGCATCCCTACTTTGACCTTCTCCTTCAAGAAAGCTAAAGCTAAAGAGAAGCCCCATGGGGTCCACCCATCCTGTCTCAGCCTCTCTCCTACTCTCCCTGCCCATGAACTTCTGCTCAGCAGTCTGGCTTCTACACTGCTTCCTTGTTCTCTCTCATGCACAGTTGGTCATGCTTGTCCCCCACCCCACCATTTTGTAATGACCAAAGTGCTAGGCAAAAGGTCAGTCAGGAGCACTGACATGGTAAAGTGCCAGCCTGGGACTTGTTGTGAGATTTGGTCGCTTAGCCCTTAATATTTCTGCTAGTCTTCTATGAAAATGAAGGTAAGACTACCTACCTCATGCTGCTGGGTAGTAGAGGGATGGAGTGAGATATGCAAGACTCTTTGCATAGTATTCTGTAGATGTGAGACAGTACAAGCCATATTCTTCATCATCCTTCCCCATCCTTCCCAGCCCATTCTTAGTGAGGTCTCCCCAAATCACCATGACCCACCCCAATTATCACTGTTGTCTAGGGGTCTTTTCTCATCCATTGGAATTGGGAGGATATAAATAAATGTTTCAAATGGAAAAGACAGAGTAAAGGTGTTTAGTCACATGTTATATGTTCTGAGAAGTGGGGATAATAATGGTACCTACCTTAGAAGCTGTTGTTTTGAGGATTAAATAAATTAATATATTATATATAGGAAAAGGAATTAATCCATATGTATAGGAATTAATGCCTATCAAACTAATTTAAAATTTTTAAGAATTGTAGAATAGTATAACCAGCAGTCATGGAGCCCAGAGTTGACAGCCATTCGGCTCTTGGTCCCCTCCAGCCTGGCCCCACCTGCTGGTCCCAGCTCCCCATCTTCTTTGCCACGTGGGTGATCTTATCCTACTGAGCTAATGACTGACCCAACATGGTGCTAACCTCACAAACCAAATCATTTCACCTTCTCATCAGGACAATACCAGGGTCTCCATTTCACAGGTGAGGAAAGTGAGGAGCCCAAATGACAAGAAACTGGGCCAGGATCCCCTGAACAGAAAGTGGCAGAGCAAGGATCCTGCAGGTGCCCGGCTCCTGCAGCCCCCATGCCCCCCACCCCCGCCCCACTTCCACCCGGCCAGTGTGGCTGTGTCCCGACCCCCCAAGCTTCTAGAGAACAGGTACTATGTCATCTCTCTTTACCTTCTCCAGACCTTTCCCTGCTCCCCACCCTGTAAATAATAATAGCTTTCCTAACCCCCAACAAGAACAGGCACTGGCTAAATATTTGCTGAATTGAACTAAATTCAACTTGTCCAGGCCACAATCTTCCTCATTACTACCCTCCCACACACAGGTGCTACATGAGGCATCTACACAGCTCCAGGTTTAGGAGAAGATCCACCATATGTAAATTCTGGCAGATCTAGAAGGAGCTTCCAGACAGTACTTCTGGGAAGGGAGCAGGTAGGAGTTGACTGAACATCTCTGGAAACTTTCTCCAGATGGCCTCTTGTTCCCCACCCCCATCCCATACACACCCACGTTCACTCAGATGAAGTATGCTCAGTTCAGATCAAGGATTTCAGCCATATGATATCCAAGATCTATAAAGAACTCCTCAAACGCAACTCTCAAAAAACAGATAATCATGTCAAAAAATGGGCAGAAAACATGAACAGACACTTCTTCAAAGAAGACATACAAACAGCTATCAGACACATGAAAAAATGTTCATCATCATTAGCCATCAGGGAGATTCAAATCAAAACATAATTGAGATACCACCTTACACCACTTAGAATGACCAGAATCAACAAGACAATAAACAGCAAGTGTTGGAGAGGATGTGGAGAAAGGGGAACCCTCTTACACTGTTGGTGGGAATGCAAGTTGGTGCAGCCACTTTGGAAAACAGTGTGGAGATTCCTTAAGAAATTAAAAATAGAGCTACCCTATGACCCTGCAGTTGCACTACTGGGTATTTGCCCCAAAGATACAGATGTAGTGAAAAGAACCCCAATGTTCATAGCAGCAATGGCCACAGTCGTCAAACTGTGGAAAGAGCCAAGATGCCCTTCAACGGATGAATGGATAAAGAAGATGTGTCCATATATACAATGGAGTATTATGCCTCCATCAGAAAGGATGAATACCCAACTTTTGTATCAACATGGGTATGACTGGAAGAGATTATGCTGAATGAAATAAGTCAAGCAGAGAGAGTGGATTATCATATGGTTTCTCTTATTTGTGGAGCGTAAGGAATAACACAGAGAACATTGGAAGAAGGAGAGGAGAAGGGGGTTGGGGGAAATAGGAGGGGTAAATGAACCATGAGATACTGTGGACACTGAGAAATAAACTGAGGGTTTTGGAGGGGAGGGGGGTGGGGGTTGGGTAAGCCTGGTGGCGGGTATTAAGGAGGGCACATATTGCATGGAGCACTGGGTGTGATGCATAAATAATAAATCTTGGAACACTGAAAAAATAAAATAAAGTTAAAAAAAAAAAAAAAGAAGGATTTCAGCCATAAATCTGTCATGGGCAGGGAGGAGTTTTATTGAACAATTACAGAGCTCCTCAGAAATGGCAGTCACCAGCAAGAGGAGGAAAGCTCTCACCCTGCCCATCTCACTTAACTCCAGGCTCTGGAACCGTCTGTCAGAACTCGAGCCAGCAGAGCCAGAGAGCTGCCTTTCACGTTGGACATCCTTGAGGCCCCGCTAGGTGGGGCTAACCCTGGGGGTGCTTCGCAGCCTCCTCCAATGGAGGGGAGGGTGGTGTAGCTTTCGGAAGACCCCCCCAAAGCAAGGGATGTCCCTTCACCCCCTTGATCCTTGGAAGAAGGAGCCCACCCTACCCTGTAACCTGGGAATCCGGTCCTTCCAGGCAAGGGTCAGGAGCATTTTCCCCTGGAGCTTCCTCAGAGGAGGGTCTAAGAGAGCTTCTACAAGAACTCGGAAAGTGGGCCTGGTAACAGAGTATGAGTCATCAGCATGGGAACTAACCTGCTCCTATATCCCTAAAGTTTACAAAACATCTGCCATCCATTATCTGGTTAGCCCTGATGCCCCAACAATCCAATGAGGTCAGCAGGTCAAGTGTGATACCCCTATTCTTCACCTGAGTTCCATGAGATGAGGTGAACCGTCCAGGATCACACCATCGGTTAATGACATAGATTAGCTCAGGCCATCTGAAATTGCCAGGAAAGGCAGGGGGACCACAGGTCTTCTCCTTCCTCTGAATTCAGAGGGCAAAGACAGGTCTTGCCCTGGCAAAGCACCCCCCCACCCTCGGCAGTGGGAGCCAGTGAGTCTGCGGCAGGTCCACAGCCAGCCAAGCCAGGGGTCCCACCATGGACTCGGGGAAGGGGGAGAGA
This sequence comes from Enhydra lutris kenyoni, assembly GCF_002288905.1. Classification (NCBI taxonomy): domain Eukaryota; kingdom Metazoa; phylum Chordata; class Mammalia; order Carnivora; family Mustelidae; genus Enhydra; species Enhydra lutris. The sequence continues at coordinate 34,541,474 of NW_019154095.1, forward strand.
TCTATCTCCACCATGGTCCTTCCTTATCCTCCACTCCTCTCAGTGCTCCAGGACCCAGGGGTCAGCTGGTCAGCCTCAGGAAGCTCTCCGTGACCGCTGAGTGAGGAAGTGAGTGAAGAGAGCAATGCCACTCCCCATCCCAGCTCCAGGGTACCTGCCCCGCTGGGGGCTGCCCCTGTCCTCCCCACGGAGACAAGCTCTCTTCACATGGCTTCAGGTTCCACCTGTGTCCACCAGGCTATGGCCCTGCATGTCCATCTTGGCCCCGTCCCTAGGCTCCTGGACCCTTCTCTAAGGCCAGTGGGACATTTGCATGTGGCTGATTGGTCTCACTGCCATCTGCATGCCTAAAATCAGAGTCATCCTAGTTCCCCTCGGGCCCTTCCTTGCCTCCGCTTTCCCTCGCTCTCATTCTCTCTCCTGGAGCTCCGCACCTGGGCTCATCTCCAGATCCCCTCTGCCCCCTTTGCCCGGGCAGCGAAGGTTCCATCCATCATTTACCAGTGTTAAATCGCATCGCACTCTACCAGAGGTTCAAGGTGACCTCCAGAGAGAGCACTGTTGTTCACCTCGTGGGCAAAAGCAGGGAGGCCCAGCATATTTGTCACAGAGTAAGTTTCTCCCTCTCCCTTTCCTGTGGCGCTGATTCTAAACTTGAGCTTTGCGGGGTTCGGTGGGTTCTCTTTCCCACACCACTGGGCACACAAACTCTCCCTGTACCAGAAACTTGGAACTTAGAGTTCTTAACCCCAGTCTGCCTGCCGCATCTCTCCAACCTGGAAAAGAAGGCAGGAAACAAACAGAAGGGGTAGGTGTTGTGTATAGGGACTAACTTCACCCTGTCTGGCTTCTTCCCATTTTTAACTGTGTCTGCTGGTTTTCCATTTTTAAACCTGCCTGACCCCATTCATCTATGCAACCTTCCTCCCTGACAGGTCCTGAAAAACATGCTCTGAAATATGAACACAGAGATCTTGGTCCAGAGCAGTGCAATTCAGGAAGCAGGGCCCAGCCCTTGCTGCCCTACAGAGTAGGCAACTGGTGTGATTGCAGGGGATTAGAATCATGAGTCCTTGCCTCAAAAAGGCATTGCCTCTCTTCTCTTCATTGACATATGAAAAGCCTAGCTCTATATGACCAGGGATGAGGCTACAAAAGCAAATACATCCAAGAGAACTAAATATTGGCTCCAATTCACACTAGCGTGTAAATGACTGCTAGCAGATCCTTTCCTGATGAGGGAATCACCAAAGGAGGTGGAGGTCTCCTTACAAAGGAAGAGAAAGAGCAGCCAGACACAAAGCTTTGAGGTGCTCCTCCCAGTGGAGAAAGCACTGGACCAGAGTTAGAACTAAGAATTTTAGTCCCAGCTCTGCCTATAGTTCACCCGGTGACTTTAGGAATGTTGATCTACCTCTCAAAGCCTCAATTTACAAATCTATAAAATGGGTTAATTGAACAGGCCTATCTCTAAAGTCCCGTCAAGGTTTGGCAACCTGCTATTCGATTATTTCAGTTTTGCCTCCAGCCTACCCAATTCACATCCTTAACGCAGCTGGGGACATATAACAACTATTTGTCATGATCAGGCCTAAAAATTCCCATTGTCCAAACCACAAGTCAAACAATGCCTTCCAGGTAGAGTCAGAAATCAAGGTCATCATGACCTTGAGAAACACAATGAGAACTAGGAGACTGAATCTCGATGTACTTACAACCTTTTGGAATAGCAGGAGTTGAGGCTCCATCAGCCAGGAAATGAGACCCCGCCATGGCGCATATGAAGTAACGATCACACCTCAGATTTGCAGAGTGATTTACCACCAACCGTCTTCTTTCCCGCCCGTTGTCTAATTTGATCCTCTCTAGAACTGCGTGAGGTGCACAGGGCGAGAATCATCGCCCCATTTTATAGATTGAGAAACCCAGTCTCTGGCATGGAAGGGGCAGCCAGGACTCAGACCACGTGATTCCTCTCCTTCCACGCAGCCCGCCTCCCACTCCACCGCCATCCCACTGCTTCCTGCCTTTTCTGTGTTCCACCTCTAGTTCCAGATCCAAAAGGGAGCTCGTAAAAGGCAAAGGGCAATAAATTCTGGAGAGAGACCCAGGGAAGCTGTCAAGACAGAGGAACTCCGGTGCCCCGGCAAGTTCTGTCTCCCCTTCCCTCAAGCAAGCCACCCAGGGCTGGGGAGCCAGAAACCAACCCACCACCTCCTGCTTCTTGCTGCCTGGGGCTGGCTCAGCTCACATCCCCATGACCTGGGCTAGCTGGTGGCATCTGGCGGCAAGGTGCTTCCTCTCCTGCGGCGTGCTCCCCGGTGAGCTCTGCCCAGCCAAGGCCAGGTTTACTCGGGGATAATTGCAAAGCAGGAGGCTCCTGCCCGTGACTAATCAAGCAAGTAAGACAGAGGTAAGAACAAACCCAACCAGGAAAGGCGCGCGGGGTGGGGGGGCGTGTAGAAAGAGAGAAAGAAAACTCAAGAGAGAGAAAGAAAGAAAGCCGCTTTAATAATAGGGTAATTGCCCTGTTTAGGATTACAATCTGCCAGCATTTCACTAAACTTTATGACACATGATGACAAGTTAATAAGCCAGATACCTCACTGTGTGCGTTAACCAGATGCCCCAGCCTCCTTGTGCAGGGAGGTAACCCCCACAGCACACACACCACCCCAACACACACACAAAACAACAAGGTGTGGGGGGAGGGGGCCGAGAAGGTGGGGAAACTGGTTATTTTTGTTGTCAAAATGGCCCCAGCAATAAATCACCATTAATAATACTGTCACCTATCAAAGAGGAGCTCTGGTTGCCAAGGCCTTTGAAGTGGCAGCACCTATAATTTCCCACCTATAAAAGGTACCTTTGTGCATATGTCATGCTGGAAGCTGACAGAGCAAGAAGCCGGGCAGTTCCTAACTTCCCCACGCCCAGCCCCACAGGGAGCCCATGAAGGCACCCCACTCACTCCTGCTCCGCCGTCGCCTGGGGGCCAGGCCTGTCTCCACTCACTCCGCCACAGGTCTGAAAGGCAGACAGGCTGCCAGGCCTCCAGCTGCCAGCAGGACTGGCAGGCTGGTGGGGGAGGGGGGCAGGGGAGGTGCACAAGGAGAGAGCTCATGTCTAGGCAGATCCGGGAACTTCCAGCACCACCTAGAATCTAGCCTTTTGGGTAACTGAGGAGTGACATCCACCAGCTTCCCGGCAGGACCAACCCCCAAGAAGGAAGACCTGGGTAAGCCTTGAGGGCTAAGGCAGTGCCCCTCACAGGCTGGACCCTGTCATCAGAGTCATCAGAGGAATGGCCCCCGAGGGATTCCCCAGACATAACTAGATAAGACTCTCTGAGGGGGGGTCTGGGCATGGATTCAGCATCTTTAACAGGTTCCCCTAGAAGGGTGTCTCAGACACACACAGGTGGGAGAAGCACTGGTCCATAGGCCCTTCCCCTCTGCCAGAGAAGAACCAGGGAGCCTTGGAAGGGCAGCCATTGCTGCCACTCCAGGTCTCAGGAGGAAGATGGCGGAACCCGAGTTAGTCAGCCATGGCTGCCAGAACCAGGTACCACAGGCGGAGTGGCTTGAACAACTGAGATGTCTCACAGTTCTGAGCCTAGAAGTCCAGGAGCAAAGTGCCAGTAGGGCTGTTTCCTCTGAGACTCTGGGCTTGGCTTAGAGATGGCCATCTTCTCCCCACATCTTCGCATGATCTGTCCTGGGGACCTGTCTGGGCCCAATTTTTCTCTTCTTACAAGGACACAAACCAAACTGGATTAGGGCCCACCTTCATGACCACATTTTCACTTAATTCCCTCTTTAAAGATACTATCTCCAGGGGCGCCTGGGTGGCTCAGTGGGTTAAGCCGCTGCCTTCGGCTCAGGTCATGATCTCAGTGTCCTGGGATCGAGCCCCGCGTCGGGCTCTCTGCTCAGCGGGGAGCCTGCTTCCTCCTCTCTCTCTGCCTGCCTCTCTGCCTGCTTGTGATCTCTCTCTGTCAAGTAAATAAATAAAATCTTTTAAAAAAAAAAAAAAAGATACTATCTCCAAATACAGTCTCCTGATGTACTAGGGGTTAGGCATTGGACAGATGAATTCGTCAGGGAAGGGGGGAGGGATAAAATCCAATGCATAACAGAGCCCTAAAACTCAACATAGGGATGAGCCCCCCAGATTGGAACAAAGACCCTAAAAGCTGCCAATCCACTGGTAACATCTAAAACTGAGATCAATCTTCTGAATTGATTGAACCCAGCTTTCTCATGTCCTCCTTCACCTTGCAGGTGACTTGTCCCTAGATTTCAATAGACCCCGCATGTCCATATCTTATGCAAGGGGGAAAAAAATCCCAGAATGAGGTCCGCTTCAATGTGACTTAGACCGAGACCCCAAGGTGTCTCTAAATGTGGACATTTACAGGCACCTGGTTGGCTCAGTCTGTTGAACGTCTGACTCTTGGTTTCAGCTCAGGTCCTGATCTCAGGGTTGTGAGATCCAGCCCTGCATTCAGCTCTATGCTGGGCATGGAGCCTGCTTAAGATTGTCTCTCCCTTAAAGCTAGCAAGACCTGTTGTGTCAAAATTTGTTTGTGTGGCCCCAGCAAATATTTGCTTGCTAAGCATTTATTCTTTCTGAAGTTTTTCCTATGAATTTCCTTCCTTCCCTTTAAAGCCCCAGACACCTACCTTCTTCTCCTCAGTCCAGAATAACATATTTACTCCTTTTCGCCTGACTGTCTTTGGAAGCTCTCGTGTTTATACTAATTCCCTGTGCATTTATAATTAAATGTGATTTTCTCCCATTTAAAAAAAAATCTCTCTCCTTCTCCTTCTGTGCCCCCCACCCTCTCTGTCTCTCTCTAATAAACAAACAAGTTAATTCATTCATTCATTTAATTAAAAAATAAAGGTGGACATTTACTGAGCACGTACTATGAGCCCAGCACCGCTGTAGGAACTGACATCATTTCCAACTCCCTATGAGATTATCTACAAACAAGATGCTCAATTGGCCAAGGTCAACAGTTAAAATAGCACAGTCTGGCCCGGCCCCCAAGTCTTCGTGACTCCAAATCCCAGTCTTCGTCCCTCTTGCTTCTCCACATCCTCTTCCCATGCGTAGCTCCTGGATTGTCACCGTGGGGCTGCCATCTTTGAGGACCTGCTGAGCTGCTAGAAGTTAAGCGCTGGGCTTTGAACATTTTATAGGGGATTTAAAGCTACTTTTACCTGCAGGACATTTTCCTGAAATTGTGCCCCTATATGTTGATGTGCTTTACATAAGCGCAGATGTAGTTGATCGACACCAACGCTTGCTGTGTGTTTGTTTTGTGAGGCAACTGGGGCTTGAGTTCCTGGGAGCTGCACACCAGACCAGGGCTGCCCTGCACCCATGGCTCCCCCTTCCACTCTTGGTCCTTTCCTTCCTCATTTTCCCCATGAACAAGTGGAAGTCTTAAGCTAAGTTATTTCTATGACCCCTTCCTTCACTAGCACTTCTGACTCCTCGGGAAGCTCTCGAGAGGAGAGGGAATGGTGACAGTCTGCCTAAGTGGTCCTTCTGCTCTTTCCTGAAGAGCTAAAATAATTAATGCCAAAGTCTCTCTGTGGCCAGAGGCAAAGCGAGGCGCTTCAAAGCCTCCCACGTATCAGTACAAGAAGCTCCTAGAGCCTGCCATCACCAGGTTGAGAGAGTCTGTCCAGGCTGGGACACCCTTGCCGGCGCCCCAGCACACCCACCCCAATCCAGTTCTGCCTGAGACCCTCCAGCGTCCTTCAACTTCTGCACCAGCCTTGCATTTCCTTAGTCACATGGTCACTGAGGGGTCTCTGGAAACCCACAGACACTGGCTCTGTGAGCGCTGAGCAAGCCCCTCATTCTTCTGAGCCTCGGTTTCTTCTTTAAAATGAGAGGTTGGGGTCCCAAAGTTCTTAGGGCGCTTTTGGCCTTGAGTCTGTCTCCCACACCTCCGAACTTCCCCTCATGAAGGAACCCATAAAGCATCTCACAACCACACACGGGTGATAGCACACAGCAGTCCTCACACACATACACACGGACACACACACACTCTCACACACTCACACACTCAGACAAGCAGGGGCTGCTTCTGTCCCCCTCCCCCTTGCTCCCTTTCCACTGCTCTGCCCTCTCGCCACCACCACAGACAAGTTCTTCTTGGCTTCCAAAAGCAGCTCCCAGGAATGGAATGGCCCGGCAGTGGCTCCTGAGAGGACAGCTTCTTGGCAGAGATGTGGGTGGGTGGGGTAAAGCAAATTTTTTCCTTTGAGGCCCAAAGGGCTGTCAACCCTCTTCAGCTGCCCTGGGGCCTGACAGCCACAGAGCAAGATTTATGACCTGGGCAGCTTTGATCCAGGCCTCTGATAAACATCAGGCCCAGCTCGATGGGAATGCAGCCTCCCAGAGAAGCAGAGCCCAGGAGGGGGTGCCCAGGGACAGGTGGGGCCTCAAAGTCCTGTCACAAAGCAGAGCTCCCCACTCTGGGGAGAAGGATGTAGCCCCTGTAGGGTCCGGGGCCTCTGCAGCCACAACCAACGCTGTAAAGAGCCTGTCCGAGGCTCAACCAGGAAGCGGGGGGGCGCTGGCCTGGGCCTCCAAGATTCCCTCACACTTGCTCTCCTGTCCTTCCACACGCGTTACCCGTGCTCCTCCAGACATAAATAGGCCAGGGAGAGAGAACGAACCAGATAAGATTTGAACTGAGAAAGACAAGTTTGGCCCAGCAGGCCCTGTGGGCTTTGTTGTTCCCGTTCTTGTTGTCGATACTGTTGTTCTTAGTGATGATGGGGTTGTGTTTCACCCCAGCCTCCCTTCAGAAAGGACACAAGGCCAGGACAACCTGTGCGTGGTCTCAGAAACCCCTTGGCCCTTCCCCTTGCCCTGGACTTGGCCCCTCGGTGGGGCAGGGAATCCATACACAGTCAAGGGACACCCTCAGCTTTGCCGATAAAAGTGAGCTGTCTGCAACAGAGCCATGTCCAAGTCTCTGGAGGAGCCAGAGAGTGTCATCTGGATGCCTCTCAGACTTCAAGTGTCAGCCCCCTCCACAAAACCGTTCCCATCCGGGAAGCGGCCTCTGCCGCCAAGCACCCTAGAGGATCGTTGACAAAGCCAGCGGGGCCTCCGGGGGGCCGCGGGTGACCCAGGCGTTGGGAGACACCCGGGGAGACTCGCTGCCCCTCCCCATGCCCAACAAACCAGGCTGCAGCCCAGGCACGCAGGAATAAATACATATTTGCCGAGCACCAAATTGGGTGTAATGACCCTGGCCTGTCTCACAGGGTCATCTTGAAAAATAGCTGATGTCAGACGATGAGTGTGAGCAGCTGTTCTCCATTTGCACTCAACAAGAGGAACGGGCCTTAAATTACAGCAGGAGGGATTAAGGTTAAACATTAAGAACAGCTTCCTGGCGAGGAGGGTCGTGAAACTCTGTAATGTGTTACCCAGGGACTGCGTAGACATTCTTTTTTCAATAAGACTTTAAAGCAGGAGGCTGGTGATCTGCCCAGGCAGTTTTATTAGGGACTTTATTAGGTCATCTGGCCCATCGTCCTAAAGACAAGGGCCTGGACTAAACACCCACCAAGCAAGACTTCTCTGGACACAGGACAGCCTCAACCACTCCTAACCACCCAGAGTGTCATGGTTCTGAACCTCTTCTTGATGCCCCACAAGGTGAGAAGAGGATCCAGACGCCGCCTTCCAGGGCTTGCCCTCTGGGACTTACTCCCAGCGCGTACTCTGGCAGCAGTGGTCACCATTAACAATGAGGGGGAAATGGGGTGACTTCTGAACCCTCTGAGACCAAGACTGATATTTACCAGCCAGCACCAAGAGAAGCCCCTGTGCCCCCAGGGACAGAGAAGTCATAAAATCATAACTTTTTACTGCCAGGGGAAAAATGTACCCACTTCACAGATGAGGAGACTGAGACCTAGAAATGGGCAGCGCCTTCACGCAATTTCTTTGAACCTGAGCTGGAGCTGGAAATACCTGGTGAGGAGTCTGGCTTTGTCACCAACCAGCAGTGCGAGCTCAAGCCTTCAGTAGCCTCATCTACAGGATGGGAATGTGGTAAACAGTAAATGGAACATGCAGGGCGACATCATTAATCCTAGAGCACTCTGGATCGAAGGTGACTGCTCTCACTATTATCACTCTCAATTTGTGACCCTTTCTGTTACTCCAGCTGCCTTTACTGTCGACCTCTAACCTGTAGGTGATTCTCCCAAGTTTCCAGATTAACAGAAAAATAAAATGTTTGGTCTTTAAGACCAGGGAAGGTATGTAATTAGCTTTAGTCATCCTGTTACCCAAATCCGCTCATTCTGCCAATGAAGAGATAGAGGGTGCCCGCAGGCCCTCAGAGAAAGACAGGTGAGAACGTGCTAGAAGGGGTCGGGAGGGGAAGGGAACGTGAGAGTAAGCTTGGGGACCTCCCGGTACTTGCAAATCCCGCCTGCTCCCTGGACCTGGCTTTGAGTTTCAACTTGGAATTCTGGGTAGCTTCTTAGTAGCCTCCCTTCCATAGCCCCCAGTGACCTGATCCAGGGGTCAGCACCCTGAAGGTCCCACCAAACTACTGGCTGACTTGATGAACCCAGTGTGGGGTTGGCTGACACCAGGGTGGGCAGGAGGTATGCCAAGGTTGGGCCTTCTGAACCCTTCCCTCTGGAGCCCTTCTGCCTCTGACCTGCCCCAGCCCCCACCCTAACCCCCGTCCTTCCCACTCCCCTCTCAGATCCACCCTAAGATCCATCTCCACCCAAGGCAAGAGCCACTAAAAGACACACAGGACATCTGGTGAGCTCCTCTTGTTTGTAAATCTCCATGTAAGCAAATATGTGATTTGATCACCCACAAAGCATCCTGCTAGAAAGTCATCATCACCCACCTTTCAAGATAAGACACGGAGGGTCAGAGAGATTCACCAAGTGGTCCTGATCACACAAGGAGCAAAAGCAGCAAATCTAGGGATTAAGCCCCAGCCTTCGGGTTCTGAAGCCAGCCCTCCTTTCCGGGGAAAGCTGCTCCCATCTCAGACCTGGGTCTCCACATCATGTCCTTCTTTCTGAATGTTTCTAACATGGCTTACCACTTTCAATGCCAAAGCCTTCACCTTGCCCTGGGATGGAGTTCCCTTCTTGGTGAAATCCCATGTCCTCTATTCCCCAGGTCCTGGAGGAGTTCCATGTTGAATAACAAACACCCCCGCAGTCACTTACCTGTCTGGACATTCAGGTTTTCAGATTCACTGGGAGCCGCCTTTCTGGAAGGTCTGTCTCCTCCCTCTGTTACCTGGGTGTTATCACACCTGCCACCAGCCACGTCCTTCGGGTTATCTGCTGTGCCCAAATGATGGCACCCCTCCCAAAACCCACTCATCCCAGAATGCTTTGCTTGCCTGCTGTTGACCTTTACCAGATGCCCCCCAGCCATGCCCGGACTAAGCTACTGGACTAAGCTACTGAAGCCAGACCTTCTGGAAACGCCCCGGAAAGACGGAGTAGCTGGAGGTTCTTGGGCAAGTCCCTTCTCTGTACCTTGGGCTCCTGTCCACAAAACAGAAATGTGAGTACCAACCTGGGAGTGTTACCATGAGAAGGAAAGACACTGATGTTCGTAAGCTGTTAGAAGGGACCCTGGCCCGAGATTAGAGCAGCATGAACATTAGCAAACAAAAGCAAATGCCCATAGCCTGAACTTTTAAAATCACTGACCAGGATCCTAGCCCCAGGTTTGAGGCATCTCAAGGTTGGAAGGAGCCATCTCCCTTCCAATGATAAGGGTCCTTATGACCATGGCACCCGAGGGTGAAATCAACCTTCGGAATAACCATAAAGACAGAGAGCTCACCACCTTACCACAGACCCTCCTAGCATTGAGCAATTTCAACTCGATTTTTTGTTTTGTCTTGTTTTCAGCCTGAGCTAAAAGCAGCCTGCCTAGGGCTTCTGTCCACTGGCCTGATCCCCGAGCCTGCTCCCTTCCACATGACAGCCGGGCCTCACAGCTGTGCACCTTGATTTACGGGCCATTCCCAGGCTGGTAGGTCATGCTAACCAGCCTGGCGCAGTCCTGCCTGCCTCCCGCACCTTTTCTCTCCGGAGCCCCCGGGCAGCATACCAGCACGCACACCCGTGCTGACAGCTCCGGGGGCAGCTCAGCAAGGCACCATGTGGCCCGGAGCCAAGTGGGTGGTGCCCAGGGACAAAGTAGATAGTGTGGGTTCTGAGAAAAACCTCCAGACACATGTCCAAAGACAGGCAAGGCAGAGGCCTTTCCAGAATCTGCCTTAACCGAGGCAGAATAGACAGGTGGGGGCATCTGGGAGGCACCAGAAGATCTCCTGCTTCTTTTTAAGGTCTTGCACTGTGGGCTGCTTCTATTCCTTTTTTTCAACGTAAAAACTGAAGGGAGGGTTCCGCATGAGGTCTGCTATACTTGGGTGCAGATGAAACTGATGCTGCAGGAGGGTACGTGACAGGATGGGGAAACTGGGGAGAGAGAATATTCTGGAAAATGAAGGAAAGGGCAAACCCTTTCTACCTCTCAGCCTGCCCAGAGTGAAAGGAGATAAATAATATTTATTTTAGGACCTGCCATGTGCTAGGCACTGCCCTTCACCACGGACCTAAGTGACTACGTGTAATCTCTGTAGCAACACTAGCCTTCCATACCCTTCACCTTTTGCAAAGAAGGAAGTCAAGACTCAGCGTGGTCAAGCAGCACGCATAAGTCACACAGCTAATAAGAGGCAGAGCCAGAAACCAGACTCAGGTCTGACTCACGGCTAAGCCCTTCGCACTTCCCACGGTGTGGCCAGGCCCCACTGCCTCCTCTGTGTTACCCAGAGCCCCTGCGTCAGGCTGAACAAATATCCTCTCCTTCCTTCTCTCTCTCTTTCTCTCCCCTGTCTCTCCCTGTCTCTCTCTCTCTTTCTCTCACACACACACACTCACACACACATACACACACGCCTGCGGGCACACGCAGAGGCTCAGAGGGCCCCAAAGCCTGGGGGGCGGGACTCAGAACCAGAACCGGGTTCAGCTCCCGGCTCAGCCTCTCCAGGGCCCGCGACCCCCCTGAGTTTCGGCTTCCCTGTCTGTCAAATGAGGATAAGAGCGCCTGCCTCACAGGATCTGTGGGATGATAACATGAGTTACTATTTGAAACACACTTAGAACAGTGACGGAGCGTGTGTCGCACACATGCGAGCCCAGCAAGGAGCCCAGAGAGGCCGCGAGAGGTCAAGCTGGGGATAATCCATGTCTCCGAGTTCCCATCTCAAAATAGGAAGTTTGCTCCAGACGGAGCCTCGCCGCTCTTCCAAGTCAAATATTCCAGGCCACAGCTGTAAGTGCTTCTCTCTGGTGTAGAGGCGACTCCTGAGCAGGCAGGAAACACATCCCAGAGGCCAATGGGCCATTGGGGAACATTTCTCAGCTTTTTAAGAAAAGTGGAGCCAACAGTGTCCCACGCACAAGACAGTCAGATTAAGTCACCCCTGCAGAGGAGCTAGTGCTGCCCTCCACGTGCCCCGAGGGTCCCCTGCAGCCGGAGCCCTCTGGGTGGCCCTGGGGGTGAGCATGAGAACAGGACACCCCCAGTGAAACCAGTAAGGAGAACCAGCTACTCTGACTTCTCCCACCCTATCCAGAGGCAGGACACAGGAGGGGCAAGGGGAGGACATTGCCCTCGGGAAGGTAAGCAAGGTCCTGGGGGCACCTCCCCACCCCCAGAGGAAACAGCGGGGCTGGGGGCGCAGCCTACCCACCTGAGGGGCTGCTCCTTTAGACCTCCCCTTTCTCCACTCTGAAATAGGAAACAACAGGGTTTTTTTAAAAAAGATTTTATTTATCCAGGGGTGCCTAGGTCACTCAGTGGGTTAAGCCGCTGCCTTTGGCTCAGGTCATGATCTCAGGGTCCTGGGATTGAGCCCTGCATCAGGCTCTCTGCTTGGTGGGGAGCCTGCTTCCCCCTCTCTCTCTGCCTGCCTCTCTGCCTGCTTGTGATCTCTCTCTGTCAAATAAATAAATAAAATCTTTTAAAAAAAGATTTTATTTATCCATTTGAGAGAAAGAGGGTACAAATACAGGGAGGGGGCAGAGGGAACGGAAGAAGCAGGCTCCTCGCTGAGCAGAGAACCCAAGGTGGGGTTCTACCCTCAGAACCTGAGATCATGACCTGAGCCCAAGGCAGATGCTTAACCAAAAGAGCCACCCAGATGCCCTAGAAACACAACGTTTAAATTGGGTTTTTCTCTCACTCAACCATGAGGCTGGAAAGAGAGGGTAAGAGCACAAGAGAGAGACAGAGAGAAAGTGAGGGAGAGGGAAAGAAACACTGCCAGTATGCAGCAAATGTTGGATTTTTCACTCATTTTTAGACATTTGTGGACCCGCTGATTTATTTCCAAACATCTGGATTTCTGAGTTTCATCCTACTTTGGAAAGGGACTCATATAGACTCATATGTTCAGCTCAGTCCAGCTCAGCAAATGTTCGCTGGGCACCTGCCGTGGACCAGGTCCCCGGGGAGATATGAAGCTGAGTGAGATATAGCCCTTACCCTCAAATAGTTTATAGTCCAGTTAATGAGACCGAGGGTAAAAGACAATGCTAATATAAAGCAGATATGATCAATGCAAGGTGAGAGCTTCAAACAAAAAGTCACAGTAGCCTAAGGAAGGAATGTATGGGAAGAAGACTAAGAAGGAGATGTTTGCTTTCTGGAAAGGGGTCTGGTGATATTCATCAAAAGCCTTGCAAATGTCTATAATCTTTGACCCAGTGGTTTTACTGCTAAGGATCTATTTTGAGGACATAATCAGAGGCCTGTATGCAGATTTCTGCACAAAGACATATTCAGGTTATTTATAAGAGAAGAACATGGTGGGGGGTGGGGCAGCACCTGGGTGGCTCAGTCAGTTAAGCATCTGCCTTCTGCTCAGGTTATGATCTCAGAGTTCTGAGATCGAGTCCCATATCAGGCTCCCTGGTTGGCAGGGAGCTTGCTTCTCTGCCCATCACTCCCCCTGCTTGTGCACTCTCTCTCTTTCTGATAAATAAAATCTTTTTAAAAAGAGAGAGAGAGAGGAGAAGAACATGGGGAACAATGCATACGTATAATAAGCACATTATAGGTGAAAGAATGGGTAGGGAGGAGCGTATGTAGAGAAGTTGTGGCCCAAGGAGCTCCAAGGACTGAAGGAAGGCCACTGAGGGCTGGTGGGAGGGAGAGATGGGGCAGGGGGAGAAAGAGAGAGAGAGAGAGAATGAAACCCGGAGAGGAGAGAAAAGAGGCCAGACCAACTCAGCAGCGCTGGGCTCTGCTCTCACCCTGAGGGCCATGGGAAAGAAGCTTTTACCAGATTTCCCAGGGAGGGGTAGCACGATCAGATCTGTGGCTCCAAAGAGCCTCTTGTTGCCGTGGAGAAGGTATGCCACGGGCAGGGCTCAGTGTAGGCGCTTTCTGTGTATTCCCTTATTGAATCCTAACCATACCATGAGAGAGGGAAGCTGAGACTCAGAGCAGTGAAGCAACCTACCTAAAAGTGCACAGCTAGGAGGCGGAGCCAGGCTGGGAGGCGGAGCCAGGCTGGGAGGCGGAGCCAGGCTGGGAGGCGGAGCCAGGCT
>NW_019154095.1:34555147-34627928 GCF_002288905.1 Enhydra lutris kenyoni
AGGAGGCGGAGCCGGGCAGTCTGTGCCTAAGAACCTCCTGGCAGAGCTAGGACTAAGGAGGGGCTCATGTGCTGCGTGCAGGCCCGATAGGAGCTATTGCTGGAACTCAGGTGGGAGAGGAAAGTGGCTGAGAGTGGTTGAGGGGCAATGAGAGGGGCTATAATTAGTAGGATTTAGTGATGGCTTAGAGAAGGGGTGGGATTGGGAGGCAGTGGGGAGGAAAGGGTCAAGAGTAACTCCTAGGCTTCTCTGTGCACTTCTCTGATTTGGGGAAGAAGAACGTTAGATACATTTATAGGTGACCCTTGAACAACTTGGGGTTTGTAGCTCCAACCCCCAGTCAAAAATCTGTGTATATGAAGGGGCACATGCACCCCAATCTTTATAGCAGCAATGTCCACAATAGCCAAACTACAGAAAGAGCCCAGATGTCCACTGACTGATGAATGACTGATGTGGTGTATATACATATAGCGGAATATTACTCAGCCATCAAAAATAATGAAAGCTTGCCATTTGCAATGACATGGGTGGAACTAGAGGGTATTGTACTAAGTGAAATAAGTCAGAGAAAGACAACTAGCATATGATTTCCCTCATATGTGGAATTTAAGAAACAAAACAGATAAACATAGGGGAAGAAAAGGAAAAATAAGATGAAAACAGAGAGGGAGACAAATCATAAGAGACTCTTACGAAAACAAACTGAGGGGTACTAGAGGGGAGATGGGGAGGATGGAATAACTGGGTACTGGGCATAAAGGAGGTCACATGATGTGATGAGCACTGGGTGTTATATGCAACTATGAATCACTCAATTCTACTTCTGAAACTAATCATACACTACATGTTCATTAAATGGGATTTAAATTTTTAAAAAAATCTGTGTATATGGGGGGGCGCCTGGGTGACTCAGTGGGTTAAGCCTCTGCCTTCGACTCAGGTCATAATCTCAGGGCCTGAGATCAAGCCCCGCATCGGGCTCTCTGCTCAGCGGGGAGCCTGCTTCCCCCTCTCTCTCTGCGGGCCTCTCTGCCTACTTGTGATCTCTGTCGGTCAAATAAATAAATACAATCTTTAAAAAACAAATCTGTGTATATGGGGCACCTGGGTGGTTTAGAGTGTTAAGCCTCTGCCTTCAGCTTAGATCATGATCTTAGGGTCCTGGGATCGAGCCCCGCATCGGGCTCTCTGCTCAGCGGGGAGCCTGCTTCCTCCTCTCTCCCTGCCTGCCTCTCTGCGTACTTGTGATCATCTCTCTCCGTGTCAAATAAATAAAGTCTTAAAAAAAAAAAAAAAAACTGTGTGTAACTTTTGACTCCACCAAAACGTAACTGCTAATATTCTACTGTTGACCAGAAGTCTTACCACTGATCTAAAGCTGATTAACGTATATTTTGTGTGTTATTTGTGTTATATATTGTATGTTTATAATAAACTTAGCTGGAGAAAAAAATCCATCAAGAAGCTCATAAGGAGGAGAAAATATATTTACCCTACTGTACCGTATAATTGAAAAAAATCTGCAGATAAGTGGACTCGCATAGTTCAAACCCATTTCGTTCAAGGGCCAACTGCACACATACCTGTCATACACACAGAAACATATATACCATATGGGCATAATAGAGAAGGAATTTCAGGAAATACAACAAAATGATAACAGTGGCTATCATTCAATAAAAGGCTGAAAGGTTACTTTTATTTCTTTCCTGACACACATGTATTTTTTTTAAATTTCTTACAATAGGTGTACATTATTTCCATCACCAAAGTAAAATTAGTTAGACCTCCAAATTATGCATCAATGTACGTATACCTTTGAATGTACCACACATGGGCACAGACTGTCGGGCATTATCTGTAGGCCCGTTCATCAGTGTGAAGTGTATGACCATCACAGTGTCAATCTCATGTAGGAAATGACCGTCAGCCTTCAGCAAGCCGGGCTCAGAGCTCTCCCCGGCCTCCTCAAAGGTGGCAGAGAGCCTGAGGCCAACCAAGCCCCATTCTGAGCCTAAGGGTAGACATTCCAAGTAGAATCTCACCAGGAATTCCAGACCTCCGCCTGCAGAGGAGTGTGTGACCAAAGTCCACAAGGACCTAGAACCAAGCACACCGTGGCGGAGTAAGGAATGAATCCTCCCATAGCCTCCACAGTTGACAGCAGTAGAGTCTCCCACTGGGGCTCTCAGTGTCCTGCAAACCCCCTGCTGGGCTTCCTCTCCAGACAGACCCTGAGGATAGCTTCCCTGTCATGTGAGTGTAGGCCAGAGGGTAAGTCCCAGAGAAAGTACCTGGGAAAAATGAAACAAGCCATTCCTCTAACTCCACTCCTTGAGAACAGGATCAGGATTCAGAGAACAAAGTCTACAAGAGACTTGAAAAGGCCAGGTGACTCCTGGTCCAAGAGTCAGGAGCTGGATGGGCTCAGCTGAGGGCATGAGCCAGGAGGTACCCCTAGAAGCCCAAGGGAAGCGGAGCAAGCTCCCATGAAATGGGCCAGCAGGCAGGTGCTAATGAGATTGGGGCTTGGGGTAACCCTAGGAAGAGGGTGTCCGTCTGCCTGGTGAGGGCTTCTCCGGGACGCCAGCTGCCTCTGCTGCCTATAGAGGGGTCCCCTCTAGTTTCTTGAAAGATCAGCAGTTGCTCTAGAGACAGCACACCTCAGCTCAAATCCAGGCCCTATGACAAGTTAAAAATGATTACGGTCAAGGCCATGGACTTCCAGATTACAGGGAGGCGTGAGACAGCAAGTGGAAGCCACTATGCCCGGCCTGCGGCTACTCACAGTAAAGGGGCTCTCCTGGGGTCTGTTGCTGAGTGATGCCTCCCAGGTGTTATTCTTGAGACCAGGAGATAAACACACATACACACACATACACACACGCACACACACACACACCACCCCATATGCACAAGTGTCAATATTCACATTCTGAGTTAAAGACATAACCCTAATTATAACCACTTACATACACATAAACATGCACAACCTGTTTACTAACACTCACATCTAATTAATAATCATAACTTAGGGCAATTTGCAACTTACAAAGTGCTTCTCACCTGAACCTATCTCATTTGATTATCAAGAATTACATCGTGAGGTAGATAAGCTAATTGTCATTATCCAGCCTTTACAAACAATAAAACTGAGCTCAGGGTGGCTCAGAGTCTCCCAAAGACATACAGTTAGTACCATACAGCGTTAGACTCAAATCCAGTTCTAAACTGTGTGCTTTTCCTCTCTGCCACGCATGTAGAAACCCTCCTAGTTCCTCAGTGGCAAACGGGTATTTCTTGGCTGCCCAAAAAAAGGCTTGGTATCAACCCACCAGTGGAGAGTAGGGACAGATAAAGAAGCTGAGAGTCAGATAAAGAACAGTCCTTCCACCATCCGGCAGACACACACAGCCTCTCATTGTACCCGGAAAAATCCCCAGCCTTTATTTGGGACATTCTTTCCACCCAGGCCCCATCCCAGACTCCCTCTAGTCCCATCAAAAATCAAAGCCCAGCTCAAGTCCCCTGTCCTCTGAATGCCTCCCTTCCCCCACCGACTGCCCACACATCTCTCTCCCTTCTCTGATGTCCCGTCATACATCGCGTCCTCAATCTTAGCCCCTATAGTTCTCCAGTTGTTTTCTCTGCGTCTGAAGAATGAGTCCAAGGGCTCTGCCATCATCGAGGCATGGGTCGAGTCACGTCTCGCCCATCCCAGCTGTGTGGCCCGGGATAAGCTGCTTCGTATCTCTGGGTCCCACTCTTCTTGCTATAAAAGGGGGATAATGCTAGAACATAGATCAGAGTTGTGAGAGCCAGATGTGAAACTCGTGCCTGACACAGAGTGAAAGGCCAATAAATGTCACTTAGGAACATAGTAAACGGGAGTTCATGGAGAATCAGACATATTCTTGTTCTTATTTTTTTTCTGGACCACCCCCGACCGAAGAGGCTGGGGACAAGCAAGTCATTCACCAGCTAGGCAAAGGTAAGCCCCAGCTCAGTCACAAGTTAACTGTGCGACCTCAGGTGGGCTGGTTTGCCTCTCTGGGCCTCAGGTGTCTGATCTGCTGGAGGTCAGCAGGGTCTCCTGACCCTGAGCTGGGAGTGGATCGACCCACCACAACTCAACGGTGGTAACGAAGGCGGGTGACTTAGTGCATCAGTGGGAGCCATTCGGACCTGGGATCCCTGGCTCCACCTTGGGTAGGTCACACATCTTCTCTGGGCATGAGTTTAGAGTGAGGTGACCATACCATGAACCCATAAGAAACACCATTGGTGGCGGAGTCTGCCATTGTTTCGGTTATTATTGCTCCTTTGAATCCCAAGAGTGAAGGGTGAAGAAGGTGCAGAGAATTCTAACCATAGCTGCTATCACAGGAATGACAGACATCAGGAGTAGGTAGTAAAAACTTGAGAACTAGTAAATTAAATGAACCCCAGAATTTCTTTTATCCCTAATACTCAGCTCAAGGGATTGAGCCTCTCCCAGAAACCCCCCTCCCCCAACCAAGGTACAGAGAAAACTGAAAAAAAAACAGCTCTTCCCCCACCTGTCGTGGACCTGACAACTCATGATGCTATCTGGGCTCTCCCGGAGGCTAGTCCAGCCAAGGTCCCCAGGCAGGCAAGGCACAGTCCTAGGACAGCACCAATGAGGGATGGTCAGAGTCAAGGCTGAAATCACATCCAGCTGCCCCCGGAGACCAGGAGACCAAAAGCCGGGGCTGAAGCCAGCAGCCAGTGCATCCCGGGCTTCTCCCAGAGCTGTCCCCTAGCCAGGAGGCCCAGGTCATCTCCATGACCCTCCAGGGGAGGGCCTACGTGGAGAAGGAGGGTGAAGAAAGACTCTCGGGGCCGGCAGAGGAGCAAGGCTTTAAATCCTTCCCCCAGCTCTGAGCACTCGCAAAGCCTGCGCCAACCCCACTCCACCAGGCCCTCCCCTGGGCCTATGTGGCAGCCACCGAGAGCCTGGCCCTTTGCCAACCCTCAAGGGTCGCCTTTAGGTTTGGGAACTCAGCAGCTCCAAGGTGCTGACCTTCCTGCCAGGGCCGCAGCAAACACCTGTCACAGGCCTGAGTGCTAATGATAGGTCCAAGTGAATGGCATTAAGGTTAACACCTGCGTTAGTGACATGCCTTGCAGAAGGTGAACTGTGCTAGTTTAAGCAGCCTGAGGGAAGGGGGAGGGGGACTGGTCACCTTCCCTTCCAAACTGGTGGCTCTATCACTTGTGCTAAAGCACGCCAGTCATCCATGTAACTGAAGTAACTCGGGGAGATTTTCTCCCCTTAGCCTGCAGCGGGAGGAAGAGGAGGGAGAGGAGGACACATGTGTCCTCCTATTGATTTGCTGCTGGGAAGGTGGGCTCCCTCTGCGCTTGAGGGTGGGGAAGGGAGGGAGGTGAGGCCAACACCATCGCTCCTGGAAATGTTCTCCTTCCATTAACGGTGAAGTAAGCCCAGGATCACTGCGCAAGGTCAAACCCACCATCTTCTCTGCTCACCTCCCAGGACAAGCCGGCCCCGAGCTGCTCCTTCAGGCATACCGTCTCCCCTTGGGCTCTCCTTGGTCAAGGGCATCCTGACCTGCGGCATTCCCCAGCCCCCGCCACCATGAAGAGCCCACCTGTCTCCATCTTGGGACCTGGAGGTAGCTCGTCACTTCCAGAAAACAGGAGAGATTTCAAACAAAGTCTCCTCCGCAGCGGAAATCATCACCCAGAGGCAGGTCTGAGGCTTCGAAGCAGGAGAAAGTGCCCACAGCAGCCGGTGATGATTGTGAAGGTTCCGTAGGGTTCTTCACAAACAACAAGACATGATCACTTTCCTTCTCATCCTTGAACAGATGAGAAAATTGTGTGACAGGTCTGTCTTGTGCCAGACGCTGAGCTAGACTGAGGCAAGAGACACAGCCCCCCAGAAGGGAACCCAACTAGGTCAGGTGGATAAGATGGTATTTAAGGGGCGCCTGGGTGGCTCAGTGGGTTGAGCCGCTGCCTTCGGCTCAGGTCATGATCTCAGGGTCCTGGGATCGAGTCCCGCGTCGGGCTCTCTGCTCAGCAGGGAGCCTGCTTCCCTCTCTCTCTCTCTCTCTCTCTCTCTGCCTGCCTCTCCGTCTACTTGTGATCTCTCTCTGTCAAATAAATAAATAAAATCTTTAAAAAAAAAAAGATGGTATTTAAGGATCCTTGCTGCAAAAGAAAAAGGGAAAGACGGCAAGATAGAGGTGCAAGTAGTGTCATGGGAGCAGAAGGAAGGGAGAGACCATAACCCGCAGGGAGAATGAGGGAGGGCTTCTTGGAAGGGGTGGCATTTGGATCTTAAAAGATGGAAAGATTCCGATGGGAAGCAATAGGAACAGCACATTGCCCCTGGAAAGAAGAAAGAACACAAGGTCTATGTAGAGGGAAGGTGTGACAGAATGTTCCCGATGACTTCATGCCCTGGATGGGCCACGCATTGACCTAAAAGTCGGGCGGCATTTATCCAAAGATAGCTGCTCCATTTCAAGAAAATGGAACAGGTGTCCCAGGGAAAAAAAAAAAAAAAAGAAAAAAGAAAAAGAAAAACCCGACGCTGATTTTTTAGGGGTCTGTGCATGTGATACATGGTGGGTGGTGTTATTATTGCACAAAGATGTCAGGAATAAACCACAGGCCTCCCCACAGATGCCACGGCCAGATGGGAAGACTGGCAGTATTTTGACCTTACTTGAACCCTGCGTCCCAGGATTCTCCCGAAGCCTGCCCCAAAGGGCCGAGACACATGTGCTTCTGTCAGCAAAACAGAGAAGGAGAAACAGTAAGACAGCAACACCCAGAGTTTAAATAGACCCTTTGTCTCCGGCCAGGGCCGTTTCATTACTCACCCTACACATGACATCCCCGTCTTCTCACAGACTCCGACTTGCCGCATGAGGCCATTTTCCAATTGGGAAAAACTAAGACCCCCGTCACACAGCTTAGCTCCAAGCAGAAACCAGGCGTTGTGCTCATGAGAATAGATAGTGATTACTGCTCCCCAGCTCTGTGCTGGATACACGCTAGGCAGTTAGCACAGGAGTGCAGGGAATCCTCACCTGATTATAACCGCAATTTTATAGGTGAGAAAACAGAGAGATTGAGGGACTTGCCCAAAGTCACACAGCAGTTAAGTGACAGGGGCAACTCTCAAACCAGCCCATTCAAACCTCAACCACTGCCCCCCCAGCTGTTATGCCCAAGCACAAATGGACCTAAAGACAGGCCTCCCGTCAGGTCTGGGGCTTCAGGGGAGGGAGATGAAGCACCCCGGAGGGCTGCAGGGTTGGGTGGAGAGTCCAACGCTTGCTTCAGAGATTCTCTTTGCAGGAGAGAGAAGTTCCTGAGGGCTTTAACCCTGCCTTGGTCGGAAGACAGATTCCAGCGAAGGGAGGGCAGGGAGAGGAGAAGGGAAATCAAAGCAATAAAACTTCCTGAGCCACCGCAGGCCGGTAACCAGGGAGGAAGCGCGGCCGGCGGGAATAGGTCTCTCGATCCATATTTCATGGGAGAGGCGATAACAATTGGACATGTCACTCCCGAAAACCAGAAACTCAAAGCAATTTCAGATGAACTTTCAGAATGATAAAACAAATGGCCATGTTCGTGTTATACACCAAATAAATCACACCAAAGTGATAGTTGTAATTCCCAAAAGTACACAGAAAATTGATTTTCCTATGACACTTATCATGATGAACGGATGCACCCCTGGATGGGCCCATCCTAAGTGGCTCCTGCTTAACCCCTGCCCTGCCGGGGCTAGCTCAGTGCCTCCTAGGGACACCCCACCCCGCCCCGCCGCTCCCTGAGCCCAGGGACACAAAGCTTGCGTCCTGAAGCTGGGCTGAGACTTGGCTCTAGCGGGTAGGTCCTGCCCAGGTGGGTCACCAGCAGCTTCCCAGGGGCCAGGTCTGATCAGGGGCAGCCAAGAAGTCAGACGTTGACCTCGCTGCTGTCTGAAATGGAAGGGGGCCTCCC
Source organism: Enhydra lutris kenyoni (assembly GCF_002288905.1). Classification (NCBI taxonomy): domain Eukaryota; kingdom Metazoa; phylum Chordata; class Mammalia; order Carnivora; family Mustelidae; genus Enhydra; species Enhydra lutris. The sequence goes on from NW_019154095.1 coordinate 34,563,158, forward strand.
TGGCCATATCTGTGTCCATGTCTGAGAGGAAGGGAGAAAAGAGCTGCTGTCCCTGGTCACCTTCATCTTCACAGTTGCCTGGGTGCTGGATGTCGTTACCTGCTCTCCTTTTCAGTGAATTAATTGAGCCTCAGAGAGGACGACTTGCCCAAGGTGGGTACTGTAAACTGGACTCTCTTCCCCACATGTCTGCTGGCTGCTGAGATCCGCCCCCCCCCCCACCCACCTCCGTGGGCTCCGGGCCAGAACTTCACCCATTCGTCCGTTCAGAGCTCAGCAAGCATTTACTGAACATCTATTAGGTACCAGGCCCTAGGCTGAGGATACAGTGAGAAATAAGACACTATTTCTGCCTCACGGAGCTCACAGTCAAGTGCAGGGTGGGACACAAACGAAACAAAGATCGCAATAGGGAGTTCAGGCTTCATGGGGACACGCATGACACTGTCCCACCTTATGGGAAAGCTGCCTCCCTCCGGAGGGGCAAAGGAGGCTTCAAGAGCTCAAGGAGGAGGTAGTGCCAACCAGGAAAAGGACAACCCATGTGGCTGGAGAGGGAGAGGAGGTTAGAGAAGCAGTTGTCAGAGGAGCCTAGAGAGATGGGATGGCTGTCCCGGAGTGCCCTCGCGAAGCTATGGAAAGCCACTGCAAGGACAGGGGGAGGATGGCGGTGGTGGGGGGAGAGGGGCAGGATCAGATTTGTATTTTAGAAGCTGATTCAGGGACTGTTGGGAGCAGACACCGAACTTGTCTTCAGCCTGTGGGCTCTGTCTCCTTATAGGACTATTTGCATTCTACAAACCAGAGGTCATAATTCTATTGCTCACCATCAAAGGCAGCTGTAAGACTCGGAGAACAAAGAGTAGATAGAACATGTTCTATAAAATAAGCCATAAACACCAACCCGGGCCAAAATCAAAGACAGTTTCTCAAAATAAAAATAGATGGCGTTTCAGAGTTAACGTCATAAACAACATCTTCCGCTCTCTGGTGCTGTGTGTTCTTACGCTTCTCACTTCAGGGCTAAGATAACTTTAGCTACTCGTTTTGTCAAGGTTGTTTTTCTGGTTGGTTTTGTTTTGTTTTGTTGTTTTCTGTCTTTTGTTTCCTTAATGCAGCTAGCACAATCCCAGTTCTGCCTCTTGCTAGCTTTGTAACCTTGGGCAGAAGTCCTTGGCTGCTCTGAACTTTTCAGTCTTTCCACAGCTCTAAAATATTATGCTCCTATGGCATACGGAGTTTCTATAAGTGACATGCATTTATATCAGACAGTGAATGCTTGTCAAATTCAAGCTCCGGGAATTTATAGTCAGTCCAACTCCAGAGATGTTGTCACATTGTCAGAGATGAGGAGAAATGGGGCCGTGATCAGAATCTGGTCATCCCCAAATTATAAAAGGACTGAGGGGGAAAAAAAAAAAAAGCAGGCTCAGATAATGAACCCCCTGATAAGTGTCTTCCCTCTCAAATTCCCCAAATTCTAAGACAAACACTTAATGAATCACACTAGAAAGGAGAAGAATTTCTAGAAATGTCACTCCCCTGTCCCAAACAAGTTTAAAGACAATTAACAGTGACTATAGCGTAAATTAGCAACACCTAGACACAAGCTCCTATCAGATACTTTAAACCAGGAATTTTCAAACTGAAGTAAGTGAAGGATGAGAACACATTTAAAGGGGGGGAAAAGGGCGCCTGGGTGGCTCAGTGGGTTAAGCCGCTGCCTTCGGCTCAGGTCATGATCTCGGGGTCCTGGGATCGAGTCCCGCATCGGGCTCTCTGCTCAGCAGGGAGCCTGCTTCCCTCTCTCTCTCTCTCTCTCTGCCTGCCTCTCTGTCTACTTGTGATCTCTCTGTGTCAAATAAATAAATAAAATCTTTTTAAAAAAAAATAAATAAATAAAGGGGGGGAAAAAATCTCACAATCCCCATGGAATAGACCTAAGTCATTTAGCCGTAAAGTTAATACATACAAACACTAACCTAGGTATAAATCCTTATGCTTCTAAGTCTTATGCAAATATAAAACAAAAACAAATCTCTGAAATAAATTTAAACTACACAATTTAAACTACCAAACTGATAAAATTCAAATGAACACATTACTTTACTGTGATGAATAACGATGTTTTACAGAAGTTTTATGTCTGATGTTGGGCCTCCCAGCAGAGAGATATCATTGTTTTACCTGTCACTTTATTGTCAGCCCAATTCTTTGGACTTTAACATGATAGACCATCATTTAATCCAGAGGGCAGCAAACATTTTCTGTAAAAGGCCAAATGGTAAATATTTTCAACTTTGCAGACCATATGGGCTCTGTCAAAGACTACTCAACTCTATCACTGTAGCATGAAATCAGCCATAGACAGTGGAAAATGGATGAGCCTGGCTATGTGCCAATAAAACTTTATTTACGAAAACAGGTGCCAGGCAGGATCTGGCCTGAAGGCCATAGTTTGCTGACTCCTGATTTCATCCATCATCTTTATTATGTCATCATTTGGCCTTTTGCCTTTTACCAACAAATTTCACTTTTAACTATTGATTTATTTTTTTTATGGACCAGGCAATTCAATAATTCACTCCAAAATTTCAACCCTGAAAAAAAAAATTAGCAGAAAAGATTTCTTGCCTGCTTACTACTCAATCACTGCTAAAGAACGGATATGAAAAAAGGCAGGGTCTGAGAAATACATCATCTTCCCGCTGTGGGCATGGGCATCCTTGGGTTCTGTGTTCCTGTAAGTCCCTTGGACCACGCAGCAGCTCTTTCTCTCACTTCTTTTCTTTATTCGAATTACTGATTGGACGTCAAACAGTGACATCCTCTCACCTTCATGGGACACGAACATATTATTTAAGATAGTCAGCCTCTACTATTTCCTCTTTATTTTACCAGTCCATCATTCAAACAAAAAACAATGATTGAGCACTTACAAATATCAGGTGCTATTTTGAGCACTTGGGACTTTTTTTCATGTTTTTAAAGTATGTAAGATTTTATTTTTTTATTATTTAAATTCAATTAGCCAACATATAGTACATCATTCATTTCAGATGTAGAGGTCAATAATTCAACAGTTGCATATAACACCCAATGTTCATCATATCATGTGCCCTCCTTTGTGCCCATCACCCAGTTGCCCCATGCCCCCACCCACTTCCCTCCAGCAGCCTTCAGTTTGTCTCCTAGAGTTAAGAGTCTCTCATGGTGTGTCTCTCTCTGATGACTTCCCACTCAGTTTTCCCTCCTTTCTTCAACGGTCCTCTGTGCTGTTTCTCATATTCCATATGTGAGTGAGACCTTATGAGAATTGTCTTTCTCTGACTTATTTCACTCAGCATAATACCCTCCAGTTCCATCCATGTTGATGTGAATGGTAAGTATTCATCCTTTCTGATGGCTGAGTAATACCCATTGTATATGTATAGCACATTTTCTTTTTCCGTTCATCAGCCAATGGACATCTCAGCTCATTCCACAGTTTAGCTATTGTGGATATTGCGAGCACTTGGGATCCTAAACAAAAAAAACAGACCCAAAGAAGCCTGCCTTGAGAAGATATTTGCAGGGGCGCCTGGGTGGCTCAGTTGCTTAAGCCACTACCTTCGGCTCAGGTCATGATCCCAGAGTCCCAGGGATCGAGTCCTGCATCGGGCTCCCAGCTCCTTGGGGCGTCTGCTTCTCCCTCTAACCATCTTCCCTCTCGTGCTCTCTCTCACTCTCTTTCTCAAATAAATAATGATATCTTAAAAAAAAAAAGATATTTGCAAATGATATATCCGATACTGGGTTAACATCCAAAATAGGTAAAGAATGCATATAACTTATCATGATGAAACCAGAGTAATGTATAGAATTGTTGATTCACTATATTGTACACCCGACACAAATGTAACACTGTATATTAATTATATTTGGATAATAAATAAATAAATAAACATGGGGGGGGACCCAAAACAGTCTGATTAAAAATGAGTGAAGGACCTGAATAAATACTTTTCCAAAGAGGACATACAGAGAACCAACGACACGTGAAAAGATGTTCAAACATGATCATCATCAGGGAAATGCAAATCAAGAACACAATGAAATATCACCTCATACCTGTCAGAGTGACTAGTATCAAAAAGAAAAGAAATAGGAGTGTTGGTGAGGATGTGGAGAAAAGGGAGCCCTCATGCATTGTTGGTGGGAATGCAAACTGGTACAGCCACTGTAGGAAACAGTAGGGAGATTCCTCAAAAAATTAAAAATAGAATTACCCTACAATCCAGCAACTCTACTTCTGGGTACTTACCTGGAGGAAAAGAAAAAACGAATTCAAAAAGATACATGCATCCCTATGTCGACTGCAGAACTTTTTACAATAGCCAAGTTATGGAAACAACCCAAGTGTCTACTGATAGATAAATGAATAAAGATGGGGTGTGTGTGAGGGGGGTGTAATAGACTCTCACTTAGCAATTCAAAAAAAGAATAAAATTTTGTCATTTGCAACAACATGGATGGGCCTTAAGGGTATCGTGCTAAGTGAAATAAGACACAGAAAGATAAATACCATAGGATGTCACTTAGGTGTAGAATCTGGAAAACAAAATGAAACAAACAGCAACAAAAAAGAGAAACAGACTCATATTAGAGTTGCCGGTTGGTGGTTGGGGGTGATGAGTGAAATAAATGAAGGGGATTATGAGATTACAAACTTCCAGTTATAAATTAAATCCCACAAATGAAGAATACAGCATAGAGAATACAGTTAATAACACCGTAATAATTCTGTGTGGTGACAGATGGTAACTGCGCTCATCGTGGTGAGCATATCCTAATGTATGTAATTATCAAATCACTATGTTGTACTCTGTGTTGAAACTAATATACTATGTTAGCTATACTTCAATTAAGAAGAGGGGAAAAAGGGAGGAGGGGGAACCTGCGTTCACAGATCCTATATTCAGACTGAGGAGTGGGCAGTAGAGACAGATGATAAAAATTCAAATAACATATGGATACATCAGTTGTGGTGTTGTAATGAAATCGAGTGAAGGTCTATATTAAATAACTTTAGAAGCCAGCATCATCACAGAAGATGATCGATTGCGAAGGATCATCCCAAGAGCAGCGTTCAGTGTCCTTCTGGTAGGAATCTGACAGCAGGCAAGGGTTGCTTATTTGTGTTTTGCCGTGAGGACAGGTCACGGGAGGTCTCATGGGAGCCAGCCTTGCTCACCAACCCATCAGGAACCCCGAGCTGTCCCCGCTTGGGCTCCTTGGGCGCCAATGTGGTTAAAGCGCCTGCGCACGGGAACTGAAAGTGGGCGGGACGACGTGGTCCCCGCCCATGACCTAGCAGGTGCTGGGCTGTTGTTTTGTTGTTTATGTCCTTCACAGCTCCTGACGGTGTGGCCCTGAGAAGCCCGAAGGAGACCTTACAAGGCTTTGGTGGTGTCCCGGCTCTGCCCCCGGGGCCGTGGATCAGTCAGTCCCAAAACAGGACTGTGTTTCCCCTCTCCCTCACAGAACTCTTAAAAGAACCAAATAAGATAACTGGTGAATTTGTTGGGTTTGGGTTTTTTTTTGTTTTTGTTTGTTTTTAATTAACCTGCTTGAAAGCTGGTTTGGCCCCAGGAGGGAAAAAAAGGGGGGACCACCAGAGAGGGCAGATTTTTACTGATATGCAACATAGCCCTGGACCCCGCTCATTGCACTGGGCACTCACCTTCGGTTAGGACTGTATACCCGCGGTCTCTAATGTAGGGTCGCTGTGTTGCTATTATTATATTCGTGTTATTACATCAGTGTGTTGGAAGAACTACCGAAACCCAAATGTCTAGGGTGCTCACATGGTTGAATTCTCTTTACAAAAGGGAAACTCTTACTGCCATTCACATTCATCTTAACTTCATGAAGATAATTAGTTACCAAGCCTACAGATTTCTCTCTCTCTCTCTCTCTCTCTCTCTTTTTGGTCTGGCAAAACCTTTCACAGACTGACAATATATATTATTCCTATTATCTTTTGCTTTAGTCAGTTTCAAAAAAGTACTCACCACCCAAGCCCTGTTTCTATTGTAATTTCCTCAGGTCTTTGAAGAAGAAAAAAGCAACGCAGAACAAAACTCCAGAGTCTATTTCAGCAGGGTCATGGAGTTGAATATGAATGAATACTATATTCACTGAATATGAATGGGCAGAAGGACTTCTTGCCTAAACGTTCTCAACCTCAGCCTGTCCGATCCCTACTGTGTGAGAGCACTGAATCAGATCAGACACGGGAGGAATCACTTATTTCAAACCTTGATTGAATGGATCACACTGTCTGATATACACCAGCGTCAGCCAGGACAATTTCCTGAACCTCTGCTACAACAAAATCACTGTGCTATACACACCCAAAAAATACAAACATGCACACTTCTCTCTCTCTTTCTCTCTCTCTCTCTCCATTGTCTCTTTCTGTCCCATGTCCTCTGCTCACAGACCAGTTGTTCCCAGTGGGAGGCTGCCAGATCATAACTCATAAGCACCTGGGGCGCCCGCCTGAGGTTCCCAAAGTCTAAGAATAATGTGGTTTCCCAAGAGGAAGAAAACACCATCCTCCCTCCTCCCCCGCTCCCAGCCACCAGACACCCCACTCCCAGCAGGCAAACACAAGCCAGACTGCCCCAAGAAAACAACTCCCCTAAGATGACATTTTCAATTTGCAATCTGATTTTTTTTTTCCTTTAATGTGTGTGTTGTGTGCTTTTCCCTTTGTCAAAAGAGCACAAGCCTTTCATTTTGCCTTTTATTTGTCTTGCTGCCGGTAGAGTGAAAATGTATTGGCTTTTCAGTTAGTGATTACACATCATCACATACCCAATTTATAACACCATGCCCCCAAAGAACAGATGTAATAAAGCAAGGGCAGGAAGTAGCAACCTTATAAAACAGAGCTGCCGACTCAAAGGTCTTTGCATGTGTGCAGGAAAGAAAACAGTGCCGGCTCCACGCCTGGGAACTTGTATTTTGCAAATGATCACAGATGTTATGGACACAGGTCCAGTGAGTGGGTGGGACAGGAAGAGAAGAAATCAGGAGATCCAGTTTCCTGGCCCAGGGACAGAAGACTACAGCCCCAGTGCTCTGCGGGGGAGAACAGCGCTAACTTTGCAGCCATCCACCCCAGTGAAACCAAACTGTCCAGGACCAGCCTCCTGAGGTTAAGGAATCTGTGGCTGGGAGGCCAGTCCACCTTGCTAATGGTTTGGAGTTTTATTCCGTTGTTCCAGGAGAGTCCGTGGGCTTAGGATCCTGAATAGGGCCTTTTGATGGGCACGTGCTGGTGAGACCTTCCTTGGGGTCCTTCTCAAAAACCCTCCAGACTGCAGGAAGAATCTACCTCAAAGACCCCAGTTAATACTTCCTTGGTTTCATGGCCTATCAGTTGTGTCTAATTTGGTTTTTTGATGAGGATAATTAACTAAATATATAGCTATATGTAATTTACTTGCCTGTCTGGAGTAAATCAGGATGGGCCCTCGATTTTGGCCCAGCAGACGAGGTCCCTCCGCCCGACGCTAACAAGACTTACTCACTTTGGCGCCATTTTATCAGTGGCCTCGTCCCTTCACTCCGGGTGGTCTCAGACCTCACCTGCAGAGCAAGGTGTGGCATCCAATCTTCATCTAGGCCCAGACTTGTCTGATGGAGGCAATTAGCCCTCAGGCCCAGAAGTCTGGTTCCCTACTGGAAACTGGGCACCAGCCTCCCTGGACACTAAGTCAGAGGAGACCACAGACGCAAACAACCTCTATGCCTGCACACACTCAGTTCTCTTCCTTCCTGGTCACCTCCAGAGTGAGTACCCCCATCTTTTATCTCTTCCAGAGTCTGAGCCATTCCCCAACCCCTCTGAGTTTGGGGTTCCCTGGGCGCCTCTCTTTCTCCATTCCTCATCCCTCCTCCTTCCCTCCTTCCTCAGGAGATGGGGGAAGTCCTCATGTTCTCCCTCTCTAAGGCAGGACCCCCTACACTTAGTCACATACAGTCACACACACCCAGACACTCGCAAATGCACACCCACACACACATACACATTCGCACCCACACCCATGCACGTGCACACTCATACTCCCAGGCTCATTCACATGGACACACTCACTTCCCACATTCACACTCACGCCCACTCACACACACAGTCACTGACTCACATATAATCACACACAGAGCAGCCTTTTCCAACTGCTCCATGCACGCTGATCTCAGAATTGAAACTCTGTACCACACGGTCTACTTCATTATTTTATAAATGTTTTCTGTGTGGCAGTCACACATAGCTTCCCCTAACTCTGTCCTGAAACTCCATGAAGGCAAGCCAAAGCCATATACTTCCTCCATCCCTCCCTCACCCCACAGCTTTTAGAAAAGACCTGGACTTAAGGCATAAAGTTCAGCAAATCAAATTTTTTAAATCACTGAGCTGAGAGAGATCTCAGAGATCACCACATCTCCTGTTTTCCCACTCCAAACTAGATACATGGATGGATGGATGGATGGATGGATGGATAGATGAACAGATGGATGGATGGGTAGGTACATGGATGAATAGGTGAGTGTGTGCATGCATTGACTGATGCATTCGCTGACTGGCAGGATTGGAACAGCTGTTTATGGATTGCAGGGTCATGCTAGAGTTGCTACCCTGTACTTGGCATTTGGGTGGGGTCCTGGGCTCTAGGGCCCTTCCTTGGATACCCTATTCTGGCCCCAGCCAGAAGAAGTCACTGAAGTCACAGTAAGAATTCTGACCTGGTCTCAGACCAGCCCGGATTCCATGGCCACCTCTGTCACTCCCTTTGTGACCACTAGCAAGTTCCTCTAAACCTCAGTTCTCTTCAGCATGAATTGGGAATATTAATAGGATCTATTTCATTGAGCTGCTGTGGGCTTTAAAAGAGAAAAAGAGGGAAGAGCATTCCACACAAGGCCTAGCACATAGTAGAGACCCAATATACAACCGTTACCTGGTGATTACTATCCGAGTTCCAAATAAAAAGGAGGGGTGGTTTTGAGTCCTGGAGCTGCCGTCAGTTACCCGTGAATATCCCTTTATCCCTCTTAGCGGGTTGCCTTGCTTTGTTTGGGGACTGGTGAAATGAAGATGATAAAATCTGCTTCACTGAGCTCTTGTAAAAGGTAAATAAAATTTCAGCTGTGCCACACCTATTAGTACTCCACGGTACGCACATCTAGCGTGGGAGGTACTGAGTCAAGGTAGTAGCTGGCTTTATCTGTAAAGCAGTGGCGCTTGTCCAGGTGGTTTCTGAAGTTCCCGCCAGCTGTTGCTGCCTCTGTCCCCTGTTGTCTTTCCCTTGCCCCTGTTCCACTGAAACCCAGCCAGGCCATTCCAGGACCAAATCCTCAAAAATGCCCTCCCTGGCCAGAGTTGCTGAAGACAAGCTTCCTCTCTCTGAGATCTCAAAATGTTTTTAAAGTTTATTACCACTCGCTTCTCCCACATTTTTACAAACCAGATCCCAGCGTGGCCCTATAATTGCAGAGCTGAAGTTCCATCCTCTACCACAACCTGGAGAAATGGCCATTTTGGTCTTCAACACATCCTGAAGAATGTAGGAGGGGCTGTGCCAAGGATCTGATGGACGGCCCCAGCCATGGGTGAAATGGGGAGGGGTGGTCGAAGAGGCCCTTAACTGCAAAGGGTTCCAATGCCCTCATCCATAGAGGGCAGGAGCTTGGGATTTGAGAACCAAGAATAGATGTCGGAGGAAAATTCCAGAACAGACTCACTTCACACTTTGAGAATCGGAGTAAAGATCTTATTCATTTGTGTTTTAATTTTAAGCCTCATTCTGATTATAAAAGTAATCATAGAAAATGCCAAAGGGCAAAAGCAAATACAGGTGTAACTAGTATGCGTGTGTGTGTGTATGTGTGTGTGTGTGAGACTACTGTTAACAGTTCCCACTCGTTTATTTTAACATAGCTGAGATCAACCTGTATAAAATATTTTACATCTGTTTTCCAGTTAATGTTACATATTATTATACAATTAATTTCCCATATCATTAGAAGCTCCATTAATGACATCACCTTTAATGAGTCCATAAATACTCCCTCATTTGGAAACCACGACTTTATTTAACCATTCTACTCTTGGCCATTTAGGTTGTAAACACTTTTAAGCCCAAACAACCTCTGAAGCACCTTGAGGTCCACTGTCCCAGCCCAGAGGTAAAGGATCTATAGCCTAGGGGCCTCAGGTGCCTCTGTCCCCTCCCCTGCTTCACGGTGGGGGCCATGTTATAATTACAGGATGAAGACCAGGAAGCTGCTTCCCTTCCACCTCTTTGCCCCGTTTTCCAGAATTAACATTTTAATGACTAAAGAGCAGCGCTGTGATTCTCACGAACATAATTCTAGTCAATAAGATAGGTGATCTGAATTGTAGGGAAATCAATTTTTACTAGAATTCTGTAAAGTTTATTGAATGAAATACAACCCATAAATCTTTTCTTTTTTGTCTTACCTTTGATCCGGACTATCTTAGTCCCAAACTCTTGATTGCAAGGATCAGAAACCACTCAAATGAGCTCAGATGAAAGACTGGGGTTATTGTAAAGGTACACAGAGGTCCTGAGGGAAACCAGGAAGTATTGAGTCAAGCCTCAAGAAAGTCAGGAAGCAGAGATTTGCTCTCCAGCTCTCTTTAATCATCCATGATTTCTCTGCTCATCTCCGCTCCCCCCGGCCCCCTCCAGGGCCCCCTCCCCAACTGGCTTCTCTGAGTCCCAGTTCCTTATACACTCAGCAAGTGCATAGTCCCCAAATGGCTGCCCTTGCCCCACCTCCATGTGACCTTTCAGCACACATGCCCAGCACCAGCTCATGACATCCTTCTGATCCCTGGTTCAGATTCCCCAAAGGGGGGAATCTTACTGGCTGAGAAGAACGTCGTGTCCAGGTCCACATAAGCCATTGATTGTTCTCTGACCAGCCCATAGTCAGGCTATGCCTGGCTCCCAATCAGCAGTGGTGGGAAAGTAGGATCACATGAACCCTGCTCACTCAGCAAGATGTTGGGAGGACCGTAGATCCCCTGAAAGGGAATCTGAGCCAATAAGAAGCTCCTGTGTCTAGGGGTACCCTGGTGGCTCAGTGGGTTAAAGCCTCTGCCTTCGGCTCAGGTCATGATCCCAGGGTCCTGGGATGGAGCCCCCATATAGGGCTCTCTGCTCAGCAGGGAGCCTGTTTCCTCCTCTCTCTCTGCCTGCCTCTCTGCCTACTTGTGATCTCTGTCAAATAAATAAATAAAATCTTAAAAAAAAAAAAAAAAAGAAGCTCCTGTGTCTAATTCCTAGACCAAAGACCATATACTGAGTCAGAGATTTTATTTCCACAGAGGTTCTAGAAACACAGTCTTCTGGAAAGTGCCAACTAAGGCTCTCTCTTCCCATAATCAGGCCAAAACAAATAACATGGTCCCTGGAAATCATAAGCCCTGGGAACCCTTAAGTGAGCCCCTGATTCCAGTCATGAGCCTTGATCCACCAGCACTTTCTTCAAATCAGCCAGGATCTATCTTACCTGCAAGCTCAAGGGTGCTCTGCAAGCATCTTGGGATTGGACTGAGGGTGTCCAGACGGGCATGCTGCTACCTCGAGTCTTCCCCGGGATGCTCACCTCGCACCCCAAGATTTCATAAGTCCAACACAGAAAAAGGCATGAACAATAAAAGTGTTGATATATTCAACTATGTTAAAATTAAAAACTTCTGTCCGTGATAATATAATAGAGAGTGAAAATGCAAGCCACAGAGTAGGAAGAAGGCACATACAATAAATATATCCAACAATATATTGCAGTTAAAATATAAGAAGAACTCTTGCAGATTTGTCTAAGTGCAACAGAAAAATGACCAAAAGACTTAAACAAGCACTTCACGAAAGAGGATTTTTAAATGGCTTAGGAGTGTACAGAAATGTGCTTCACCTCAGCAGCCCCCAGGGAAATGCGAACAAGAAAACACCATGAGACCGCGCTGTGCTTCATCAGAAGAGCAAAACGAAACAACCGCGGGGACCAAGTGTGGGAAGACGGCAGAGGCAAAAGCTGGCGCTCTGGTGCTGGGAGAGGAAGTTAAGGCACCCACCGCGTAAAGCTCCGTGATGATACCTGTGAAAGCAGAGCCACATACTTTCTATAGGACTTGGCAATTCCACCCTTAGGTGTATGCTAGACAGAGATCCAGGCAACAGAACTCCAGGTGGAAGTGCCAAAAACTAGAAATGACCGAAATCTCCATCAGCAGCTGGCGGACACACTTGGCTATAATCGTACCGTGAAATAGTATATAGCAATGCGAACAGATCCACTGCCGCGACGGGCAGCAACAGGGATGACTCTCACAAACCAAGCAAGCCAGACACCAGAAAGTACACGTCGTATGATTTCGCTTCCTAAAGTACAACAATGGGCAAAACTCATCTACGGTGTTAGGAGACGGGATCGTGGTTGTTTTGGAGGAGGAGGAGGCTGGGGAGTGGCAGAGAAAGAGAGTGGATTCTGAGCATCTGGGGATACCATAATTCCTCATCTGGGTGGTAGTTACATGAGTGGGTTCATGTTGGGAGAGTTCAAGGAGCTCTATGCTTACACTCTGGGCAGTCTTATGAATGGATATTATGCACCAAATTTTTTGAATATTTGTTGTTTACAAAGGTAATTACTGTACAGTGTGATGCACGTAACTGTCCCCAAATAGTATCATCTCCCATACGTGTATAAGACTCCTGTGGACCAGAGAGGTTAAGTAATTTCCACAAAGTCACACAGGTCATTAGTGGTGTGCAAGGCCACCCAGACTTTAAGACTCCAAGGTCAATAGTCTTTCTATGACACTCTGTTTCCATCTATATAGCAAAGCCTCAACCCCACCCCCTTTCCGGGCAAGACTGATGAAACATGCCTCCCACCTCACAGAAAGAAGAAACAATTGATATTCAAGACATCCTTTGAGTCGTGAACTAACCTTGATGTAATGACAGCTCTCTAGTGAGCATTAGCCAAACTCAACACTCAATCTTTTTGCCTTGCGTATATAAGTCATTCCTGCAGCAACACCTCATCAAGAAGGCCCCAAACCCAGGCGGCCCCCCTTCCAACAGCCTGCCCAGACAGCTGCTGGGTTGCTGACCTCATGTCTGATGATGGCGGCCGGGACGCAGCCCTGGACTGCTCTTCCCAGAGCCTCTGTCGCTTTAAGGATTGGTTAGGTTCAACTTAAAACAAAAATAAAAGGAGAAAAGAGAGAGAGAAAATGTAAAACTGCACAGAATCAAAAAAGGACAAAGCATTCACTCACTGGGCTGCACATGGACTCCATGCTCCTCTTGAGTTTGTCGTGTCTCGTGGGGAAAAAAGAACAGAGAGCTTTGTCCCAAGAAGAGCTTAACATCACAGAATTCATTGCAGTTGAAAGAGACTTTTAAATTCATCTTCTAAGAGCGGAAAATGATAAAGACGACACGTGGAGAGCATTTTACAGGTTCTGAAGACTCCTCACGTGTCTCTCTTGATTCTCCAGGCAATCGTTTCAGGAAAGGTGTTATTCACCACCCCACACCCCCAGTGAGAGAATAAAAACTCGGGCCATTTGCCAAATGGCTAAGTGGTCGCCTCCTGGTATTGGTCTCCGGTTGGCTGAGTCCAAATCCCAGGCTCTTTCCATCCCACCACACTCCACACCATAAACCACGTCCTGCTCAGTGGAAACACCTGCAATGTGTCATCGCTGCTTCTCGAGAAGCCTTGGAGCCAGAGAGCAATAGGGTTCCAAGACACCCAACAGAGGGACACATTAGCCTACATCTGGCTGCTTCCATGCCGAACATTGGTGGATTTTTGCAGAGCGCCTGTGTATCCGTAACGCGCTGCGCTTGGACTGAGTGTCCCTTGGTCCGCCCTCTGAGTCAGTAAGGTTTAACCCCTTCAGGAGACTGGCCCAGTTTGGTGGCCCCCCTGGTCTGCATTAAGAACATTGCAAAGTGAATGGAGAGTGAGTGGGATCTGCATAAAGAATGCAACCCTCACATCCCTTGCTACATCTCTTGGTAGAGGCAAATGCTGTTCCCAGAATGCCAATATCACCACAGCTACCAAAGGCCCCACCGTGCTCCTGGGCTGACTCCTGTGAAGCCACAGGGCATGCCAGTTGGAAAGCATGTCCCAGAACATGGGCAGTGAGCACACACACCCCACAGGTCCGGGATGAAGTCCTGTCCAGGAAAGGGATGGGAAGGTCCCACGAGTTCCCCACTGCTCCCCCAGAACACCTCAGAGCCCTGCCAAGGAGAAGCCCACTAAGAAGTGTCTCAGACCAGAAAATTCTCTGCCCAGGTTTCTCCCAGCAACAGAAAAGCAAAACCACCAGGAGCCCGTGAAGAATTCCCTCACCCTCCCCCACCCCATCACCACGCACCCTGCAGTGGTAGGAGCCCGCCCTGAGACGAGGGAGGCCTACAGGGAATTTATAATATGTGGTGTGTGGATCAAGGCAAAAAGCGATTGCTTTTTAACAGTGGGCTTTCTTGTTCCCAGTCTAGCCCCAAACAACAACCAAGGTGAAAGACACTGCCATTTACACGGTTGAAGAAGGGGAACTCCGAACGCTCTGCCTTGTGTTACAAAGCCAGCTGCTGTAATGACATCCCGTGTTCAGGATTACCTTTTGCGGCACACATGGTCTGACCGCCCAGGACCAGCTCTCTTCGCGGGACAAATTGGAGACAGGCATTGTTTTTTGTTTTTTGTTTTTTAAATATGTTATTTATTTGACAGACAGCAAGAGACGGAACACAAGCAGGAGGAGTGGGAGAGGGAAAAGCAGGCTCCCCGCGCGGAGCAGGGAGCCCCATGTGGGGCTCGATCCCAGATCCCTGGATCATGACCTGAGCCAAAGGCAGACGCCCAACGACTGAGCCACCCAGGCGCCCCAAGGCAATATTTTCAATATCACTGCTACTGGGCTGTACGCACAACTCTGAAAAGTATGTCCACGGAGTCAGTTGGCTGGGCATGGCCGGCTGGCTGGGGGCTGGTCAGGCCAGGAGCCAAACCCCAAGTAGCCACTCATAGCCTTGCCCGCACCGAGTTTCCTGGAGTTCTGATTGCGTCCCAGGGGCCCCGGCCCTTCCTGGATGGAGCATGAACTCACCCAGCAGCCCTGGGCATGCCACGGACTTGGCAGACGGGGCCCCGTTGAACAAGTGGGCCTGCTCCCGTGGTCAGGAGAACCGGGCCAGGCTGGCTTTCAAAGGAGCCAGCCCACGGAGTTTGGGTTCCAACCCTTTGAAAGTCCTCCCTATAGCAAGGTGACCGTGAGCTGTGAAAAGTAGTTGCCGTGAGCTAGAGCCCAGCCCAGAACGGCAGACACGCAGCCATCTGTCAGGAGCAGGTATTGACGTTTATTGACTGTCTGGGACGCAATCAGAACTCCAGGAAACTCGGTGCGGGCAAGGCTATGAGTGGCTACTTGGGGTTTGGCTCCTGGCCTGACCAGCCCCCAGCCAGCCGGCCATGCCCAGCCAACTGACTCCGTGGACATACTTTTCAGAGTTGTGCGTACAGCCCAGTAGCAGTGACTCCAGGGGCAACTGACCATCAGCCTCAAAGGAAGGCCCAGAAATACCACGTTACCTGTGCCGAATATTCTTCAAACCCTAGCCTGTGCCAGGGCTTCAGCCTAAACCTCACAGTCCTACCAGACACAGCACAAATCCGTCAGCCAACAGAAACAGGAACCACCATCCAGCGGGGGTCCTCTGGTCTGGGGTTCTCAAGCAGAGTCGTGCCATACCCTCCTGGGGCCATTTGGAAATTCGGGGAGAGGAGTCTGGGTTGTCAGAGTCTGGGTTGAGGGATGCAACTGGCATTTAGAGAGAAAGCACCAGGGATGCGAACCCTCCAGCAAAGCGGGAGACGATACCGTGCTGAGAATTGTCTTGCCCGTAGTGCCAGCACCTGCCCTCGCTCAGCCCAAATTCACAGCCTGATCTGTCTTGTCTCCCTGGAATAAACATCACAGCCTCACGCAGTGCCCTGCAGTGGGGGAGAGGGGGACTCAATGGCAGTCGTAGAGAGGTTGTTTCCTCGGGTGTGGTGTCCATGGACATGAGGAACTGTGTGGTAGAACATCATAAGCGGGAGCCTCGGGGAGGCCTCGACATGAGGTCCTGCCTGTGTGACCGCAGTCAGCGTCCCATCTGTGCGTGTGGATAAGCACCTGCTCTTCCTTCACAGACTTGTCATGAGGGGTCAGTGAGCTAATGTGTTTACAGGGCTATGCTCGATAAGGAAAGCGATGTTCACTATTTAGGAACTGTTAGCCCAAGAATCTGGATCTGAACTTGTCGGTAGCAGACACAGTGGGGTCAAGTGGAATGAAGATTGGTTGAATTCTAGAAAAATCTATCAAACCCCAGATCTACTTTTTTTTACCTGTAATGTCTTGGGCCAATCAGTTAAGCCAATCCAACTCTTCAGAGCTCTGGCCTTTTGCACCTGAGAATGTTCCTGAACATTCCCGAAATTAGGAACTGAGAGTGATTTGCCTGCTGTAAGGAGCAGTACAAAGTATTCCCCACACATGTCATCTATGGAGAAGCCTACACAGCTAGACGATCATCCCCATAGGTCGCTGTTTTCCCCTTCACTTAGGATGACATCATTTCCTCCGTGATTAAAAGTAATCAATGCAAAAACATACAGAAAGATGTTTCAGCTCGCTAATAATAAAAGATGCATATTAAAATATCAAGAGACCATTTTTCATATAACACATTGGCAAAGATTCAAAAGGCAGATGAGGCTCAGTGTTGGTGAGGGAAACAGGCTTCTTATATATAAACACCGTGGGCGGAAATATTAATTGATACAATATTTCTAGAAGACAATATGGAAGACATACCAAAAATTATATGTACGTATGCATATATATACATACACACGCATATATATATAAAGGAAATAATTAGTACTTACAAAATACTGTACAAAAATGTTTATTGCAGCTTTCCTTCCAATGGATAAAAATTGGGAATAGCCTGAATGTTCTTTAACTGGAGTTCGGTTAAATAAATAATGCCACATCCATTTATTGGAATACAGGCAGTCATTACAAAACATAAGATAGAGCTATATGCAGTCTCATGGAAAGATGTGTAAATGAGATCACTAAGTGGTAAATAGCCAATTATTGGACAGTAGTAACTATGGTACGTCCCCATTGTGGTGCCAAAAAAAAAATTATGACTACATTTTGCACATCTGAAAGAAAACACACTAGATTCATTGGTTACCTAGGTTCTGGGGACAGAAAAGATTTTCAATTTATATCTGGAGGTGCATTATATCTAGAGGTATATTCTACCCAAATGCCAAGCAGTCAAAGGGTTAAAATTCAGGCCAAACCCTACACATAATTTTATGTTACAGCTTTATCCCAATTTTGATTAAGATTGCCATGAAATTTCAAGGGCTCCCATGGAATGCAGAAAGCCTCTTTCTGGCCCATCAGCTTAGAGGGATGTCTGCTAACCTGTCGCTTGCCCATTTTTGTCACTGAGGAGACGGTCACTTTCAACCAAGGTAGATGAAAAGCAAAATGCTTCGAAGAGAGCATCTCACTTTTCTCTTTTTCTTCGTTCTTCTCGTACTCTCTGTAATGTCTGCATCAAGGATTGTGGATCACAGATGCTGTCCGTGATTTTGGCGTGTTTCCTCCTTTTGAAATGTTAAGGTGGTAAAGCGGCCGTCCCGTCCCTTGTTCATCCTCACAAAACGTGCTGCCTTCTCAGATCAGGCTTTTTCTGGAAAGATTCGTGGCTTCAAGAAAAGTAAACATTTCCAGTTAAAGCTGTTCTGAAAGGTTGTTTTGTGTAATGTCATGAATGGTATTACAACAAATAATTCCAAAAAATGAGACTTAATGACAATCTAATTTTCTTTATCAACTGCTATCACAAATTACCCTAGACTTATACAACAAACATTTCTTTCTCACGGTTCTAGAGGCTGAAGACCAAGAGCGAGGTGCCAGCAAATCTCGGGTCTTAGAAGGGCCCTCTTTTTAGTTTGCAGACAGCCCCCCCCTTGCAGTGTCCTCACTCAGCGCAAAAAGAGAGCTGGGGTGCTCATCCCAACATAAGGCCCCACCCTGGTGACCCTAAGAACCTCCCAAAAGCCTCGCCTCTAAATACCAGCACACTGGGGGTCATGGTCTCCGTGTATAAATTTGGCGGGGGGGAATGCAAACATTCAGGGCATAACACTAACCGCTTTTTTGTCTTGTTATTTTCTACATTTTCATAAAATTGCCAGTTCCCCAAAGAATATAAGTATATAATGTTTTTTTTTTTCCCAAAATCATCTAGCTAGCCTATTGTCTCCTACCCTGCACAGGAAGTGTCAGCTCTTCCCCTATTTATTTAACTATTCGAAAGTTCATAAATTCGTGCATACAATTAACAACTTTCATTTTCGTGGTTACCATAGCACTTCACTCTTACGATAATAAACGCACATTTGTACTTCAACCGATCGATAATATTTCAACATAAAAAGCGCAAAAGTGATTCCCACTCCAAGTCACATCTAGAGGGCTTGCCTCTCTTTCAAAACGAGTGCATCACCATTAATAAATGTGAATGCCACGCCTTGTTCATAGCACCGCTGTTGTTGGGATTAGATACAATGCAATCCCACAACCGCTCATCACACACGGGATTGTGGATGCCAGAAATGACGTTGCAGTTGACATCTACTTTCCGGCCCTCCAAAGGCCAAGTCCAAAGCTGACACCAAATATCAGATTTGGACCAAATACCAAAGCCAGAGTTGGTCTCGAGCACATCTCAAACTTATTCTTACCTTCATCATTTGATTTTCTTACAAGAAGCAAGTATTTGTTTTATGATTGAGCAGACATTTTTCATAAAATCGACTAGCTCCCCATTCCTGGGAGCGGGGGAAGTATGGGTAGGTAGCAATATTGGATTGGACCTCCCAATAGTTCCCAATCTTTTTGAATAGTGGTTGTTGTTTGATTGTCATTCGGTTGTGTAGACGATCTCGGGGCTTGCGGCCTCCCCTGAGATCACCACCGCTCAGAAGTTCTTCATGGGGGCCCCTCTCTGCCCATCACCACTGTCCCTCACTCCCAGGTGCTGAGGGGCAGCTAGCTCGGCCAGATCCGACGATGTCTAGCCCCTGCGCCAACCTTTCTAGGACTTCTTTCACTGACAGGGCAGAGACTAATCCTTAAGGAGAGAATGAGCATCTCCCAAAAGATGGCCCCACCCTACATTTCACAGGCCCCCTTCCCTCACCAACAATGCTCCCGGCACCCGGGACTCTGTTCCTCCCATTACCTTCCCCTCAGTGTTGTCCCTGGTGAACTCATACTTGTCCTTCAAGATCCTGAGTTAACATCACCCCATCCACAAGGTCCTCTTCCAGCCTGTTCCAGCAGAATTCATCTGTCCTCAACAGCCAGCATGAACAGAGTGCCCACCCCACTCATCTGTAGATTCCTGAAAACAGGGACCACATCATGGCCACCTTCAAGACTCAGCCTCCGGCACAGTTGTAGCAAATACATCCTTCCAGCAAATGGAAGGATCTCAGCAAATGTGGAAAGAAAGAATGAATGAATAAATGAATGAGCATAGACAATTAATCCCAGTTCTTTGCGTGAATTTTACACCTACCCCTTCATAACAATATGATAATTCTGAATAGGTTGGCAAAGCCAGAGTTGGAAATCACTGGACCATTGGTTTTCAAACCTCATTCTCTGGAGACTGATGGCCACCATGGGAGCCAGAAACAGGGCACCCTACATACCCACTGTGCACAGAAAAGAACCTCTAGGTTCCTTACCTCCAGGTTCGTACATGTCTCTCCCAACCCCGCAGATGAAAGGAAGCACTATTCTGACTTCTTTCCCCACAGATTAGTCTTGCCTGTTTGTAAACTTCATCTAAGTTGAATCCTCGGTATGTACTCTTTAGAGACCGTCTCCTTTTATTTAATATTTGGACTTTAGCCCATGCACTTGTACGTTTTCTTAGTTTCCTGAAATAGCCAAATAGAACATCAATGAAGAAAAGAACTGGGGAAGCATAAAACACAAAAATATGCGAGGCTAGTATCAGTAGCTGAGTCTCTCAGTCTATAGACCATAAGCTTCCTGAAAGTGAAAATGATGTCCTCTTCATTTTTCGGTATTTCCAGCCATCAAAATTAGGCCAAGTTCATAACTGGGGTCGGCCACATTTTGGTTGAATTGAAAATGGTTATGACAGCGTAGACCATCTGGCCTTCAGGTTGCTGTGTGTTTTTTTTACCCACAACCCATTTGCACCCCCACCTCCCCCGTGCAATTCCCCCCACCCCACCCCACTCCAGACCCTGCCCTTTGTCTTTCCCCTCCATGGGCTGTGCACAGAGCGTGTCCCTGTTTTCGGTCCAGTTGCTTGCCTCTCCAGACACCAGCATGACTCACCCAGCGGAGAGAGAGAGCGAGGAGGAATGGGGATGAGTGGCACAAAGTGCTAGACAGAAAACTCTCAGGAGAGGCTCCCTGGCCAGGCCAGCAGGGGAAAGAGCTGGAAGCAGCACGCCTACATGCCACGTTCAGACAGAAGACAGAGGCAGACCCAAAGGGGCCCCAGCCTGGGCTCCGGACCCGGGAGCCACAGAGCGCTACCCCCTCACCCCCGCTGCCCTCTCCCTCTGAACCCCCATGACCTTCCCTCCTCCGTGTGCACCACGGCCAAGTTTAGAGCTCACCCCAGCTGCTGGGGCACACTGTCACTCCAGCTGTTACTGAGCAATGGATTCCTGTTGCCAAGATATGGATTTGGTTTTAATAACAGTTAGTGCAAACACTGTAAATTTACTGCTGTGAGAGAGAGTTTTTGAAAACGTCCACTCTGGCTATAATTTTTCAGCCGCACCAGCTGTTTGTGCTCAGCTCATACCTGACATGGTGCTTTGAAATAGCAATCACTGTATTTATAAGAAGGCAAGGACTCATAAATATGTCACAAGTGGAATATACAACGCCATATTTCACCATTCTCTATTTTAAAATTGTGAGTTATGGCTGCAGAAATGCACACCCATTAAAGGTGATATGATGTATTTTCTGCCCTGTTCAGGAGTCCATCCATCATCGAGACAATAAAGAAAACCGCACTTACTTTTTTCCTGTCGTCTGTAATTTATGATCCCCAAAAAGCTGTAACCTTTTGGCAGGCTTTGCAGAAACCACTGCACTGTTAGCAACTAAATAACCTTTTATAAGGTTTTAAATGTGTTGCTACAGTCTCAATGCACTTGCTGTATTGATCCAGAAGATCTTGGGGGAAAAAAAAAAAAAAGAAAAGAAAGGTAGGGGAGGAATGGAAGATGATCTATAACAAGATCAATAACGGCATATAGATTGTTGAAAGATGCTTCTAATGATTTTTGCCAGCCATCATCCTTCAGCATGCCACGCCCTATCTCTTAGGCTTTGGTCTGGGCTAGAATTGATTGACCTTGCTTTCCTGCTGCCTCCTCCCTCCCTCCCTTCTGCCGAGCGGCCAGACAGGGAGAAACAAAATGTATTGGCCACCACAGGCAATCTGCAGAAAAGCTCTGAGAATCACAGAGCTGGACGGGCCGGTAAGACTATCTCAGGACCCGGATAAGGAAACTGAGGCCCAGCAAGTGTCTGTGACTTACCCAAGGTCAAAAGGCAATTTAAGAGCAAGGGCTCGGACTCAGGGATTCCTGGTTTTCAGGGCACACTGTTCCCCCGCCAACCACGCCCCATCTTGCATTTGCCCCGCAGGAAGAGGGCGAGCAACAAGCAGACGGACGCATTTCTGATGAGTTTTGCAGACCCAATAAATCGGCGCCGTCGTGAGGCGTAGTGGGAAGATGACAGGCCTGAGAATCAGATAAAACCGGGCTGAATCTACATTCCCTGTCCCTCCCACTCCTGTGGGCAGTAACTAACCTGTCTGGGTCTCTGCTACTCCACCTGTAAGATGGCAATCACAGTCTACCTTGAAACATGGCTGAGAAGATTAGATCTGGTGTCTGGGGGACACCAAGCTCAAAGTAACTGGCCGCCCTTCTGCCCCATCGCTGGCATTTTCTGGATTCTTCTTCCTTGTCCTTTGCTCCCCCCTTATCCTCCAGGACAATAGCCATGGAAACTTCCAGGCAAGAGCCAGCTATGGAGGAAAGTAGGCCAATCTTCCCAAACAAAAAATCTCTGGTGCGTAGGCATTTCCTTGCTCATCACAGATGAAGGCAGCTGAGGTGGATACGATTATTTCCTTCTCTCTACGCAGAAGCGGAGCCAAGCTCTGGAAAGTGGGAAGACCAGGTCTGTGCAATTCCCTTTGGAGGAACCCACATGAGGACATGGGTAATTGAGCTTTGAACACTCTATTCTTGGTAAGGAAAATCTGCAGGTTAAAAAAAAAAAAATGCTCTTGTGAAGAAACTGGACTACGGCGGGGGGGGGGAAGGCTTGCAAGTATCTCTTCCAGAAAATTCTGCCTTCTTGAATTCAGGGCTCCCAGCCCTGGGGACATGCCTCTTTGGAGCAGAGGTTGACAAGCTAGGACCTGCAGGACAAATCTGGCCACAGCCTTTGTTTGTAAATAACGCTTCAGGAGCCCAGAGCCACGCCCATTCGATTATATAGATTATATATTGTCAAAGGCTGTTTTCAGCTACACCTGCCCAGGTGAGTCTTTCTGCTAGAGACCGTGAGGCGCGCCAAGCCTAACATCATTACTAACTAGCCCTTTCTGAAAGAAGTTACAAACCCCTTCTCTAGAGTCTACCCAACAAGGCCACGTGCCAGAGGGGGCTTCCCAGTAGAAGGCAATCAATAATTACAATCTGTAAGGCAACTTGCAGTTTACAAAATCTTTCACAAACATGATCTTGGGTAAATCACCCAGCACCAGTGAGATCACCTGTGAGATGGAGATTCTGATTTTCCCAATGGCTCAGAGGTGCATCCTCAGACTCAGAGAAGAAAATAATTTGCCCAAGGTCATACCAAGAGCCAGAGGCAGAGCTGGGAACTGAACCCAGGCTGGGCAGATCTAAGAGGCCAAGCTTCCTGACCATCCCACCCTGAAGTGAGAAACCCACGCCCCTCTCCTTCACGATCTGCACACACCCTCTGCCGCCCAGCGTGACAGCTCACCAGCCAGTCCCCTGGGATGGTCACTTAGCACCCCTGGACCTTTTTCTCATATCCAGAAAAAGGAATCACTAGAATACTCATTTGGAAAGATGCTAAGGGACTTTCTAAAAACACAGGCACCCTGTGAAACATTTCCTAGGGCAAAATGCTATTTCTTTCACCCAGTCTGACACCTGTTCCACCCATGGACAGGCCATAGGAGAGACTAGCAAGGCAGGTCTGAGGTGGGAAGCAGGGGGAGAAGGAGCCCACAATACAGGCCAGCCCTCGTAAAGCCTGCAGAGCGCCCCTGGGTCCCACACGCCACATCAGAGCAAGGAGACAGCAAGAGCAGGCCCAGAGAGGCTGCCGAGCACATGCAAGGGTCTGGGGTTGGGGGGGACAAGTGTTGCCCCTCACACCTGCAGGGAGCCTGGGTCAGGAGCAGGATAACAGAGCTAAGAGCCATCACCCCTCTGCCCCAGGTCCCACCATCTGTGTCAGAGTCTCTCTCGATTTCTTCCTGTGCTCTCCCAGAGCACCCCCCAAATCATTATTAACATTATAAATAAAAACGAGAGGCAAGTTCTTAAATGTAAAATATGCAGAGTTCCTCCCAGAACTCGCCGGGCAGTTCATAAATGCGACGGCTTTATTTGGCTGCTGATCCAGGCAGCTGATGAAGCATCTCCAGGTCCTGGGCTAATTGAAGCTGTTAACGAAGTAGAGGGGACAGAAGACCGTGGGCAGCTTCGGGGCTGCCTGCCGGGAACCAGACGGGCAGCCCTGGACTGAGACGGAGCCCGCAGTCTCCCCCGTATCGCCACGCCCGGCCACACCAGGGACCTGCGAATACCCAGAAAGGGAGCCCCTTCGCTGCAGGGACACCTCCACTCCTCCCCTGAGCCCTCAGAATGTCCACCCGGAGCCCGCTTGAAGAGCCAAGAGAAGTTCCTCCTTCTTACCTAGAGAAGGGTCTTTTCCAATTAAGATCTAGCTAAGGCTGATTTTTAGGACAACTTAGTGATTCTGGCCTGAGGATCCTTGTCCTCAAAACCCAGGCTGAGTGGAAACCACCCAAATGTCAACGCATCAGCAGATAAATGGTGACCGAATTGTGGCAGCTCCTAACAAGGAATGAAGTACTGACCCATCCCACCACATGGGTCATCCTCGAAAACCCTGCACCAAATGAAAGCAGCCAGACTCGAAGTCACATACTGTGTGATTCCGTGTACAGGAAATATCCAGAATAGGTACATCTTCAGAGACAGAAAAGTGATTAGTGGTGCCAGGGGCTGGTGAAGGGGAGAACAGAGAGCAACTGTTTAAAGAAGGTTTTAGGGGCACCTAAGTGGCTTGGTTGGTTGAACATCTGCCTTTGGCTCCCGTCATGCTCTCTCTCTCTCTCAAATAAATACATAAAATCTTTTTTAAAAAAATAAATAAATAAAATGAAGGTTTTATATCCATGAAGTTGGCTCCTCTTTATGGGTTTCAGATTTTTCAATCTGGAAACCCAGTCGACACCTAGCTCCATGATCCTGGTCCCCTGTATGGACAGGGGTGACCGGTGGGCCTCCAGCTTTCACCTCTTCAACCCATCCGAGCATCAAAAACAACAGCCAGCCTTTTGTCCCACATAGGGCAGGAGCAACGGAGCCTATGGGTGAGAAGCTCAGTATGGCGGAGAGAAGGAGGGGTTTCAAGTCAAAAGAACTGGTTCTGCGATGGTCCAGCTGTAAGATCTTGAACAAGTTCCTTAAGTTCTCTGGTCCTCAGCTTCCTCCTCTAGAAAACAGGGCTGGTGAGGCTGGTCTTGCCTTGTTCACGGATTTGTTGTGAGCATCAAATGCGATACCTTTATTATTATTGGTAACTCTTTAAAAATCAGTGTACTGGGGACACTTGGGTGGGGCAATCACTTAGGCAGCTGACTCTTGGTTTCAACCTCAAGTCATGACCTCAGGGTCATGAAATCAAGCCCCATGTTGGGCTCGAGCTCAGCACTGAGTCTGCTTCAGATTCTCTCTCCCCCTCTCTCTGCCCCTCCCACTCATACTCTTGCTCACAAATAAATAAAAAACATTTTAAAAGCCCAGTGTATTAACAAACAGATATGTACTAAACAACTACCAAACCACTAGCAATTGAGCTAAGTAATGGAAAGTGAGTTGGGTGGGAACCAGATGGGGGAGAGAACAGGTGTAAGACACAATGCCTGCCCTCCATATAGGAAGGCAAATCCAACACAGATGGCACCACTGGAAAGCAAAGAACAGTGATATCCGGTCTCAGGGGTGCGTTCCTGAAGGAAGTGTTGAGAACCCAGAGCCCTGGGTTCTAGGCATGCTCTGCTCCCAACCCTATGGGTCATTTGAGAATCACTTAAATATGGTGGTTTTAGTTTCCTCTTTTTTCCAAAGAGAGAGTCAAAATCCTCAAAGATTTGGCTTTCAAGCTGGATACTAAACAAAATTAAAAGAAAAAAGACAAACAGGAAATATATTTTTTAATACCTATGTCAGAAGACAGAGGCTCTTAATATGTAAAGGGGCTTTATAAAATCAATAGGAAAAAGATGAATACCCCAAAAGGATAACAACAAGTAAATAACACATGACTTTGTACAAAGATTTTCCTGTTAATTATCATAAAGAGAAATTGAAAACAGTCTAAAAGCCAAAGCAATAAGAATAGTTTTCATTTTAATCAGGCACAGTCATATCGCATAGTTAATGATAATCATATTTTTCACAATATTTCATGATAAAGTGTTCATAATAAAAGAGGAAAAGAAGACTGAAACTTTCAGGATGCCAGTTTTATGTTTTGTTTTTCCCAAAAAAAAAAAAAGGACAGTTATAGAGAGATGATAAATAGTCTGGAAGAATATACACCAAAAGGTTAACAGTAGTTATCTCTGAGTGTAGGTTAATAATTTTATTTCTCCTTTATACTTTTATGTTTTTCTGAATTTCTATAATGAGCACATTATTTTCTAATTTAGAAAAAATACGTTTAATCTATGATGCAACAGAATAGCAAATTCAGGGTTTTACATTCAGCTCCATTAAAATTTTATTCTAGCACCAAAGTGATAAAACCTTCACTAAAATAAATTTTCAAAGGTTATTAAAAACGGCCTTTATTATTCTGCGACTGTTTCTCTGTAACAGCATCTATCTCACTTAACTGCTGATTAACCTGCCTCTATTCTCAACTATTCATAAAATTTCTTGAGGGCAGAAATCTAGTCAAATTTATTCACAGCACCAAATATGATATTAGATGCTCAACAAATGTTTGTTGAATAAATGGTAAGAATGAAGAGATCACTGGTCTGGAGGAAATTGTCCAAGAGGCCACAGAAAGTGAGGTGGGCCATGGGGTGCCTCGTGGCTCAGTCGGTTAAGTGAGGGACTCTTGGTTTCAGCTCAGAATACGATCTCAGGGGGACGCCTGGGTGGCTCAGTTGGTTGAGCAGCTGCCTTCGGCTCAGGTCATGATCCCGGCGTCCTGGGATCGAGTCCCACATCGGGCTCCTTGTTCTGTGGGGAGCCTGCTTCTCCCTCTGCCTCTGCCTGCCACTCTGTCTGCCTGTGCTCGCTCTCTCTCTCTCTGACAAATAAATAAAATAAAAATCTTTAAAAAAAAAAAAAAAGAACATGATCTCAGGGTCGTGAGATCAAGCCCCGTGTCCAGCTCTGTGCTCAGTGGGAATCTGCTTGAGATTCTCTCTCACCCTCTGCCCTTCCCCCCAACTCGCACTCTCTCTGTTTTTCTAAAATAAATAAATGAATCTTAAAAACACTGAAAAAATAAAACAAAGTTTTGGTTTTTTTTTTTTTTTTTTTTTTTTGACAGACAGAGATCACAAGTAGGCAGAGAGAGAGAAAGAAGCAGGCTCCCCGCTAAGCAGAGAGCCCGATATGGGGCTCTATTCCAGGACCCTGGGATCATGACCTGAGCCGAAGGCAGAGGCTTTAACCCACTGAACCACCCAGGCGCCCCTAAAACAAAGTTTAAAAAAAAAGTGAGATGGGCCTTGAAGAATGGTAGCGGTGGAATGTTTATAAATCCATCCGTCTAGTCAGCGAGCATGCTGGGCCCCAGGCACGCTGCTGGACGCAGAGGCTGCTGAGTTAATAGGATCCAGAGCCTCGCTGGGAGGAACTCACAGCTCAGGGATAGAGGCAGATGCATAAAAAAATGATGGGAATAAAAATAATAAAGCTAGGCCAGGAGACACAAAAGAAGAAGCTGTCCGTGCCACTGGCAGGACAGAGCAGGAAGAGAAGCAGGGGAGAAGAGACAAAGCCAGGAGGACAGTGTTCAAGGGACAGGGAGAGGGAGGGCAGCCATCAAAACCAAGGTGGGGACGCTGGAGAGAGGGGCGGGCAGGGGCGACAGCATGCCTGTTGACTCTACATCCTTCCCTGTCACCCAGGTCCACGCGAAGTTCACAGGCAGGGAACCAAGGGCTAGAAACGTGCACGCCTTCTCAGGAGGGCTCTTCCATGTCCCTGGACCAAGGTTGGTGTCCCAGCGACTAAGCCCAGTGAGCTCTCCCTGATACCAGCTTGGCAGGAATCCTGTGCCCCCACATGCTGGTCTGGGCGAACGTGTCCACCTCTATATGGAAAATGATCTTAACTCTGAGAAGAGGCGGTCCTTAAACGGGGGAGCCCACAACCATGCTGTCCTCATCACTACGCCATCACCTCACGGTGAGAGAAAGGCAGGTGGAAGGAGGCTCTTCCTTTCACGGTTGGGTCTCTGATTCTGAATGGGTTTACTCTACAAGGCGAGCTAGAGGAACTTCTCCCAGGCAGCCCTGAGAGCGCACCCAGACTCCTGCATACCAGGAAGGGGGTTTCCTCCATCCCGGAAATGCCTCCCTCAAGGTCTGCTCGGAGGCTGTGAGCCGGACTGCACGGCTGGAGCACAGGCAAATGGGAATTAATGTGGTCTTCCGGCTGGGCTTCTCAGCAAGGTAACAAAACGTTGACATCAGCCTGAAAGTCATATTAGGCTTTGCACTATGTGGTGTGACCCGAGGTGCTGACACCCTGGCTGTCTGCCTTCCATGCTTCAGGAAAGCATGTGATTGGGAACAGAACTCATGACTTCAACGGCTTCCCAGAAACGCCCCTAGACAGCGAAGAACCCTCGGTGAGCAAATCCGTGAGCCTCTTCCAGGAAATGTGCACAGGGGGGCGTTTCATCGTTCTTCCCACCATCACTGAGTATCTCTTATGCGTCTGATGCTGTGACAGGTACTGGGGTGCAGCACGTGACCTCCAGAGGGGGAGCAGATAGAGACCCAGCCCATGAAACTTTCCCAGCACCATGGCGGTCTCTAGCTACCACCCTGTAGCTCAAGTTGGTTTTACCAGATGCCCTCCCTGCGCTGCCCCCCAATCACCCCTCAGTCCACCACCAGCTGCCTCAGCCCCTACCTGTCCATGGAAACTGCTCCCCTGGAGAACACCAGAATCTCCTCACTGTCACACCCACGGACAGGACCCTGGTTCCTCGGGTTACCTGACCTTCTTTGAATGTTCACTGCTGCCATATGACTCCTTTTTGAAATTCTTCCCTTTCTTCTCTGGTGTGTCCCTACTCCCTTACAGTTTTCCACAACCTTCCTGCCATAATTCTCCTTAAGCCCTCAAAGACCTCCCCATGTCCTACAGTTATAGACCCCACGCTTGTTGGTATAAAACCTCTTGTGATCCAGCTCCCGCCAGCTTCTCCAGACTCATCTGTCCCTCACTTGCCACTTCTCCCCATACCCGATGCTACGGCAGCCCTGAACCACACAGGATACTCCTCCCAACCCCGTACCCCCTCCTCCTCCCCTGGAGTACCTTTTTCCTCCACACCTGGCCATCTCCCTGGTGAACCTGGGCTGTTCTTCAGAACCTAAACATCGGCCACTTCCTTGTGAGGTCTTCCCTGACCAGTCCCCGCCCCCACTGACTCCAGAAAGAGTCCACTACCCCTCTTCTGGACCACCTCTGCCCCCTGCACTCATTTCCACTGTCCTGCTTGTCACGTTGTATTGTCACTGCTTCTGTGTCTGCCTCGCCCACCAGGTCCCAAACCTCCTAAAGGTAGAGATGATATCCCACTCCTCTCCAGCTCGCAGTCCAACTTCAACTACGAGTTGCTTATGGAGCAACTTTAAGGAGCTTTTGGCATCAGGGAAAAGATGCCATTGGCACTGATTTTTGAAGAATTTAGGTTTTTGACACAAAGGACATGGGGGATCCAAGTGCTGTTGCAGAAGGAAGCCAGGAGAAAAGCCGGAAGCCAGAGGTCCTGAGAAGAGAAAGGAATGTGAGCTCGTCAGTTTCTCCCCAGGATGGAGGGTGCAAAGGCATGCATGGGGAACCACAGGAGAGCACTTCCTTGTTTCCAGGCTCCTCAGCGCCTACCCAGCTGAAGGGACACCCCATTCCTCAAGAAGACTGGCACTTCCCTCGCCCCAACTCTCACCCCACAACCAGACCCTGATCATCTCCCGTGAATTCGCTCCCTTCCCAGCACTGTGAGCCCCCCAATGGGGCTTGGCATTTAGAGCCTGGCTGGTCAGACAGGACTTACGGCAGGAAATAGTAAGAACAAAACAACATACAGGATAAGAGCTAATTGGAATATCACCGAGGGCCAAATGCCATATGTTAAGTTAATAACTGTGCTGGGAGACCAATGAAAGGCATTCTTGCTGGCTGCTTTCTCGGGAAACGTTTATGGGGCAGGTGGCACTTCAACTACTCTCTGAAGGAGGGAACTCTTTGGAAATAGGCAGAAAGCAGCCAAGCAGGGGATTTACAGGGACCGAGACATAGATGCTGTGGCTCAGCACCATGGCCTTTCAGCTGCGTAGGTGGTGGAGTGTGGTTTCCTCGGCCAGGGAAGTCCGTCGAACATCTCTGTCCTGTGGAAGGGGGCTACTGTCATTCTTCCAGCTTCTCCCCGGTAGGAATGATGAGAGGTCTCATGCTAAACCCACTTAGAACTCCTGCTCTTGGCAATTCCTGCAGGTGATGAGGAGAACCTTAAATAAGAACACTTACCTTCCATGGAGCCTCTTGGGCAAAATTCAGATGGCGGGACAGCCTCTCTTCTGAGCTGCGGGGAAGCCACCTCTAAGAGGCTAATCTGCTTGGAGCGTGTTGCTCTGTTTCAGTGCTGGAAGCACCACAGTCAGAAAGAGGTCTGATCGCCAGGCACTCAGGTAGCCCTTCCAGTCACCACCTGGATGCCAAAGTAGGAAACAAACAAGAGGACTACGCCAGGGCATGTCTAAGGATGACTCAGGGTACCTTTGGTCCTGTGTCTCAGCCTATCTGGACAGGACAAAGGGGGACCCTAAAATCCCACAAAAATGTAGGATCACCCAAGAAGTGAGTTAGTTGGTGAGCAAGGAGTCCATCCCAAGCCCTAAAATATTTGAGCAGAAGTAGGCTTCCAGATTTCTTTGGCGTGGTGGTCCCAGGACTGTGCCCAAGATGGAAGGCCGCATGTTGGTTAAGTTACACCGAAGAGCTCTTACTTTGTCTTCATTTCCATTTTCTATCTTGATGAAAATTATGTCTGTTCATTTGGTTTTGTACCCTGCCACAAGATAAATAGAACCATGACTCATGTTTCACAACCTGCAGTGTTTTTATGAGCATTTGAGGGTTGGGGCATGAGCCCTCTTGCTGTGATTTTTTTCCCATCTGGAAAGACGGGGGGGTGTGTTCATGCTCCCTGCCACTGTGGCTCTCCAGTGTCACGTCTGTGCCATGCTCACTCTCCCACCCACCTCCCAGCCCACTTAAGGGCGTAAATCATAGGGACGAAGCACCGCTTTCACATTGGTCCCTGTCCACCCCCTGGGGGCAGCTGTGCTCAAGAGCCCCCAACGTAGGGAGGAATGGACCCTCTTGCTTTGACCACACTAACACGTCCTTTTTCAAACCTCCTTGAAAAGGTAAAACCCTGAGATCTGACAAGAGGCCAGATGACCTGAGACATGAACAAAGGCTTCTCAAAAGTGGCATGGGGGGAGTGGAAGAGAAACGTAAGAGCTCAGTGCATAATGTTATGCTTTAAACCACATGCCTTTTTCCAGACTGGGTTATTAAATTAATTCAGAACTTATGCTCACACTTAAAAGATTTCTGTCATATTTTATGAACATGATGATCTCAGAGTAATTTGCGCTGGAAATGTGTCATATTAAATCAGGGGCACTAATAAACTTTATTACTGAAACTCCACATGGATCAGACGTGGCAGATAAACCATCCTACTTTCGCACTCATATTCATGCCATTGAAATATGGCTCTTCCTATGGGAAAACATAAATAAGCTTGATAATATTCCCTCTGCCCCACCACAACTGTACCCGTCTGACCCAGAGGTGTCACCTGCCTGTCCTGCCCTCCCACACGGGAGCTTGTTCTAGGAGTAGGACAGATTGACCCAGGCAGAGATATTTCTTTGGGATTTTAAAACACTTTGACTTCCATGACTTTATCATCTTCCATTCACACTGGCATGGCCCTTATGCCCAACTGTGTATAACTGCTAAGAATTGTTTTACAGGGACAAGTATGGTATAAAAAGTACAGAGTGGTGAGTTACGACACCTGAGTTCTTCTGCTGCTGCTACCAGCTGGCTCTGCGATCTGAACACAAATCAGATGGAGGGTGTAATAGGGAGCGCGTAGGCACAGGGATCAGAGGTTTATTTCTATTTAACAGAGGTTTTTTGAAAGCCTAAAACGATCCAGGCCCTGTACGAGGGCACTAGAGATGCAGGAATGAATAGGAATTCAATTAGAATCCCAACAGGATTATTTGAGAAACTAAATTAAATTATCCTAAAATAGGCATGAATTTGTACAATTCCATAGAAATACTTGGTGATTTTTTTTAAAAATATCTCTATTTAAAAAATGAATGTCTGAGAAGAGCCAAGTAAATTCAGAAGGGTGGGAGAAGACTTGCCTCACCAGATAGGAAATACAAAGCCAAGATGTTCCAGATGAGGTGGCATGTGCAAACTTTCACCCAACAAACCCATGGATATGAGAACCAAGGCAGGAAGAAGAGAAGCCATTGGCAGTCTGTATTAGGAGCCAATGGACGTCCCACCAGTCCTCGCCAGCACAAGCAGTCAAGCATCTAGTTTCCCTATACTCAAGAAAACCGGAATTTTTTTCTCTAAAAAAAGAAAAATTTCACCAAAGTGGTCTGAATTCAGGCAGATGGGTTCATCAAAGGACAGGGGCTAGGGACAGAGTAAAAATAGGGGCATTAGGTGAAGGTCTACTTCTTACCTGGTGAGACAAAAGACCCTCCACCTTTTGCTACAGTTTCTACAAGGTAAGCCGTCAAGGACACCCTGACACACACCAACAGAACTCTGAAGCAGGAGACTGGATGACACTTCTCCAGTAGGGAAAAAAAGACCCCCCACATACCAACACGGGAGCGATGTGGTGCAAAGGGTCACGGCAACCATATCTGTACCCTCCCCAGTGAAGCCCCACCCGCTCCACACAAACAGCCTCCACTTAAGTGTGAACAGAGCCAAGGATCATCAGAGCCTTAAGGAAATCCTTCTCAAAGAAGATACAATCAAACACAAACATGAGTGAAAGAATCTGGAAAAAAAAGTAGACCAAACAATAATATCCTCAAGAGAGATGATTTTCCAACTGTAAAGCAAAAGTAAAGTGCTATTCGAAAGGCCCAGCTTGAAAATAAGAAAGAACCCTTGGAAATTAAAATTGAGAACCAAAATAACATTATTCAAAAGAACTAAAATTAAAAGTTAAGGAAATCTCCTATAAATTAAAACTAAATGACAATAGAGTACAAAAGAGAGATGGAAAACATATGAATATCTAGATGAAAATCCAAATAATAAGAATTTAATAAATATAGAAGAGAAACATTTATAGGAAGAAAATTATTCATGGAAAAATTAAATAAAATTTCCCAGAACCAAAGGACATGAGGATATTCTGAGTGACTAGCATAGTGAATGGGGGAGTGGGGAGATCCACATCAAGGAACACCATTGTGAAATTTCAGAACATCCAAAATAAAGAAATAATCCATAAAAATTCCATGGGTCAGGGTGGGAAGTGAAGGGAGCAAGTGCATATAAAGAAATGGGAATCAGAATATGTCTGACTTCTCAAAAGAAATTTTAAATGTCAAATGATAGTGGATCAAGACCTTAAAATTACAAGGTGAACAAAAAACTCAGTTGCACATCCATACATTAACAATGAACAATCCAAATAAGAAACTAAGAAAACAATTTTGTTTACAACATTAAAAAGAGTAAAATACTTAGGAATAAATTTAACCAAGGAGGCAAAGGACTTGTATACTGAAAACTATAGAACATTCTTAAAGAAATTAAAGAAAATATAGGGGCACCTGGCTGGCTCACTCAGTAGAGCATGCAACTCTTGATCTCAGGGTTGTGAGTTCAAGTCCCATGTTGAGTGTAGAGATTACTTTAAAAAATTTTTTTAATTAAAAAAAAAGAAGACACAAAAATGTAAAGATATCCCTGTTCGTGGACTAGAAGACATAGTAAGATAACAATACTGTTCAAAGTGTTCTACAGATTCAGCACAATCTCTATCAAAATCCCAACAATGTTTTTGCAGGAATAGAAAAATCTATCCTAAAATTCATATGGCACCTCAGGGGACCCAAAATAACCAAAACAATTTTGAAAAAGAAGAACAATGTTGGAAGAGGTCTCTCACACATTCTGATTTTGTCACATACTACAAAGCTATGGCAATCAAAACAGGGTGACACTAACATAAAAGTAGACATACAGACCAATAGAACAGGATGCAGAGCCCAGAAATAAACCCTACCATATATGGTCAACAATTTTTGACAAAGATGCCAAAACCATTCAACAGTCCACCAAACGTTGATGGGAAATCTGGATATCCATATGCAAATTAATGCAGTTAGACCTTATGCCATATACAAAAATTAACTCAGAACAGATCAACAACCTAAACAAAAGGGCTAAATCTATAAAACTCTTAGAAGAAAATATAGAGGGAAATCTTCATGGCATTGGATCTGGCAACATTTCCTTCACTATGGCACCAAAAACACAAGCAACAAAAGGAAAAATAGATAAATTTAATTCATTCATAATTAAAACCTTTGTGCATCAATAGACACTATCAACAGAGTGAAACGAGAACTTACAGAATGGGAGAAAATATTACCAAATCATACATTTGATAAGAGATTGATATTCAGAATATATAGAAAGAGCTCCTACGACTCAACAAACAACAAACCCAATTCAAAACTGGGCAAAGGACTTGAATAGTCATTTCTCCAAAGAAGATCTACAAATGGTTAATAAGCACATGAAAAGATGCCCAACATCACTAATAAGCAAATCAAACACAATGAGATACTGCTCTACACCCATTTGATGGCTATTATAAAATACAAGTTTTTTAAAAAACAGAAATAGCAAGTGTTGACATGGACAGAGGGAAATTGGAACCTCTGTGCATTGCTGGTGGGAATGTAAAATGGTGCACTGCTATAGAAAATGATATGACAGTTCCTCAAAAAAATTAAACTCATAATTATAATGTGATCCAGCATTTCTACTTCTAGGTATATACCCAAAACAAGTGAAAGCAGGGACTCGAACAGACATTGGTATACTCATGTACCAACCAGCCATCAACCAATGAAAGGATAAATGCCATGTAGTATAGCTGTACAATGGAATAGTTTTATTCAGCAATGAAAAGGAACAAAGCACTGTTACCTGAAACAATATGGGTGAATCTCAAAAAAATTAGGCTAAATTAAAGAAGCCAGAGTAAACGTTATGTGATCCCATTTACCTGATATTTCTAATGAGGAAAAATCTGTAGAAACAAAGTAGATCAGTGGGTTGACTGGGACTACAGGTGACTGAGGAGGCTGACTTTAGCTGGGCACCAGGAGACTTTGTGTGATGAAACTGTTCTAAAACTGAGCATAGGGATGGTTGTACAACTATATAAGTTTGCTGAACTCGTTCAACCATACGCTTAAAAATGGATAAATTTTATGGTATGTAAATTGTGCCTCCATAACTCTTGTTTTTTAAAAAAAAGTGTTAGTCATTCTTCCCAACACATAATATATTTCCCAAAGAGCTTTATTCACTTTGTTCTGAAATTCTGAACGTGAGCAGGGAGGGGTTGCCAGGGTGAGGGAGGCAAAATAAAAAAGATCATATTGTCCCCTCTACTACCTAATGATACCCAGAAGGAAGAACTACAGGCTTTGGGGGCTGCCATGTCATGAGGCATCAAGAAGACATATGGCGGAGTCAGAGTTCCTCTTCATTCAATGGGAACTTGAAGGGCAACATTGCCCTTTGAAACTCCCAGGTGCTGTTTCTCAAGCTCCCCTTGGGACATCAGAACACTGGTGCAAAGTGAAGTCAGCCCCAGAGAGAGGGATAGTGCTTCTCCTCACTCTCCCACTGCCAATTAGCAACCTGAAGAAGGAAGAAGAGAGGAGTCTCCACCATAAAGTGATCAGAGGAAAAGAGGGGAGCCGAAGGTGAATGTGTGTAAATGTGGGTATGTATGTGGGAGCCCACAGTAAACCCATCTATACAAACACACTCATGTGCTTATATGACATAAAATCCAAAATTTCATCACAATTATATTACATATTTTTAATTATAGGGAAACAAGAAGATGGCAGTACACTCCAATACTATTCTTTGTTAATTTTTAACTTGAAAGCTAATGTTACTAAAAAAAAAAAAAAATCCCTTTTTACTTGGTCCACATGCAAATCCAAGTTTTTGTGTAATGAAATTTATGCTAATGCAAATACGATTTTTCCAGATGAAAAGAGCCTAGAGGGATGCCTGGGTGGCTCAGTGGTTTAAGCGTCTACCTTCGGCTCAGGTCGTGATCCTGGAGTCCTAGGATTGAGTCCCACATCTGGCTTCCAGCTCAGCGGGGAGCCTGTTCTCTCTCCCCTCTGCCGGCTGCTCCCCTTGCTTGTGCTCTCTCTCTCTCTGTAGCAAATAAATAAATAAAATCTTTAAAAAAAAAAAAAAAAGAGTGGATCAAGTCACTCTTCCCACTCCTAGCCTGTGTCTGGTCTCAGACTCTTTCCAGCAGGAAGCTCCAGAAATCTAATTAACAACCGATGGATATTATTTTTTAACTAACCAATTAATTAATTAAAAAATAAAAGTCTAGAATGTTTCAAAATCAACGCTATTAATGAAAGAATGGACATACTGGAAAACAAGGAAACAAATGATAAACACAGTCAGTGGGTTGAAACAAAAACTTTCACCAGCTTCATCAGTCTGGAAATCTACCTTCTCTAACATAACCAGGGTATGTGGTCGCTATTGTCACTGTTAAGTGTGCAAGAAGATGAGGAAGAGCAAGGAGGCAGAAGTAAACTGTGTGAAGGAAAACCGAAGTAACACAGGTCCCCAAAGATAATTCTTCTGCTTGTATTTCCAGAGTGGCCAGTTCCATAATCAGATTAGGAAAACATTGACAGAATTTCTACTCTCCCATTGTGCTTTACAGTCATAACAAATGGTGTGATTCGTTTATATGGAAAAGTTCATCTAAAGCAAATGTAGAAACTAGGTTTGAACTCTGCTGCTCGCAGGTGCTCAAGCAATGCATGTACCGGCTTAGGCATGGGTAAGATATGGAGAATAATTCTTACTTCTCAGGATTGTTTTGGGAATAAAAGAGTGCCATTGCCACAAAGAAACCACCCAGGAAAGGGTGAATGCATCTGCTGTTCACCACCCTACGTGCACGCACACATGGCACAGGTCTTACCCTGAGAAGCTTTGCCAGCACTTCCCATGCAGAAATAGAAAGGAACCATTCTTAAGAAACCCAAACAGACACACCAAGATTAGCATGGTAATGGATATTTCTGCTCCCAGGAAAGAAGACCTGGTTACTGGAAGCAGCAAAGGGTCACCTTATTCTCCTGCCTGGCCAGGTTCTGATAGGAACCGGGATTAGGGGGCACCAGAGCCCCCAAATCTGGCTAGGAATCTGCTGAGGGAGAGCCAGCCTCCTGATGATGAGGTCAAGGCTGCATATTCAAGCCCCATAAGGAGATTTATCCTGGCAACAATCTTCCTCCTGGCCCGACCCACACATACATGTGTCCCACTGGATGGAGGAGCTATGTCTGGGGGTTGGGAGAAGCAACTAAATGCAATCTGTTCCCATCATCAGGAAGGAAGGAAGGAAAAAAAAAAAAAAACCCTCAAAACATTGGTCCTATTGACAATAAGGCCAGATGTCCTTTTCAAATATCGGTATCTGACAGGGGCCTCAAAAAAGCAGGACTCTGGACTAGAGAGAACTGTATTTCTCAGAGAAAACATTCAACGGCTATAGTAAAAGTCAAACTAATGGTGGCTCACACATGATAGCTCATTTCCTCCACACCTAAGGAGTGAAGTGTAAATAATCCGGGACAGTAAGGCAGAGCCGTCATATCAGGACTCCAGGTTCCTTCAAGCACGTGGTCCTCACAGACTCAACATGTGGTTTCCATTTTGTAATTTCAGCTGACTACTGTGGCTCTTCCATTCTGAGTACATTCCAGCCAGAAGAAAGGGGAAAGACCAAGGCAAAGCACCAGATTTCCCTGGTGTTTAAAGGTACAACTAGAAAGCTGTGCGTATTACTGGAGTTCACATCCCAATGACTAGAACCAAGTCATAAGGAACAGTAACACCTAGCTGCAAGGGAGGCTGGGAGATGTAGTCTTACTGTGAGTGGCCATGTGGGTAGCACAATTTGGGGGATATATTGGTTTCCTAGGGCTGCCATCATACAGTACCACAAACTGAGTGATTTAAACAACAGAGATTTATTCTTTTATGGTTCAAGAAGCTACAAGTCCAAAATCCAGGTGTTGGCAGAACTGGTTCTGGAGGTTCTGAGGGAGAAACACTCCCATCCTGCTCCCCCAGCTTCCGGTGGCAGCTGACAACCCTTAGTGTTCTTGCCTTTGACTGCATCTCCCCAATTTCTGACACCACAGTCACACGGCCTTTGTGTTTTAGGATGCAAACCTTCCTTTCCTTTCTGGTGTATAGAGACACCAGTTATCTTAATGTGAGATCATACTGCTAAGATGCTATTTGGAAATAGGGGCACATTCACAGGCACCAGGAGTTACGACTGGGACGTCTCTATCTGGAGCATACCACCCAGCACAGCACAGGGAATTACTGCCAAAGGAGGAGGAGAATGGGGGATACTGGTGAACGCCTGCCACAGTACACTGGGAAACCGCATCAGGGAGCCTCCACCCAGAACTCACTTCCCTCGTCTAGTTTATCTAGAAGTGAACCCAACCAGCATTCCCTTCTGCAAACCCTTCATTTTCTTTCTTTTTTTTTTTTTTAAGATTTTATTTATTCATTTGACAGAGACAGAGACCACAAGTAGGCAGGGAGGCAGGCAGAGAGAGAGGAGGAAGCAGGCCCTCTGTGGAGCAGAGAGCCCAATGGGGGGCTGGATCCCAGGACCCTGGGATCATGACCCGAGCCGAAGGCAGAGGCTTTAACCCACTGAGCCACCCAGGCGCCCCAAACCCTTCATTTTATAGACAGTTCCCATGTCTCGTGTCCCCCACACTCACCTATTCTTCTCCCACAGATCCACATCTGGAAACGCCCTCCATGCTTCTCCTCTCAGCCCAGCCCTGTTTCAGAGGTTGGCGACTCCCAAGGCTTTTTCCTTTGCCCAGGAGACAGTGGCAAATAGCTGCCGCCCTGAGGAGTGGGGCCACATTATGGCTTTTGTGGAACCGACATGCTTTGCCTTCATGGGCCCTTTCCTCTATTAAAAAAAAATTAGGGGCGCCTGGGTGGCTCAGTGGTTAAGCCTCTGCCTTCAGCTCAGGTCATGATCTCAGGGTCCTGGGATTGAGCCCCACATTGGGCTCTCTGCTCAGCAGGGATCCTGCTTCCCCCCTCTCTCTCTGCCTGCCTCTCTGCCTACTTGTGATCTCTCTCTCTGTCAAATAAATAAATAAAATCTTTTAAAAAAACTATTAAAATGTACATTTAAATGTTTATATTTAAATTTTTTATTTTATGAATTTTATATAATAGCATATATCATTAATATAATTAGTAATTATTTTAGAATTATAATTTTAAATATATGATATATTCTATAATAATATTTA
Source organism: Enhydra lutris kenyoni (assembly GCF_002288905.1). NCBI lineage: Eukaryota > Metazoa > Chordata > Mammalia > Carnivora > Mustelidae > Enhydra > Enhydra lutris. Next base: position 34,602,700 of record NW_019154095.1, read on the forward strand.
TATATTATAAATATAAATTATATTTATGTCATAAATATAATATATAATGATTATAATTTTAAACATATTATATTATATAATTATAAATATGTTTATAATTATAATTATTATTAATTAATAATATAATATAGAATATATAAATTATTTTATATAATTTAGTTATATTTTATTGCTACATTGCTATAAATCAATGTCTTGATTATTATATATTAATATATTGTTATGTATTATTATATATTAATATATTAATTGTATATGTTAGTATAGTAAAATGAATATTTGGATGTTTATATTAAAATTATATATTATGACTACATTGCTATAAAAACCAATGTATTTATATTATATATAAAAACATTTTCTTCAACTGAAAAAATTTTTTCTCATCATTTCAAAAAAGTCTTTAAAAGTATGTAGACACTGGGCACTGATCTCCTTGCTTAATGGTAAGTCATCCCAACTGGAGAGCATGTTAAAAGGAACAGCAGAGACAGCAGCCACCAGATCTGATCACAACTTCTGATCAGAGAATGGGAAGCGATACCCACCACGTCCCCCTCCCCCTAACAAATTGTTCACTTTATTTGCTCTCACAACAACTTAGGGGCATACAACAAGGCACCAAACAACCCATTGTTAGGTCAGAAAGGGCAGCCTGCTTTCAGAGCTAAGAAACAAATTTCCTCACTCCAACTGTGTTGCCACCACTGTTCTCAATCTCAACATGAATTGGAAGAAGCGTGCCCACGCCATACAACATGGTGGACACAAAGCCTTTATTGAAGGTTGAGAGAAACTGCCCATTCTTCAACATCATGAACCATTCAATCCTGCATCACAAGTCTGACTAATCCCCAAATATATTTCATCCCATACTTGTCAATTCTATTATTTCCTGATGCATTTAGTTTCCACTCATAAACTGACCTAGAAGACATATTTGTGAGGGTGACCAACTCATCCACTAAAACTCGTGGATCTCATCAAACCTCTCAGTCTCAGGCAAACCAGGACAGTTGGTCAAGCCATAATGGTATCTAGGTGTCATCCTCTGTTCACATTTATGTGTTTTGACCAATAAGATGAAAAGTGCTGAGAACTTTTCTAAAGTAGTGATTGTAGTTCTGGAAAGTTCAAGTGGAGAGTCCAATGCTACCACTCAGCAAGATGTACCTGGCAGTAAATGTGGCCAAACCAAGTCCCCCTGGCTTTCATGGCATCTTCTGTGTGGAAAGGAATGGCTGTGAGTCAGCTCCCTCTTTTCTGGGCTCCCTGGAACAGTCTCTTCTAGAAATATTTTAGACGAATTGCCAAAGGAGAAAAGGGAGTTGGGCTGTGGTTCTCAAACCACAGTGCACTTAAGAATAAGTAGAACTTGTTAAAAGTATGTTTTTCTGAGCCCTATCCCCAGAAAGTTTAGCTTCAGAGAGTCCAAAAAGCAATCTTTCTAACAAGAACTCCAGCAATCCTGATGTACATAGTTAGTGGGTGGACCACACTGTTTCAAACTCAAGCAGGAAGGAAACCTGAGAGCTGCTCCCCATCTCAGTAAGAAAAGCAGAACTGCACTCATGAAAAGGGAGGCACTTAGTGGTAGGACTGCTGTTATCTAAAAAGCACATTCTTATAAATCTTGAGAATGTTGCAAAGCATATCTCAGTTAATCAAGATAACCATGCTCTCTCTCTATATATATATATGTTGTGTCATACATTTACCTATAATGCATACAGACAATGACATAAACGAGATAACAGCCACTAAAGTGACTGTATATAACAGGCATTTAATACATATTTATTCATATATATCCCACGGTGATATGTTTAACATATATGTATATTAACAAATCCATAGTCCCATTTTGACCACGTTAAATCTGAGATTAAATGGCCATAAGATAACCAAATAGAGTTGACAAATGGGCAGTTGTGTATAGGAGCCTATAGCTCTGGAGTTTGGTCAAGGGTCAAGTTAGGGCTAAAGATACAGATTTAGAAAGTGATCCACATAAAGCTTGTAGCACTTCAATAAAGCACAAGCCATGGGGGCTGGGATCTTGATGTTAAGTCAAGATCAAAGGCCCCATAACCTCACTGGCATGAGCTTGGCTCTCTACATGAAGCCAGGAACCAATAAAGCTTAGGCTAGCCATAACTAGAAATTAGAATGTTTATCAGCTTAGAATATAGTTCCAAGGCCATGTGTGGAAGTCCTTTGCTTCTTGAGGTAAAAACCCTAATTCATTCATAGCTCAGTACAGAAACTCATGGGCCCCAGGCAGAGGCAAGCACAGGATGATCACACAACCCAAGACACCAAAAGGAAAAAAATTCTCACCAACAACATCCCCAAGGAAAGATGCACTTGGACCAAAATCACAGAATATATGAGGAAGGCCAAAAACAGGGCAAGCAATCTACAAACCCCACACTGCCAAACCCATCCCAAAAAAAGAGGGAAGAAATTACATCTGCAGAACTAGAGATAATAGAACAATCTGAAAGAAACTTTGAAATTGGTTCAGTGGGAAATAGAAAATCATTTAAGGGTTTTGAGAAAAAGCTGAACAGGCTGAAAGTAGTGTTTTAGAATTACTAGGGTGGCAATGACATGGAGAAGTTAGAGATTAGAGCAGCAGGAATAGCCAAGAGGATTTACACCATCTACCTACTGGTAGTGTTCTCTTCCTCTTCTGAACTCCCCTGAAATTAACTGGCACATCTCTTATGACCTTGTGACCTCACCACTTTAATCTGTGTTTTAAAGCTACCTCCACATATATAAACCATATAAAGGAACTCGCCAAACTCAAAGCTCCTTTGCAGCAGAATAGATGATACATACATAGGTACATAGATAGATACGTAAATGATAGATAGATGATGATAGATAGATACATAGACAGACAGACACTTTTCTATATCCCCCAGAGCACCTAACATAGTGTTCTGGGCCCATGGGAGATATTCATAAATAATGTTTCATAAATAAACCACCCAACAAATGAACAAAAGCTATGTTAAAATCTGATTGATCAGACCTTGCTCTGTGGACCTCTAACTTCAACTGGAACACAAAACCAAGCTGATGGCACATCATTAGCTTATCTCCCCAGGACCTGATTGGCTCCTAAACTTGTTCTCTTCTTAGCCTATGTGTACATCAACTGTCAGTGTATTTAAAAGTCAGCTGAATTCAGTGACAGCTTTAAGCCCTGTAGCACTGATGAAAATCTTTTGCTATGTGTGGATTTCCCTGGTGCAGATTGCTATATAACCTGTCTTCCCCTTCAAATTGATTGTCACTCCATAGACTTTTGACTAATCATTATAGTAGGTCTTGCCCTAAATCCGACTACCCCATTTCTAATTAGATAGAACATTTCTCCTTCCCTCTTTGAAGAAAAGGTCCGATGTAATGGCCAGTGCCTGGAAAAGAGCAAAAACTTAGGAACTTACACAGGGGCACAAACCTGCCACACTGAAGAGCATAACAGCAAAGATTTTAGGACTTCCTGTGAGGCCCAGAGCCATGCTCATTTCCAAAGCTTTCCTCATTATGGTGGTGGTAATAATAATGAGGGTGACAGTGATGCCAATGACACAAAGCGATCTTTTTTTTTTAAGATTTTATTTATTTGACAGAAATCACAAGTAGGCAGAGAGGCAGGCAGAGAGAGAGAGGGGAGGAAGCAGGCTCCCTGCCGAGCAGAGAGCCCGATGCTGGACTGGATCCCAGGACCCTGAGATCATGACCTGGGCCGAAGGCAGAAGCTTAACCCACTAATCCACCCAGGTGCCCACAAAGCTATCTTTGATTGAACACCCGATATCACCAGATATTATATTGGGCATCTTTCATACAAGTTGGCATGTAGCCTTTCCTAGAATCTAGTTAGGAAGGTACTAGCATGTCCTGTCCACCTTACAGATGAGAAAATTAAAGATGAAGATGTTAAATAGACGTTTTTGTAAAAATCTAGTAGTTGTCAAAGCCAAGATTCAAACCTAAGTCAGTGTGAATGCAGTTTCCATTCTTTCCATTTCCTCACACTGCTTCCACTATATATGCCCAAGCTCCAACAAAACACCCAGGGGCATCCAGACACTCTGAATAATTATCTCAAGGACTTCAGATGACGAACATGCATTTTGGAGCTGGAATGTTTTCCCATGAGACTGGAATCATGACCAGGCACCAGCTTGCTCAGTTTTTATTCCAATTCCATTCATGACTTCTTCAAGAGAATGACTAAATAAATCTGGTCTTATCATGCTCCCTCCATTTCGCTCCACTGAGAATGAACTGATCCAGTTCAGCTCCAGATTTTTGTGTCCCCATTGTGAAGCCAACTACCCGCCCACATGGCCAAAGCAACTGCAAACAAACAGCTCTGAAAAATTAATGGACTTCTTTGGGGATACAGAGTAAGACCATAATAGAAAAATCATATTCACAGCACATTCTAGTACTTGCATCATTGAAATAGTCCATTGCCAGTGTGGTCCAAACACATTGTACTGGCTTGCTCTCTATGGCTCAAAGTAACTACAGAATTAATTATTTTAAATAGTTTCAAGAAGCTTAGAATGAGTGATATTTTTTAATTACTCTACTAAGCACATGACCATCAACAAGACAATGGTCGATTCTGTGGTCAATTCACACTATAATATTATAAATTAGTAAAAATACATGAATTACAGCTACTTGCAACAACATGGATGAATCTTAGACATACAATTACCAAGGATGCCAAGAAATAGGGTCAAGTGACTCAAAATCCAGAGGGGAAAAAAAACAAATAGAAAAAAACAGTGATCCCTATTAATTAGAGTTATCAGATAGTGACTTTAAAGAAACTATGATTAATATATTCAAGAAAGTAAAGGAAAAGATAGCAAATTTTACCAAAGAACTGAAACTGTTAAGGGAAGAGTCAAATGGAAATCCTAGAAGTAAAACAATAAAATTATTGGAATTAAGAATTAACAGAGGGGTTCAAGAGCAGATTAGATATAGCCAAAGAGAGGATAATAAAGCATAGAGGAAAAGGAATGAAAAATGAGGGGTGAGGGGATAGCATAAGAGGTCTAGGCATATGGTAAATACATCCAGTATATTTATCACTGGAGTCCCAGCTGAGAGGAGAGAGATAATGGGATAGAAGCAGTTTTCAAAGAAATACTGGCTGAGGATTTTCAAAAAATGATGAAAACATCAAGCCACCGAGTAAAGAACTTCTACAAAACCGAGGCAAGATTAATACAAGGAAAACCATGTTTAGATATTCACAGAAAAACTGCTAAAAAACAAAGCTAAAGAGAAAAATTTTTAAAGTAGTCAGGGAGGGGGAGAGGACACAATTTTTTTTTTAAAGAACAAAAATAAACTGACAACTAAGCAATAGAAAAAATGGAAATCATAAGACAGTCAAAGGAAATGTTTAAAGTACTTCAGGAAAGCAATTGCTAACCTAAAACTCTATACTCAGTGTAAAAATCCTTCACATGTGAGGACATAATAAAGGACAAAATAAAAAAATTTTAGATAAACAAAAACTGAGAGAATTTATCATTAGCATATCTGCATTAAAAGAAACACTAAAAGGATTTTTTCAGGCAGAAGATAAATGCTTCCAGATGGAAACACAGTAACACAAGAAGGGAGAACAGATGGGACGCCTGGGTGGCTCAGTTGGTTAAGCAGCTGCCTTCGGCTCAGGTCATGATCCCAGCGTCCTGGGATCGAGTCCCACATCGGGCTCCTTGCTCATCAGGGAGCCTGCTTCTCCCTCTGCCTCTGCCTGCCATTCTGTCTGCCTGTGCTCGCTCTCTCTCCCTCTCTCTCTCTGACAAATAAATAAATAAAATCATAAAAAAAAAAAAAAAAAAGAAGGGAGAACAGCAACTTTTGGTAAAATTTATGGATAAATCTAAATTAATATTTACTGTATAAAACAATAATACTAATATTCTGTGGAGCTCAAAGTATATGAGGAATTAAATATGTGTTAACAATACCACAAAAAGCAAAAGGAGAGTAAATAGAGTTAAAGTGTTATAAAGTTGGGGTGCCTGGGTGGCTCAGTCATTAAGCATCTGCCTTTGGCTCAGGTCATGATCCTAGGGTCCTGGGAATCAAGCCCTGCGTCAAGACCCACATCGGGCTCCCTGCTTGGTGGGAAGCCTGCTTCTCCCTCTCTCACTCCCCCTGCTTGTGTTCCCTCTCTTGCTCTGTCTCTCTCTGCCAAATGAGTAAATAAAATCTTTTAAAAATAATAAAATAAACAATAAAGTGTTATAAGGTTATTGCACTGTCCAGGAAGTGATAGAAGTGATAGACGTATTCATTTAAGATAGGTTATAACAAAACAATCATACATAATGCAATCTCTGGGGTAATCACTAATGAATAATAAAAGAATGTACAAATAACAATCTAATAGAGTAGGGAAATGATTTTTTTAAATACCTGATTAAGCCAAAGGAAAGAAAAGAGAACAAAATTAACAAACAATGGAACAAATACAAGGTAAATAGTAAAATGATAGGTTTAAACCTTACTGCCAGTAGTTACTTTAAATATAAATGGACCAAATTCCCCAATTAAAAGCAAGGATTGTGAGACTGGATAAAAATAAATAAAATGCAACTGTATGTTACAGGCATACCTCAGAGACATTGAGGATTTGGTTCCAGACCACCACAATAAAGCAAATATTTCAATAAAACAAGTCAAATGAATTTTTGGCTTTCCCAGTACATATAAAAGTTGTCTACACTATGCTGTAGTCTGTTAAATATACAATAGCATTATCTTTTAAAAAGTGCATAATTTTAAAAAATGCTTTATTGCAAAAAATGCTTACCATCATCTGGGCTTTCAGGGGTCATAGATCACTATAAAAAATATAATGATAATGATAAAGTTTAAAATATTTTGAGAATTACCAAAATGTGACACAAAACACAAAGTGAGCAAATGCTGTTGGAAAAAAATGTCACTGATTGGCTTGCCTATCAAACAGGGTTGCCATAAACCTTCAATCTATAAAAAATGTAATATCTTCAAAGTGCAATAAAGCGAAGAGTAATGAAATGAGGTAATTCTTGTACAGCAATACATCTTAAACATAAGATTACAGAATGAAAAGCTATGTGGAAGGTTTAAAACATAGCCACAAATCCTTTGATTCTCCTCATTAAAGGTGGGGGTTTAACTCCCCTCCCTGATTTGAACAGGTTTTTGACTCCTTCAGCCAATAGTATATGGCAGAAGTAACACTTGTTTTCAAGGGTATGTCATAAAGGCTATGCAACTTATGCCTTGTATGATGAAGCATTCACTCTTGGAGCTCTGAGCCTCTTTGTAAGAATCTGACTACCCTGAGCCTTATGTGCTATAAAAAAGCCTGAGCTACATAGAAGGGGCATGGGCAGACACTCCAGCAACACTCCTAGCTGAGCTCAATCTCCAGTTAGCCTGGTCCAAGTACAAGATGTGTGTGTGTGCATGCGCGTGCACGTGTGTGTGTGTGTGTGTGTGTGAGAAAAATCTCCAGATGACTCTAGCTCCCAACCATTTAAGTCTTTCCAATCACAATTCCAGACATTGTAGAACAGAGATAAGGCATCTCTGCTAAGCTCTGTGCAAATTCCTGACCCATAACACCTCTGAGTTGTTGGTTTATGCCACTGTTTTGGGGTGTTTTGTTATACAGTAACAGATAACTGGAAAATGTTAAAACTAAAAGGATGGATGGAAAAAGATACACCAAGCAGAGATTATTCAAAAGAAAAATGTTGTATCTAGACAACTATCAGACAAAGTAAACTTTAAGGCAAGCAATTTTTTAAATTTACATTTCCTAATAATACAGTGGTTGGTTCAACAGAAAAATATAGCAGTATTAAATTTGTCACACATGGGGCACCTGGGTGGCTCAGTGGGTTAAAGCCTCTGCCTTCGGCTCAGGCCCTGATCCCCGGGTCCTGGGATCAAGCCCCATATCGGGCTATCTGCTGAGCAGGGAGCCTGCTTCCTCCTCTCTCTCTCTGCCTGCCTCTCTGACTACTTGTAATCTCTGTCTGTCAAATAAATAAATAAAATCTTTAAAAAAATTTGTGCACACATAACAACATAGCTTCAAAATATATAAAGCAAAATATATAAAGCAAAAACTGACAGATCTAAGGGAAAAAAACATACATATTTACAAGTATGGTTGGAGATTTTAACATGGTCTTGGAGTATATTTTGAAGGATCGACATCATTCAGAGTATATTCCCTGATAAAACTGAAATCAAACAAGAGATCCAAAATAGAGAGATAACTAGAAAATCTCTAGATGTTTAGAAATTAAAGAATATACTTTTCTAATTGACCCATAAGTCAATGTAAAAAAAAAAAACCTATGTTAAAATATCAAGCTTCTAGTCAACAACAATAAAATACCATTAATAAAGAAAAAAGGCAAATCATAGAATGGAATAGGTATTTGCGATACATATGGAGATTAGAAAATACCCTTAAATGAATGGAAATAAAAATAACATAAAAAATGGTTGGATTTAATAAAATAGATATAAACAACCCACTATACCCACCAGAATGCCTAAAAAATTTTAACTAACAATATTAAGTGTTGTCAAGGATAGATATGGAGGAACTAGAATTCTTACACACTGTTGGTGGACATGTGAATTGGTACAACCACTTTGGAAAATTCTTTAGAAGTATTTATTATAACATGTACATACCCTAAGACACAATAATTACACTCCTATTATACCCAACACAAATGTCCATTAACAGTAGAATGAAAGGGCTCTCTGCCTCTCCCCATGTGGTAGACAGCCACTTCTGGTGTAGTGCCAGCCACATCCCCCGATACACAATGGTGAAGGTCCGAGTAAACAGATTTGGCCATATTAGGTCACCAGGGATGCTTTTAACTCTGGAAAACTGGATATTGACACCATCAATGACCCCTTCATTGACCCAAACTACATGATCTACCTGTGTTGGTAGGATTCCACCCACAGCAAATTCAGTAGTATTGTCAGGAAATTTGTCATCAATGGAAAGCCCATCTCCATCAATGGAAAGCCCATCTTCATCATCCAGGAACAAGACCCCACCAACACCAAAGGGAGTGATGCTAATGCTGAGTATGTTGTGGAGTCTCCTGGGGTCTTCACCACCATGGAGAAGTCTAGGGCTCACTTGAAGGTGGGATCAAGAAGTCATCATCTCTGACCTTCTGCTGATATCCCATGTTTGTGATGGGCATGAACCATGAGAAGTATGACAACTCCCTCAAGATAGTCAGCAATGCCTCCTATACCACCAACTGCTTAGCCTTCTGGCCAAGGTCATCCATGAAAACTTAGGAATTGTGGAGGAACTCGTGACCACAGTCCATGCCATAACTGCCACCCAGAAGACCATGAACAGTCCCTCTGGAAAAGTGTGGTGTGATAGCCAAGGGGATGCCCAGAACATCATCCCTGCTTCTACTGGTGCAATCAAGGCTAAGTTAACCCCAAGCTGAACTGGAAGCTCACCAGCATGATCTTCTGTGTCCCTGCCCCCAAAGTGTCAGTTATGGATCTGACCTGATGCCTGGAGAGAGTTGCCAGATATGATAACATCAAGAAGGTGGGAAAGCAGGGATCCTGGGCCACACTGAGAACCGGGTCATCTCCTGCAACTGTAACAGTGATACCCACTCTTCCACCTTTGATGCCAGGGCTGGCATTGTCCTCAATTGTAAGCTCTTTTCCTGGTATGACAATGAATTTGACTACAGCAGTTCGGTGGTAGACCTCATGGTCCTCATGGCCTCCAAGGAGTAAGAGACGCCCTGGACCACCAGCCCTAGTTAGAGCAAAAGGAAGAGAGAGACCCTCAGCTGCTGGGGAGCCCTTGCCCCAACTCATCCCCCAACACACTGAGTATTTCCCAACCTCTACACAGTTCCCATCCCAGACCCCCTAAAGAAGGGGAAGTGTTTGGGGAGCCCTGTCTTATCTTGTACCATCAATAAAGTATACTGTACCCAGCCAACACACACACACACACACACACACACACACACACACACACACACGAACAAATGAGTAAATATGATGTAATACCACTCAACCATGAAAAAGAAATGAACTACTAACACGTATAACATCATGGATGAATCTTGCAAAGATAATGCTGACTGAAAGAAGGCAGACATGAGAATACATAATAATTCCAAAAGTTGTCTATGGTGATATAAGTCAAAACAGTGGTTACTTTGCAGGGAGACTAGGGAGAGAATTGACTAGGAAGGGACACAAGAGAAGCTTCTAGAATACTAATCATATGCCATATCTTGATCTAGGTATGGTTACATAAGTGTATACTTTTGAAAAAAATCAGTCAAGCTATGCACTTAAGATTTGTGCATTTTACTCTTTTTTATGTTACACTTTAATTTTTTTAGTTTTTTAAAAAGCAAAGGGATAATAAACACAATATTCAGGAGAGTGGCCACTTCTGAAGGAGAGCCCATGGAAGGGGATCAGGAAGAAGTATACAGACACTTAAAGTTTACATTCATGATGCATAAAATACCCTTCTGTATATATCAAATATCACATTAAATGTGAATAAAAAATCTTTTAGTAAAAACAAATTATTCAAACAATTTATACCCATGTGCTAAACTCAGGAAGAATTTTTAAAGTAAAATTAATATAAATTATTTTCAGTGATATTTAAATACAGGAAGATGATGCATTAATATAATGAGTGTCTTCCTCCCATGGTGCTGGTTGTACTTTCAAGAGCTCCCTCTGTCTGGGGTAGAGCACTAAGAATGGTGGGCATCACTGAGTATATACTGTCTGTTGGGCACTGTTGTGAATGCTTTACATGCATGTAATTGTCACATAACCCTATGAAGCCAGTACTGTTACCATCCCAAATGAACAGATGGGGAAACACACACAGGGAGTTCAAGTGATTTGCCCATGGTCTCACAGCAGGCAAGCCCGAGAGCCAGCCTCTGAAGGCTGGTTTTGAATTGCCGTCTGGTTTAGAGCCTGTTTGTTTCACCACTGCACTGCTCTTCCTCTTCTTATAAGAGGCACATCCCTGATTTCTGGAAGTTCTCAACCATACCCGACTCCTGACAAGGCCTGAAATCGAGTTCCCGAGTTTTATAATACCTGCCTCAGAGAGAGGGGTGTTGTGATGTGTCCATAATTACAACGACAATGAATTACAGTGTCATTACCACCAGTAACAATAACAATAAACATTAAGCCCACATGGCACTACATTACAGAATAGATTTAAAAGTTGCCATGATTGAACTGTTACTATGTTTCCTAATTTCAGACCTTCACTAAGAAAGAAGTAACCCAGATAAATTACCTTTTCTCTGTGAACTCTCTCCTGTCCTTTTCTGCCTTATAACCCCTACCACTTTAAATGATGCATGTGATTTATTCATGATGTGTATCTTACCTCTCCTCCAGGATGATAGGATTCATTTCTGATTCTTCCTTGCCTCCCATAACTTAGACATAGTAGGTGCTTAGCAAATATCCCTGTAATCAGTGAACGCATGACAAATAAATAAAAATTAGGTCAAACACCCCGGTTCTTTTTTTTTTTTTTTAAGATTTTATTTATTTATTTGACAGAGAGAGATCACAAGTAGATGGAGAGGCAGGCAGAGAGAGAGAGAGAGGGAAGCAGGCACCCTGCTGAGCAGAGAGCCCGATGCGGGACTCGATCCCAGGACCCTGAGATCATGACCTGAGCCGAAGGCAGCGGCCCAACCCACTGAGCCACCCAGGTGCCCCAAACACCCCGGTTCTTTATAAAAGCTTCCACATAGGGGAGCCTGGGTGGCTCAGTGGGTTAAAGCCTCTGCCTTCAGCTCAGGTCATGATCCCAGGGTCCTGGGATCAAGTCCCACATCGGGCTCTCTGCTCAGCAGGGAACCTGCTTCCTCCTCTCTCTCTGCCTGCCTGCCTCTCTGCCTACTTGTAATCTCTATCTGTCAAATAAATAAATAAAATCTTCTAAAAAAATAAATAAAAGGGGCACCTGGGTGGCTCAGTCGGTTAAGCATCTGCCTTCAGCACATGTCGTGATCTCAGTGTCCTGGGATTGAGCCCCATATCAGAATCCCCATTCAGTGGAGAATCTGCTTCTCCCTCTCCTTCTGCCTCTGCTTCCCCTGGTTGTGCTCTCTCTCTGTCAAATAAATAAATAAAATCTTTAAAAAGACCTTGCCCATCATATTTGTCACTGTATTCCCCAGGGCTTAAAGAACCTCTAAGTTGTAAATATTAAATATCTGTAAATGTTGGTTGAATGAATGAAAATATGAAGGATAAATCATTCTGCCACATTGTAAAGTAGCTGTAGACCATTCCTCATCTCTGTGAAAGGTCTCCCACTCAGGATGGGTCAACATGTCCATCAGCTCAGAGGAATAAGGAATACACGCTGCTGGGTCTTGATGATGGGATGAATGAGTTTATAATGGAGTGATGGGTAGCTGGCTTGAGAGAAAACCCTTCACACTGGCCCAACCACGCGGCAGTGGTGGTGGTGGCCTGTGCAGGAATTGAAGCAAACTATTCTTATCACACCATCCTAGAGACGATGACGATGAATGTACATGGCTTGAATGTCTTTCAGAATTTTTTGTTTCCCTGCTTGGTTGAGATATAATTAACATACAACGTTGTTTAAGGTGATAGACTCATCTATTACAAAATGCAACACATATCACCATATTGAAAGCTGACACCTCCATCTTGCCCTAGCACAACCATTTCTTTTGGGGCAAGAACATTTAAGATCAACTCTCTTAGCAAACTTCAGACATACAATATAGTGTTTTAACTAACTGTATTAACAATAGTTAACTAATAGCATTTTAATATGCTATAAATTAGATCCTTAGAACTTACTCATCTTATAATCATTTTATAACCAGAAGTTTATACTCTTTGACCAACATTGGTCAACTATCTCTCCAATTCCCCAACTCTACCAGCCCCTGGTAATCACCATTCTAGTCTGTTTTTATGAATTCAGTTTTTTTTAGATTCCGCATATACATGACATCATACAATATTTGTCTTCTCGGTCATTTTTTTCACCTAGCATAATGCCCCCAAGATCCATTCATGGTGTCCCAAATGGCAGGATTTCCTTCTTTCTCATGGTTAAATCATATTCCACTATATACATACACACACACACACACACACACACACACACACACACACACACATCAATTACATCTTTATCCATTCATCCACTGATGGTCCCTTAAGTTGTTTCCACATCTTGGTTACTGCAAATAATACTGCAATAAACAGGAGAGTACAGGCATTTCTTGGAGATCCTGTTTTTATTTCCATTGGATACATGCCCAAAAGTGGCATCGCTGGATCCCCTGGCAGTTCTATTTTTAATTTTTGAGGAACCTCCAGAGTGTTTTCCACATTTGCTGCACCAATTTACATTCCCACCAACAGTGCACAAGACCTCCCTTTTCTCTACATCCTCACCAGTGCTTGTTATCTCTTGTCTTTTTTGATGATGGCCATTCTAACAAGAGTGTGGTGTTATCTCTCATGGTGGTTTTGATTTGTATTTCCCTGATGATTAGTGATGTTGAGCATCTTTTCGTGTACCCCTTGTCCATTTGTTTGTCTTCTTTGGAAAAATATCTATTCAGTTCCTCTGCCAATTTTTTAATTGGATAGTTTGGGTTTTTTTATTGTTGTTGGTTTGGTTTAGTGTGTGTGTGTGTGTGTGTGTGTGTGTGATAAAGCTGTCTGAATTCTTTATACATTTTGGATATTAACCTCTTATCAGATAAATGATTTGCAAATATTCTCCCATTCAGTAGGGAGCCCTTTCGTTTCACTAGTGGTTTCCCTTTGCTGTGCAGAAGCTTTTTAGTTTGATGTAGTCCCATTTGCTTATTTTAGTTTTTATTGCCTTAACTTTGGTGTCAAATAAAAAAAAAAAGTAAGTCATGGAGCATACTCCCTATATTCTCTTCTAGGAGCTTTAAGGTTTCAGGTCTTCAATCTTTAATCCATTTAGTTGATTTTTGTATATGGTGTCCATTGAGGTCCTGTTTTGTTCTCCAGAATTTTCTTTGTCTAGTTAGAAATTGCCTAGGCTGGGCGTCAAGCTCCATGATAGGGTCGGGGAAGTTTTCTTCTTCAGTCTTTCCTGCTCCACTTCCATTTCTTGATTTCTTTGGCGTATCATTCTATCAATGGGGAAAGCCTGTGATGGTCCTTCTTAAATATGAAACATCACCACTCAGAGTGAGCTATGCCTTGGGGCAGCTCTGGAACAGCCATTTGAGGGATGACTGTTCTTTCCTGCCCTTGAAAAAGCAGGCCTTGTTCTCCTGGGGGGGGAAGCTTGACCTTCTTCCTGACCCCTCCCCTGCCCTTCACCTCCTACCCAGCTCCTCCTTCTAGCCTCCAACACAGCCGTCTCATCTCCTCTTCTCCCTACCCCTTCTACCCCTTCTGGTCTGCAGTGAGGGGAAAGCCAGAGTTTGATTTCAGAGCAGAAAGAATCCACAAAACAACCCACAGAGTCTAGCAGAAATGCTCTGGAACAAAGTGTTTCTCAGCGACTCGCTCAGGAGAGTGATCAGAACCGGAGAGTCCGGCCCAGTTTGTTCGTTCATATCCTTTTATTGCAAATGACCAAGTTCTGACCAGCACGTATTTTGATGTCTGATCCAGGGCATCGCTTAGCAAAAGCCCTGAGCTTCTGCGCCTCCCCTCCCCACCACCGAATCCCTTGGCTAAGTGACATGGGGCGGGTGGGGGAGCAGGGGAAATGGGAGGAGAGCTGGGGAAACAGCTCACTCCCTGAGACTCAGAACCCAGTGTCTGAGAAATGCCATCCAGAACACCTCCCGCTCTTCTAAAGGCGTCTACTCGTTCTAAGCATTCTGGGTGAGTTTTTATGGCACCTGTCTCAACCACATGGGCCTCTCCATCCAGTGACTTCTATCTTGGCCTGTCTTCTCAGGCTCTCTCTCCCCACTTCTGAGCGCCGTGGTCACTCGGTGGGTCCATCTCGGTGTGTCCGTTCCGCCGCAGACCTCTTCCCCCCCCGGCGGAGCCCGGGGCCGGGAGCGCCCAGCCTCGCCCGCGCTCCCGGGGCGGCAGGGAAATGCCGGAGCGCGCCGCTCGCCGCGCGGGGCGCTTTCATCCCGATCCAGGTGGCGGCAATCCAGGACAGGATTTACGGGGCCCTGACCCTGAGCCGTCAAGAAGGAGCAGCCAGATTAATGGGGTGGGCGGGCTGGGGTAATAATCGTTTGTTTGATGTGACAAGCCTGATAGGCGTTGATTTACTTACAGACTGATGGGCTTTTAATTGAGCACCTCCATCCCAGTCACTTCAAAGGCAGGGGAAGTTGACAAGGGGCCCCTTTCACCGAGGGTTCCCGGTGACTGACAGCCCCCCTCCGCTGACGCTCGGCTCGGCCCGCGATTGGGCCCGGCGGACCCGGCCCGGCCCTCTGGCAAAGTAACACATTTTCGGTGTAACTCAGAAATGGCCTTTTGTCTGCTGCCAAGGGGGGCAGGCCCGGCTCGGCAGGCCGCGCGGCTCGCGGGAGGGCGAGGGCCGGGAGCCGCGGGTGGCCGCCCGGCTCTTCACGCCCCTCGCGGGGCCGGCCGGCTCCCACCTCCTCCGCCCTCGCCTCACTTCCTCCCTCTTCCCAAACCCGCGCTCCGCTCTGCCCTTCCCGCCTCCTCCCACCCTCCTCCTTCCTCCGCCCACTTCCTCCTTCCTCGCCCCCTCTCGGGAAAGGCCAAAAAAGGTGGAGTCGGTGCCTGCGGTCCCTGGAGTGGCCTGTGAACCCGGTCCCCTCCTGTCCCCGGACAGCCACCCTGCCCCTGTCGAGCCTTCAGATCGGGGCACCCTCGGCCTGGGAGGCCAGGCCTCCAGGGAAGGGGCAGGGGCCACAGACCTCCGTGACTAAGGTCCAGCGGGACTTCCAGCCCGTTCTCCTTTGGTCCAGAAGAGGCTTTCATAACACAGGCTTTACTCTGCTTGGAATATTAGGAGATGTCCTTTAGGAGGAAAGTTCTGTAAGAATGGATTTGTATTGGTTTTGTTTGTTTGCTTTGCGTAGTTAAGTTCTGATTTCCTGGCTGCTGAACTTTACTTGGGCGGGGAGGAGGACGTGCCCAGGACTCTCCGGTGATGTCTGCTCACCTGGTGCGGCCGGGCTAGAGTCCAGGAAGAGGGGACCCAGGAGTCGTGGAGGCTGGGACCCCACCCACCCAGGGGGCGGAGTCCCTGAACTCTAAGGGTGGGGCCTCCAAGCTTCCTCCCTGGGCGGGGTCGATCTGTGAGACCCCTGGAGGGAAGCTCCAGCTTCAAGTTCTAAGTCAAGCCGCTTTAGTGACTGCCCAAGACTGTGGGCAAGGTCCCTCCCCTGTGTTTTCTTCTTCTTCCCCCTGTAGTGACCATCCCAGCTCAAATAGCCAGGAAGGAAATGAGAGAGCAAGTACCTGGCTAAAAAGACAACAATAATAACTCATATTTGCATAGCATTATTTAGTTTGGAACACAGTTTCGCCTCTATTATATTAATTGGTCTTTTAACTGTGTCAGGTAATAAGTGTGTTGTCCTTTTGCCCATTTAGATAGATGATAAAACTGAGACTCAAAGGATAATGTGCTCCCAAGAGGCAAAATCGCATCCCAAATTCAGGGACATAAGACATAAACCGTGTCCCAAATTCTCTCCAAATCAGCTCCTTCCTTCACCACACATCACTGCATCCCAGAGACTATTGTCTCCCATTCCTTTTGAAGCTGCTTTTTCTTACTCCAGGTAAGTGGTTAATCTTGTTTCCCTCCCTTGTTTTCTCTTTTCAGGCCCTCCCCTGGCCCTCCACCCTCCTGGTCTGGGTGTCCAAGGACAGAGCCTCCCACCTACCTTTGGGAGGCCAAACGTGTCCCTTAGTCTCTGCCCCAAAAGCCACTTCCAAGGCTCCCTGAGACCATGATGCTCCCTTAAGACCTGCTGCCCCAGCTCTCCTCCAGCATCCGTGTACGAAATGGCCATAGGCGAAGCCCCTGTGCATTGTGTTCTCTATTCAAACACATTCCCTGAAGTTGTCCATTGCCTATCATCTCAAAGCCAACAAAACACGTGTTTCTCCTGACCTGCTGGAGGGGTAGTTGCTACTACAGAGCTGAGCCCTGGGACAGAGTCTTCAGAGAAACTAATCATCTTTCCCTTCCTGGCTTCTATGCCTTGGACGGATTTCCACTGATGGACTGAATACCACAAGATGTGGTCTGTTTACATGTCGGTGTCCTCCCTGGAGTCCAGTCCTCCAGGACAGGTATGCATCTTTTCATCTTACATCCCCTGTGCCCAATGCTGAAATGTTGCAGAAACTCTTGTTGCTGAAATGGTTGTCGAAAGGCAGTATAGTGTCTGGGTAAAGTCAGATAGCCCGGGATCACATTCCCAGCCCCACTGCTTGCCAGCCACACAGCCTTCAGAGAGGTCATTTCCATTTTGCATGCCTCCATTTCCTCATCTGTAAAATGGGACAAAAAGAGCACCTACCTGGTGAAGTTATTGTGAAGGCTGAACGGGTTAATAACCTATGTCATCTAATCCACAATGCACTGGGGTTTTAGATCTCGCAAGGAAAGAAGAAAAGGCTGTGAAACAATCTGTGACACAGTGCTTTTTATCAATGTCAGAGATGTTTAAAAGTGTTTAAAATATCTAAATAAAACCCTTAGAGGGGCGCGTGGGTGGCTCAGTCGGTTAAGTGTCTGCCTTTGACTCAGGTCATGATCCCAGAGTCCTGGGATTAAGCCCCCACCTCACCCCCCTACCCCCCCACCCCCCACGTTGGGTTCCCTGCTCAGTAGGGAGTCCCCTTCTCCCTCTGCCTCTCCTCCTTGCTCATGCTCTCTCTCGCTCTCTCTTTCTCTCAAATAAAGAAAATTAAATGAAAATAAAAACACTTAGAAGAGTAGCTATCTAAGTGAAAGCTACTGCTCTTGTTGAAATGTATTCTCACAAAAGCCCCATGATGAGTGAGTCAGTCCTCAGTTTTTACAGACGAGGAAACAGAGATTCAGATTGCTAAAGGAGCTTGACTGAGCTCTCAGGGCAATGAACCCTCCGCAGGCATGGCAGGCATTTAAAACCTGCCTTTGAGGTGCAGTAATCTACAGTTATTACAATAGCTGGCGGTCGCCCACCACGCTCCCCGGGAGTTAGGAGCTGGGTTTTGTTCTCAATTGCATTAGCTTTCCTTAATCTAAATTTCTTCCCCCTCTGGTATAATAACTCTGCTTCTTCCTCCCCCTCCTCCTTTGTACTTGGCTCTGATCTTGTTACTTTTCTGTTAATGGCTTCAGGTTCTACTGTATCTGCGATTTGAATTGTAAGCGACCTCATATCTTTTATGGCGGCAGGGGGGTATAAATAAATATAAAGGTCAAGATCAGCTTTTAAAGATGACATGCAACAAGAAAAAGTGAGAGGGCATATGGCCACGATCGCACCTGGGAATGTATATGTGGACACCCTGAGGGACTGCCCACAGCGCTCCCTCCAGGGTTACCCCAGAGAGAATCTGATGCTAGGTGTCCCAGTGCAGGTCAGAGCTCAGCAGGCCCCTATACCTGGGGTAGCTGTCACACCAGACTGTTTTTTTCCCCCGTAACCCAACGAGACACTACAGAGTGGAAAGGTAGAGGACCTTGGGAACCTCCGGGGGCTGGAGGCAGTGAACTTTTCTAGGACATTCTCTGGCTCTTCTTGGTACCACCCGCTTCCCCCAAAAAGGGCGGGGTGGTAAAAGAGTGTAAGTTTCTAGCTCACTATTGCAGTGAGTCTGAGGCAAGAGAGAGTATCCCATGAGGTACAAACCAAAGCAATGTAAAGGGTGTATTGCTGTTTTCAACATCAGAAAGGGAATCACCAAGATATATTTTGTTTGGGGTTTTGCAGTCTCCCCACAAACTTAATGGCAGCTGGGGATTCACAGCTGTCAAGGTCCCAGAAAGATGCCACTTGCCACTTGTGCCCACCATTTCCCCACATGAGGAACCCCAGTATTCTACCTCTTCTGTCCAGCTCATAATACTCCCGTTAAAAGATAATGGATACAATAGGGCATAGTATCATACTGAGGTTTTGCTTCCCAAGTCGGGAGGCCAGGGGCCGGCTAGAGAGTCATATTTGTGAATTTGCTTGGATTTTAAAGGATGGGATCCGGGTGGAGAGGGCTTTTCCAAAACTTCTCTCAACTCTCCCACATCAAAAGCTGGGTGAGCAAGGGAGTTTGAGAAGGACGCCTGCACGGGGCATGGGGAGCTTTGCCACAGGAAGCAGGGAGAACACGCCATCCTTCAGTACCCCTGAATGGAGCCTACTGTTCTTCCTCCAAGACTGAATAAAATGTATTCTATGCTCAGATCCACCAGATAAAGAAGGAATATATCAAAAAAGGCGGGGAAAGACAAAAATGGTTGTTCAGCGATCCATTCACGTATGTGTAATTCATCTCCAAGCCTTCCTAGAAAGCAGCTGCGTACCAAATCCCTTCTGACGCTGTCTATATCTGAGCCTCCTGGAAGATAATCCTCTTAATGGAATATTTAAGAAATCGGATATAAATCACCAACCTTTTATCTCACCTGAAGATCCGTCCTCCATAGGGCGGATGATGGCGGATGGCGCATACGTCTATCTACATACGGTCGGTGGCAGGTGTCTTTGTGAGCGGATGTTGCCATGTTTTTAGGCTCGTTATGCTTTTCAATATCTAAATCTATTTTAGTTTTCTGAAGATAGGGGTGTAAGATTATAAATCTTAGAGATCAGAGCCCAGAAAACAGCTGCACCTAGAGACAATTAAAACACACATCCCTAGGAGAAACCTTTTTGGTCATTTGCAACCAACAAAAATGCCTATTATTATGACGTGCTCATAAATAACGAGTTTGGCATATGCTTTAGTACCAAACAGAAGATGAATAAATTAAATTTGATTTACAACCTTTTTTCATTTTTATTAGCACTGCTCTGAAGAGTTTATGTAAGGGACATGCCAGAGCAGTTATGCCAAATGTTTTAAGGCGTTGGTATTGATATTATATAAATTAAGGTGTTTTAATTTGCATTCTTTAATTAACTAAATACTGGCAGAAAAATAAAACACAAGGGCAGCCCTGACTTATTGCTTCTATTAAACTGCTGACGTCTCTGAAAAGATGCTTTAAGTAATCCAATTCATACAGAGTGCGGGAGGAAGGGGTATTAACACTCTGATTTGGCAAAACACATCGGGGTTGAAGAAACCAATATCCTGCTTTGCTTGCACAGTGGTTAAGGTGGTGAGTGTATTCTAAGAAGGTCTGCATCTGTGTCCCCAAGGAAGAAGTGGTCAATTTTTTTTTAAATGTGCATCCTGCCAGGTCTGGACAGAAGGGTCAAGGGGCAGCTCAGCCATACCACCGGGTATGAGCAGGTTTCTGGCCTGTATCACTGCCAGTCTAAAAAGAGAAAGCTGGTTGAATAAAGCCAGTGGATCCCAGGTCAACATGATCAGGTCCAAAAACCAAGGAAGGAAAGAGTCAAAGATCCTTCAGTACACTTAGCTGCTTCTCATCAATGCTCCCCATCTCATGTAGGCCCCAAGCAAAACCAAAAACAAACCCAAAAAAGCTTTCTAAAAAGAAGTGCCTGGAGTATTTCAATTCCTTTCCATGACCTGGATCCTGTCACCAGCTCTAGAGACTTCCTTAAAATTCACTCTTACAGTGAGGACAGTAATTACTTTCTCATCCAAGTCAGAATGAACTTCTCCCTACTTTCCCTTCTTTGCTCTTCATGTTTGCTCTCAGTTTCTCCTCTCCTGTAGGGTCAGAATCAACCCTGGTAAGGTCTCGGCTTCTGTGATTCTTGCTCCAAACGTGTAGGGAGGGACAGCTGTAGGAAGGAGATCCCAGTTTCCTGCGTTGGCCGTAGGAGAGAGATTTCTCCTAAAACAAAGGCGAGAACATTTTATTTCTCTTCCCTAAACCCATCAGGAAAAGAGCCATCTGTACAAAAGCCCATACTGTTCTCTCCCCATTTGAAGGGTATCCGACGTGGATCCTCTGCTGGGACCGCCAAACATCATGTCCAGGGTGGGGATCTTGGGGCTTCACAGACACCTGTTGAGTTGATTGGAGACATCACACAGGGAGAGGTGGGGCTGGGGAGCAGAGCTTGGCTCTCTCCTGGCCCCTACACTGCCTGTACCCTTGCATACGGCACCAGCACTGTGTCTTTTGAAAGTCCAATAAGAAGCAGGTCAAGGGCGAGCCCAAGCAAGCCCAATGGTCCAGGCCTCCGAGTCCTGTCCTTATGCGATGTCCTTACCCCAGTTTTTTTCCTTGAGGCTTTTCTTGACTTGCTCCAGAAATAAAGGATGAATTCCAACTTTTAATAAGGAAAATACCGGTCTCCTTTGCCAGCATCCTATCCCCCCGCCCCACCCCCTCCAAAAAAAATTGCACTTTCTTGTCGTTTTCCATCTTGCAACTCTGTCAGTTGTTTTAAAATAACATGTCTCCTGTCACAAATATGATTGTCATCATGCGTTTTGACTGCAGTGGTGAAAAATTCACCCAGCTTTGAGAGCGGGGAGGGACCTCTGAGAGCCCCTTCAGGCCTGCCTCAGGACAGGAATGAACAACAGAAAAAGGACACCGTCTACTCACGGTTTTGAACTACTGTGGTTTTTCTGGTTGTGGCTGTCTGGGTTGTTTGTTTGCTTTTTGTTATATTCAATCATTTGTTCATTTTTTTTCTTTATTTAAGGAAATTAATGAGAAAAATGAACACAGCCTGGCAGAAAGCGGTTGTGTTGAACTTATCAATGACAGGCCCTGGGAGACATGTGAGAGTTGCTTCGGGATGCCTGAGGAAAGTTCTTCAAGATGTTAGAATTTTACTTTAGACATCCTGGAATGTAAATCCATCCTGATTCCAAGAGCTTATCAACACTCTGCCTGGTCCCGATGGTTCTTCCCATTGCCACAGGGTCAAGGTTATGAAGGAAAAGTGAGCTTTTGACTCAGAGGCCCAGGCCTAGGACCAGAAGTGAGAGGACCAGAGTACAGCTCCTGCTGGGAGTCTTGGCAAAGAAAAGCTGCAAGCCTTGTTGAGAAATCACACACGCGTGCTGTTTCGTACCTTTGAATCTTACAGGTAATACCTCTTCAAAAATAAAAATAAAATGAAAACTGTCTTGGTGAGCGTATGATTAACAGTAATTGTTGATTTCATAATTTGATGTCTTACAATCCTTCACAAGCCTCCTTCTGGAAATTCATGGTTGGGTCTGGCGATGAACCTTGACTTATACCCAAAACCATTTCATGCATTGTCTTTGACACAAACCTTTGCCTTTCAGTGAGCATAAACCAGAAAGGTCTAGATGCTACAGAGTTCTTATTGGGGCTCACTGACTGGAAAGTTGGCTTTATTAAAAGATGTACTTGCCAATATCTTGGATTCTTTTAGGCCAGACTTGAATATTCTTCTCCTCCTTTTTTCCTACTAAATGAGAAAGAAGGTGGGAATGGGTGAAGCCAGGGTCATGAGAAGCATGCGTGTTTTGTTTATTTGTTTTGTATTTTGTTTTGTTTTTCATTTCCATCTTCCAAAGATGGAAATGAGCCTTTCAAGTTCTGCAAATGAATGTGACCAGAAGGTCCTAGAGGTGTCCCCCATGTTTCCTGGGGGAACTTCCATTTCACCCCAGGTATCTCCTCTCAACCATCTTAAAGGGAGTTTGTTTTGAACATATATAGTTTTTGCCCCGTGTGCTCCTAAGAATATCACCCTATAATCTATTAGCCCACGCAGAAAATGATATATACCCTGTATATACCCATATACGTGTATCTGGTAAATCACAGCAGCAGCAAGACGAAAAAGCATCCAAATGTCCACCAGGAGGGGACCAGTCACATAAACTGTGACACATCTGTGTAACAAAGCCAAGAAACTAAAAAATAAATAGATATGAGGCAATCTCCAACATATATTAAGTTTTTTTTAAAGCAAATGCAGAACGATTTTTTAATATGTCACCATCTGTGTATCAAAGAAAGAAAGAATATACACGTATGTGCTAATATATATACACGAAAAATCTCTGGAAAGATGGGCCATAAACTTACAGCCCCAATGCACTGGGGAGAGAAACGAGCTGGCAGAAGGGAGGTATTTTCACTGTACATTCTCATGGCTTTGGAATTTGGCGCCATGGGAATGCACTTTGTCATAAATAAATGAATACAATTTTTCAACAAAATAAAAAGTAATTTAAATCACGTTCAGAGGCAGTTCATTACGTAAATCCCCACTCTGAATGGACAGCTAGAGTTGGATACTTCTGGCTGGCCAAGGACTCGGTGGGGACCCGGCCTCTTCGGTTTCCTTCTCTGAGAGGAAGCTGGCAGAAAGCCACGGAAACAAACACTCCTTGAAATTGTTCTGACATCTTGGAATTTGGTTTCATCAAATACAACCAGTGATAATTGAGCCACTGCCGGAGCAGCTCTCCCCTTTTTCTCTAATCAGCTGCGTTGAAATGAGTCTAAAGCAGCACACCCAGCCCGTGGCAAGCCCAGCCCAGAGAGGTGCGTGCTTTTGGCAAGTTTAAAGGCTTACCTGCCAGGAGTGGGGGATCAGAGAAACTTAATTCTCAGTCTGCCGCCTACCAAGGGAGGTCTTCTGGAGGGACTGGGGTGCCCACTGGTTCCAGCTGGTGGAAGCTCAGCGCATAGGGGCAGGACCTGGGGGCAGACACAGTCCCCGCTTCCCTTTCAAGGACCTTCGCTCTCCTTCAGGACTCCCCTTATACCTAAAGGAGAGACAGAGCCTGAACACACCTCCCATGGTTTATACTGACACCGACAGGATGCTCAGTAAATGTTAGTGGATCTGAATTTGACTTTGAGTAAATGCACTTAAGAACAATGGGTAACTATACTACAGGCCACTAAGCAGAATTAAAGTTTAGTCCTCCTGACATTTTTTTTTTTTTTTTTTTTTTTTGATCTGCAAAAGAAGCACACAGATCCTTCACTTCAAAGGAATAAAGGGCTGCCCTGCCTTCCAGCAGCTGTGGAATGTGCCTGCTGGCTTGCTCTGGTCCTCACCCACCTTGGGATCACCTCAGGCCTGTGCCTACCAAATGGTCAATAAAACAGTCATTGAATGAATTAGTTCAATCCAGTTTCATTAATTAAATGAATGTTCCCCTCACTTCTTCCTCTGCCTCCACTTCCTCTCCACCATCTCGTCCTTCCTAGGGATGAAAGGGAATTCCTGATTGAGAAGACTAGTGCTCTGGAAAATGATTAAAGTCATTTGTTTACAGTTTCTCGCAGCTAGAGCTCCCTCGGTCCTGCACACAGTCCACTGGCTCAGGAAACAACTAGGTGGGTTCGAATCCTGCTTCTGCCACGTTCTAGCTGTGTACCTTGGACAAGTTACTTCACAGCTCTGGGCCTCAGCGCCTCGCCTTTCACACAGGCACGATAGGTGCCCACCTAAATTAATTATCACATGCAAGGAGCTCAGAACAGCGTCTGGCACACAGTAAGTGATCAGGAAATGTTATTATCGTCCTGGGTGACACACTCTGTGTCTGCTAATCATAACTGAGGCATTGGCTGACTATTAACATAGGATTCCTCCCACCAGTATTTGCAATTGAAGAGGAATCCCTAAAGAATTTGAAGGCCCAAAGGAACAAAGTAGTCAAGGCGGAATGCCCAGGGCTGAGGCTGATGTATGGGGCGTAAGGGGCGGGGCAGAGGAGAGGGGAAGAGCGTCAGAAGCACAGGGACTCCCACAGCTCTCCCAGGCCAGCTCTGCCTATCTCCCTGGGGCTGATAGGAGATAAATGAAACCACTTCTTCAAAGCACCCTGCTCAAGGACCAGGATCAAACACCAGGGCTTGAAGATAAGCTCCTGCCTACATTTCCTTTCCTCCGTTCCTTCCCACCACATCTCCAAAGGAAATTCTAGAGGGAGGAAAAGTAGTTAATTCCTCTTTCTTTTATCAAAAGGAGTTACCTCCCTTCTACACTGCAATGGACCCTGATAGGAGAATGGGG
>NW_019154095.1:34628028-34694547 GCF_002288905.1 Enhydra lutris kenyoni
GGAGGGGTTGGAGGAAGGATGAACACCGAGACACAGATTTGGGGAACGATCCTTTCACATGTTTATACAGTTGACATTTTTGAAAAACACCAAGTTATCCACCTTGAACCTTCTTGGGATGCCAGTGAGAGGAGACATAAACAAACCGCACCCTACAGGTAAAATTCTCCTTTATTTAGCAACAAACATTCACTTAATGACACTCGGATGGCCTAGATTCACATCCCAGGCCCAAGGCTCAGGAGCTGGGACTTTGGGCAAGTGACTGAACCCCCACGTCCTTGGCCACGAAATGGGGTAAGAGAGGACCCATCTCTGCAGGCTTCTGTAAGGATTAGGATTAAGGGGAAAATGCTTGCAGCGAGGTACTTGGCTCTTGGCCCTGGCTCCTGGGAAGCTATTGCTAAGCAGTTAAGAATACAAAGAGGCAACGGACAATGAGAAGCAGTCACAGTCCAAAGGGAGCAATGGACAAGTAAACAAACGAGGGCAGATACTGAGTGATAAGTGTAATTATAGGACACAGTACGACCGCGAGAGCGCAGAGGAGGGAGCTGGTCGTGCAGCCTCCCTGCCAGGTTAGCTGTTCTTGCCCCTCCGGCCCTCTCCTGTCCCAGGCTGTGTCTGAAGCTGGGGATAGGGATGGAGCAGGCAGAAGAAGTGGCCTCCTAGGGCCCTGAGCTCGGTGCTCTAAATCAGGGCTCCTGGCCAAGGCAGTAATTGCCAGCCGCTGAAAGATATTAAGCGCCAGGGAGGAAAACCAAGTTCTCTATGAGGCAGACTTTTCAGAGTTCTTACAGCTTGTAAAAAAAAAAAAAAAAAAAATGTAAATAGTTACCCAGTGAGATATTATTTCATGTTGTTGCCATTAGGGTTTGAGTGTTATGCAGAGAGAGGCGATCATTCAGGCAATTCTGCTTCTTCGAGGACTGAAAACTCCACATTAACCCCACACAACAAATCCACCACCTCCAGCTCTCAGCCTGACTCAGGCATTTTCTCCTGGGTGGCGAATTTTATGTAAATGGAAGTATTGAAAAAAACCTATAAATATTCAGAATTTCCTAAAGGATTTTCCTGAGGGCTTGGGGGATTGGGGGGGGGGCATTTTTTTAAAGAGACTCATTTTGACTGGAGGCTGGGGAAGGGATACTCTCATTTCTGGTGGAATCCGGGGACAGATTGGGTCTTGTGGGCGGGCGGTCCCAGTGCTGAGTGGCTCCGGATGCTGTTACTGCCATGACTGGTCTCTGGGGCGTCAGCCCCACGGATGCACATATCACAGCCCTCACTGACCTGGGTCTCCCCTTGCGCCAAGGGCTGAATATGTGGACACACATTGTCTGCTTCCGGCCTCCTGACCCTTGGAGGTCATTCTTATACCTCACACATGGGGAAAAGGGGAGGGAGGTTGACTTGTCTGGGCCCAGACCCACCGGAGCAGCATGGTTCAAAGGCCTGGTTCTGAGAGACCTGATTCCATGCAATCACTCCGCCACTCACCAGTCAAGGACTTTGGGGAAGGGACTAACCTCTCCAGCCTCACTCTCTTCAGCTGGAAATGGGAGAGAATAATACCTAAGGCTTGTGGAGTGTCTGACACACGGAATGGCACAGGACATCCTCCAGCAGCCTCCATTCCGTCCTGTCTTAATGGGGCTGCTTGCTCCCAGAGTAAGCTGAGCAGGTCCTAGAGAGAGGGAGGCTCCTTAACCATACATCTGCCACTTTTCTTTTTATTTATTTATTTATTTGACAGAGAGAGAGAGAGCACAAGCAGGGAGAGCAACAGGCAAAGGAAGAGGAAGACGCAGGCTCCCCACAGAGCAGGGAGCCCGATGCGGGGCTCAATCCCAGGACCCTGGGACCATGACCTGAGCTGAAGGCAGATGCTTAACCAGCTGAGATACCCAGGCGCCCCATATCTGCCACTTTTCTGCAAGGCCAGGACATGGGCCGTATGCCCTGTACAACATCTTGCATGGGCTTTTCAACCTCATCCCTATAGCGCCATGCTCTGCGCACCACTGACCTGCAGTAAATAAGGCCCAGCTGAATACTGAGCCTTATTCTCTCCCAGGTGGCAAGCCATTCCTCTGAACACTGCCCCTGCTGTATGCCACTGGGGGGCCCCAGTTAGGACTCTATAGGTTAGTGCTTCAGCTAAGGGAATGTTGAATAGCAATTGTAATCGTGGTCTAGTCGTGGTTTAATCAGGCCTCTGGCCTGGCTAAGTCTAGTATCCCATCTTTTCTCCTAAGGCCATTGGATGGATTCAGCCAGAAGAGCGCTGCTGCTCTCACCAGCACCCTAAAAGGAAAGGTGTCCCATTCCCTTGCTAGCGCTTTCCAGGAGAGGGAAAGAGGCCTGTTCTGGCCTCAGCGCAGTCAAGGCATCCCCTGTTCCCATCGGTGATCACTGCTGTGAGCTAAGAACGTGGGTGGGTGGGTGGGTGTGTAAGGACAATATAATACTACGAGGCAAACTGCTCACCTTCTACCCAGAGCCTGCCCATTCTACC
This sequence comes from Enhydra lutris kenyoni, assembly GCF_002288905.1. Lineage (NCBI taxonomy): Eukaryota > Metazoa > Chordata > Mammalia > Carnivora > Mustelidae > Enhydra > Enhydra lutris. The sequence continues at coordinate 34,630,550 of NW_019154095.1, forward strand.
ATCATCCCCTCCTTTCTCCTTTTCTTTCAATCATTTATTACCTTTTTCTTCTCTTTTCCTCTAAATATTCTGTCATCCTCTATTCATCTCCCCTCTCTCCTCTCTGTTGCCTCCTACCCCTCTTTTCCTTCCAAACTCTTCTCTCTCCCCTCCTCTTTGTTCCCAACTGATTTCCCATTAATCATCCCTAACACACATCTGCTTGGGTCCTGGAAGGATTTTTTTGGTTGACTCTCACAGCTGGGCTGGTTACAATAACCAAGAAGGAGTCTTTCATCTCTCTCTGCCTCCTGGGTCTCCTCTCTTCCCGGCTAGTCCTTCTCCAGGGTGCCTATAGAGGCCCACCCTTTTCCAGTCTGTAAGGCTTTCTTCTGTTCTCCGTCTAGGTAGCAATTTCCCCGAGGCCAAATAGGCTTGTAGAGGGCAGGAGCCCTGCAATGGACTTTCAAATGTGGTGCTGGCAGTAGCAGCAAAGTCAGAAAGCACAGAGGCTGGCACGAGAAGGAGGGGCCTAGAGACCACCACATAGATGGGATTACCCCCTCTCTTGTACCCCTCTTGCTGCAATATGGAAGATACCTCCCAGCCCCCGCATCCCTTAGCATTGGTTTCAACCTGGCTTTACCAGGATTAAAACTGGGGTAGGCAGAGCCTGTGTAATTTCCAAGAGGTCTATGCATAGTGCCCAAAAAAAACAGCAAAGATGCAGGGAGTACCTTTAGTTCAGTGTATGATTGATATGGCCTGGGAATGGTGCCTGCTGTCTCCTTTAGTGAGCATGATAAATGTACGGGATTGCTATTTGTTATTTCCGTGATGGTTATTTCTTTCCGTTTGGAGAACCCCTTTGAAATCACCTATCCCCATCTCGGGTTCTCATGTTGTTTCAAGGCGTAGATCAACGCGGCAGAGTCAGGGATGGGTAGTCCCGGAGCAATATGCCCCAAGTGACAGGCCTGACAATCAGTGTGATGGATTGGGTCTGGGAAAGTGGTACTGGGAGGCAGGCAGTGACACCAGCGCGCCTCCACTGGCCGATGAGAGCACGGGAAAGTGGTCTCCCTAGAGGCCGGCGCACAAAGGACCAGCTTCACCTTCTGACGATCCGCCAACCGGGAACTTTAATGTCAGTACTTATGACTATGTAAAATCTCTGCCAAGCGCGCAGCCGGCAATACACACTTAATCTAAAAGGTGTGTGTGTGGGGGGGGGGGTATTGTTATTTTTAACAAAAAGTTTTTATTCCAAAATTTCCCTGGGAAAAGCTAGTGCATTTCAATCCCCCACGAGAAGAAAAGACGGGAATGGAAAGGCGCAACTCTGGAGTTTGTATCCACACGCAGCACGTAGAGATCCCCCCCCCACCCCCGCGCCCCGGTATACTGGCCTCTCCAGTGATCCTGGCTACGCGCCCCCGCCAAAGGCGAGCTGCAGGGGGGCAACCGCGCGCCTCTAAATAGACACTGTAAGAAACCTGAAACACACCCAAGACCGAACCTATAAATCAATGCGCAGGCAGCGCGCGCCAGGCGCATCGGGGCGGTGAGCACAGCCTAGGACACCGCGCTACGTCGCGACCATCTCACCCGGGAAGGGAGTCCTCAAACTTACAGGCTTCGGACAGCACAGGCTCAAAATAGTTGGAGTGGCGACGCCGCGTCCCGAGAGCCGTGGACGCCTCCAAGGCTCGGGCGCTTCCAAGTGAGCACACCAGGGAGAAGCCAATTAGGGAAAGAGAGCTGGACGGGAGCAGAGCCGTAGCTGCGCGGGAGCAGAGCCGGAGCAGGGCCCGAGCTAGGCTGGCGCTCTGGAGGCGTGGCCCGCCCCCAGGCGGCCTCCAGGAGAGGCTGGGACTCCGCAGCAGCAGAGCCAGCGCCTTGCGCCCCTACCCACCCCCAATCCGCCCCACCCCAGACACACTCGGCTGGCGGGTGACTGACCCGGCCAGCACCACCCCCGGCGGCGTGAAATGAGAGGGGAGAGAAGAAAGCCAGCGGGGGATAGGGCGCGGAGCCCAGGGTCCGGGACAAGTCCCGTCTTCTATGGGACCCCGGGGCCAGGGCGGCCCGGCTGGGGGGAGGGGAGGAGTACGGCGGGTGGTGGAGGCCGAGGCGGCGGCAGCTCGCGGGTGAGGCCCCTTTAAGGCTCTCCCCTCCCACCGGCGGCGCCGGCCTCCGCCCGCCGCTCTCCCCGCCCCGGGGTCCCGGCGAGAGCTGCGATTGGGCGGGCGCGGCGATCCCTTTGAAGTGTGGCTGCCGATCGCGGCTATTTGACGTGCGGCTCCGAGAAGGCGAAGGTTTTTGTGTTGCTCGCCGGGACTAGCGGCGGCGGCGGCGGCGGCGGCGGCGGCGTCGGTGGAGGAGGGGTGGAGGCGCAGCGACTGCTGCACCGCGCTCGACGCTGCGGAGCGAGCCCACCCGCCCCGGGAGCTCGCCTCCCCGGTGCTCCCCCTCCCTCCCCGCCCCCCCAGTGGCGCTGCCTCCTCCAAATGAGCGATTCGCCCGCTGGATCTAACCCAAGGACACCCGAAAGCAGCGGCAGCGGCAGCGGCGGCGGCGGGAAGAGGCCGGCGGTGCCGGCGGCGGTGTCCCTCTTGCCCCCGGCGGACCCCCTGCGCCAGGCGAACCGGCTCCCTATCAGGGTCCTGAAGATGCTGAGCGCTCACACCGGCCACCTCCTGCACCCGGAGTACCTCCAGCCGCTGTCCTCCACTCCCGTCAGCCCCATTGAGGTCAGTCTCCTGGTCGCTGCCCGCCCAGCGCCGGCCCCATTCCGCCCACCACTGCCGTGCCCGCGGCCCCACTCCCTGCGTCCCGGGGCTTGGTGCGACGCCCAGGTCTGGCCGCGCCCGTGGACGGGTTGAGGAGGGACCGTGGGAACAGGGATCGGAGACCACGGGTTCTCCTCAGGCTTTTCCGTGGAAGGTTCGCCTTCTACACTCGCCTTTCGGAACTACGTGCTTTCTCTTGGATTGGGTTTGCTCTTGGGAGTCTCCACTGGGTCCTTTACTTTTCCTCTGGCACCCAGTTTCCAGACGAGAGACGATCTCTCCTGGGCCTTTCCTGCCCCCGCCCCCAACACCCACACCGGTTTGGGCTCTCTGAGACCGGATCGCCCCCGTCCCACTCCGCCTCTGTCCCATCCGGTTAGAGTGCTCTACGCCCCGGCACTCCCGATCCCAGGTCTTTCTTCCTCCCACCGCCCTGGGTGCCCTCCCCAGGAGGAAGGGGCCACTAGGAGAGCGCCAGCGGCCGCCCTGGCTTTCAAATGCGCTTCTCCCGGCTCCTACCTCGCGGCGCCACCGCTAGAAACCCGTCCCAAGCGAAGTTCCCCAAACTGAAGTAGTAAGTTTTCTCCTGGACACAGGGGAGGGGGAGATTAGAGGGTAGGGGGCGAGTCACAGCCCCTCCCCAGCCCCTACTCCAGACCAGTCACCTGCTCCCGCGGCGGCCTCTGGTGGACCGTTTCCACTGCCCCATTTGCCCAGGCCTGTGCCGCACTCTGGGACCCAGTGGAACGAGGGATCCCACTCGGGCTTTGAGAGCGCAGTTCCACACGACTGCGCCGCCCCTCCCGGGCCTTGCTCTCAGAGCCTGTCCCCCATGCCTTCCCGCCCCGTCGCACCGCCGCCGGGGGTCCCTGTGCCCACCCAGCTCCCCAGACACCCCACTTGCTCCGTCGGTTTGGTGGTCTCACCCCCTTCTCCCTTCCGTTGCCGCTGTCTCCCACAGCTGGACGCCAAGAAGAGTCCTTTGGCGCTGCTAGCCCAGACTTGCTCGCAGATCGGCAAGCCAGACCCGCCGCCCTCGTCCAAGCTCAACTCGGTAGCAGCGGCGGCCAACGGGCTGGGAGCCGAAAAGGACCCTGGCCGCACCGCCACGGGAGCCGCCTCCGTGTCTGCGGCCCTCAAGCAGCTGGGGGACTCCCCTGCAGAGGACAAGTCCAGCTTCAAGCCCTACTCCAAGGGCACCGGCGGCAGCGACTCCCGCAAAGACAGCGGATCCTCCTCCGTGTCCTCCACCTCTTCCTCATCCTCCCTGTCTCCGGGAGACAAGGCGGGCTTCAGGGTCCCCAGCGCCGCCTGCACGCCCTTTCCCCCGCATGGAGCGCCGGTCTCTGCGTCGTCGTCGTCGTCCTCGCCTGGTGGCTCCCGGGGCGGCTCCCCGCACCACTCTGACTGCAAGAACGGCGGTGGGGGTGGCGGCGGGGAGCTGGACAAGAAAGACCAGGAGCCCAAGCCCAGCCCGGAGGCTGCGGCGGTGAGCCGCGGCAGCGGTGGGGAGCCCAGCGCCCATGGGGGTGGCACGGAGGCTGGGGCCTCCGGGCGCAAGTCCGAGCCGCCCTCGGCGCTGGTGGGGGCCGGCCACGTGGCGCCGGTGTCCCCCTACAAACCGGGCCACTCCGTGTTCCCGCTGCCACCCTCCAGCATCGGCTACCACGGCTCCATCGTGGGCGCTTACGCCGGCTACCCGTCCCAGTTCGTGCCTGGCCTGGATCCTAGCAAGTCTGGCCTCGTGGGAGGCCAGCTGTCGGGGGGCCTGGGCCTGCCACCGGGCAAGCCCCCCAGCTCCAGCCCGCTCACCGGGGCCTCCCCGCCCTCGTTCCTGCAGGGATTATGCCGCGACCCCTACTGCCTGGGAGGTTACCACAGCGCCTCGCACCTCGGCGGCTCCAGCTGCTCCACTTGCAGCGCGCATGACCCCGCGGGGCCCAGCCTGAAGGCGGGGGGCTACCCGCTGGTATACCCCGGGCACCCGCTGCAGCCCGCTGCGCTCTCGTCCAGCGCCGCCCAGGCCGCGCTTCCCGGCCACCCTCTCTACACCTACGGCTTCATGCTGCAGAACGAACCACTGCCGCACAGCTGCAACTGGGTGGCGGCCAGCGGGCCGTGTGACAAGCGCTTCGCCACCTCGGAGGAGCTGCTCAGCCACCTACGGACTCACACGGCCCTGCCGGGCGCGGAGAAACTTCTGGCCGCCTACCCCGGGGCTTCGGGCCTGGGAAGCGCCGCCGCAGCCGCCGCAGCGGCAGCCTCCTGCCACCTGCACCTCCCCCCGCCCACCGCCCCGGGAAGCCCCGGGTCGCTGTCATTGCGGAGTCCACACACTTTGGGGCTAAGCCGGTACCACCCCTATGGCAAGAGCCACTTATCCACAGCCGGGGGCCTGGCCGTGCCCTCCCTCCCCACAGCCGGACCCTACTACTCACCGTATGCGCTGTATGGACAGAGACTAGCCTCAGCCTCCGCACTGGGATACCAGTAACTACAGCTCTTGCTCCTACCCAACCCTCTTCTCCTTTCTCCCTCCCCCCCAACCCTGTTCCCCCCTCACCGCCGCCGAAACCTCCACTTCTGCTTGTCCCTGCCAGGATCCCCCCGGCCCAGACCCTCCCCACCGGACTGTGTATTTATTTACTATAATGTTAGCTTACAAGCTGGGAATATAAGTGCATTAACGGCCCACACGAGTCAATGGTATGCAAAAAGTCTGTGTTCCCCAAATAATAATATTAATCACACAAGTAACTACATGTTCCCCACCCCTCTTCCTTTATTTTTTTTTTCTTTTTCTTAGATGTAAGGTTCTTTTTTTCCTTTTTCTTTTTCTCTTTTTTTTTCTTTTTTTGATTGGTTTGGTTTTAGGGGGAGGAGGGAGAGTTGGGGTTCTGGGGTTCTTCTATTTGTTTTCCCTTCCTGGGGAGTTTCTTGCATGCTTCCTAACTGTTAAGACTACATTTCCCCCTTCTCTTTTCCCCCTCTTTCCCCTTCATTTCTTCTTGTTTCCTTACATTTGAGATTCTGTTTTATCCTTTGTACAAGTAACAGAGAGGAGATATTTTTTGTAACTCGTTTGCGGGGATGCAGGGATCCGCCTTGGTGGCAAGAGGTCTTGTGTTCTGTTGACCCAGAACTCTGCTCTGTGACTCGTCCCCTGCAACCCTCTTCTTCTGGGGTCCTTGGTCTGCACCCTGGCCCCCAAAATTAGAGCCTTGCTCCTCTGTCTTGCTCTAAGCACTAAGAGCCCTGACCCCACCAGCAGGCTCCCCTGTGAGAGACCCAAGCGGCCTCTGACAGCCTTTCTACCTTCCAGACTTCTCATGGCCCCAAACACCCGGTAGTCACACTGCCTGCTGGTGGGGGACCTGTAGGGCTTCTCTTATTCAGTTAAAAGTCCTAGGAGGCCCTGCTGGTGAAACTTTGCTCTTAATATTGCATTGGTAGTCCTGTTTTATTCTCCATTTGGGGGACAGTGGTCCCCTGGTGGTAAGGGTATGGTCAGTGATTCTTGCTAGATCCCTCCAAAGCAGACCAGTGGCAATATCAGAGGGCAGTACAACCTCGGTAGCTCCACTGGGGGACAGTTGGGGAGCTGGGGAGTACACGGATCACAGTAGCCCCATCACCCCCTCCCAGGCCTGACCCAACAGAATCCCCAAAGTTGGCCTTGGGCTTCCGTGGGCTCCCTCAGTGACTGGGATTGAAGACTCCGACCCCTGGGTCTTCTCCCCACACCTTCCCTCCCTCCTGGTTTTGTGCAGCAGTTCCGGGGGGCTGTGGGGCCTGTTTGGGATGGATAGAGCTCTCCCTTGGTAAGACTTATTTTGTTAATAAATGGAATACTTGGCTATATTCACACCGTGGTGTCTTTCTCTCTTGCCTACCCACTGTCCCACTTCCAGACACCTGAGCAGATGTCCTTCTTTTATTCTTGTTTAAGTACCTTATGGTTTCCTTCTGAGATTTCCATTCAAGGTCGAGTTTAATGCCTTCCTCAAGAAGGGGGGCTGGGGATGGGGTTAGGAAAAAAACAAAACTTCTGCCAACGCATTACAAATAACATAAAACCGCCTTTATGGTTTTTTTTTCCCCCACTCGGTTATTTAGCTCCTGGGCTCCCTTCAAAGTCCTTGACATTTCCTGGGGACAGGGTGGAGGGAGTGTGTAAATGCGGTTTTTCCTCTGGGCCTAGAGGTACTAGGGTCTGAGAAAGAAACCAGGGCGCAGGGCTCCTACTGCCAGCAGCACCGTCCCCAGAGCCCCGCAGGTATGCAAAGTCGACGTGCCTCTGGCGCCACCTAGTGGCAGAAAGACGAGTGACGGGCGCCAGCCCCGACGACGCCTTCTGCGCTTCCCACTTGAAAGGCGAGTAATTTCCTTTTCTCGACTGCCTTTCATACACCTTGACACCAAAGAGTAAATTCCCCTGCTGAGACTGGTGCTTCGCAAGGCTTGGGAGCTCCCCAAGGCCAGCGCTGGGTTGTCGACCCCGGCCATTTGCGCCTCCAGAGACTTCTCTGGACAGAGTTTGGGTTTTGCTGAGAAGGCGCGGTGATTACTCGGGACTTTGAAGCCACTCTCGTGCCCTGTGTCTTGAGCTCACACGGCTGACCCAGCTTGGGCATCCTCGGGCCTCCACCCTCCTGAGGATGTGTTGCCGTTTATCAGGAAGCTGGGACCAGGGCCGAGCACCTCTCCAAGGCGCGGGATTCGGCGAGCCCAGAGGAGAGGACCGACCGCCTGCACGTCCACTTTGGGAGGTGAGCGGCCAAGGCCGCGGGCTCTGGGGCGCACCGGGCCAGGCCGCAGGGGCTCTCGGCCTCCAGCGCCTGGGACACTCCAGGCCACCTGTTGGGTGCACTTCACAGTGGGCTCCCTCGCCCCCTCCTGGCGGCTCTCCTCGCTGTCCGCCCCGTGCCGCTTCGGGATCTGTTATTGTACTGCTGTTTTACTTGGCTTTTTCTGTGAGGATAGCGACTTACAGAGCATTTGGTGCTCCGCGAACCGCGCGCCTCTGAAATGTGCGTAGATCCGAGGTCAAGTGCGGAAGGGCGGCGTGGGAGGGACGCGCTCTCCGCCCTGCCCCGTGGTTTGAGGCCACACCACACTCCCCTGGAGAATCAGGGAGGGTCTGGGGACTTGACAAAACCTCAACGTTAGATGCTTTTGTAGGGGAGTTGGATTAGGTTTTTTTGAAGTTTTGCCACTAAATCTTTGTTTCTGGCCAAAATTCCGTCATTAGTCAAGAGAACCTCAGGCGGCTTCTGCAGAAAATATCAGTGCTGACCGCCATAAGAACTTACGTGTGTCCCAGGGTTGGGACCTGGGCTGCTGGTGTCTTTGGGCACGTGGGGGCCGCAGAGGGAGTCAGGGAGAAGGGCAGGAGAATGGGCTGGAGAAGCAGCCCTGGGACCATGTCAGGGTCTTCCTGGGGAATCATCATTCTCCGTGTTCTTCAGGTTCAAATTGGCCTGAATGTTTAAAAGGCCTGAAATGTTACGAGTTGCTTTGGTTTGTTTTTTGTTTTTTGGTTTTTTCTTCTTCTTCTTCTCTTCTATTGTTTTTATTTGCTTTTGGTTATTTCCCATCCTGCTTTCCTCTGAAGTCCTTCTCTTTCCTTTTTTCTTTTTCTTTTTTTTTTAATCCTTGCTAAAACTGCTGGAAATTGCTCCCTCTGCAGGAAGACTTAAACTTTTCTCGGTCTTAAACTTGGCTGTCTTCAGACCTCCCTAGCTGAGTTCCTCTTGTTGGGATAGAGAAAGGAATAGATTCGCTGTCTCCAAGATTGAACTCTCTGTATAGCAAAAGTCACGTTTATAGAGCTGCTTGGCTCACCCGCAGCTTAGAAACCCCTCAGGCTATTGAGTCCCCCCCCCCCCCCCCCGAAAGTGTATTGGTGGCCTTTGCAGACTGGGAAGGAGGCCCTTTGCCTAGTTAGGATGGGCTGTCCCCAGCTACCATTGTGACATCAAAGGGCAAGCAAGGGAGTTTGGAGTGTCCCAGTTCTCACCCTGAAATGTCAGCCCTCCTCACCAGAAATGGGTGCCAGTTCCTAAGAAACATTTAATTAGCTGGTGGGCAGTTGGTTACTTTCAATAGCTAAATTCTCATTAAACAAAGTTGCTGTTTTAATAGAGATAATACTCCCCACCGACTGCTTATTTGCATAATTAATTCATCCAGCAACTCTTTTCTTCGAGAATCACCTCCACCTTCTATTTCACCACCTCCTTCTCTTCCTAGCCCTCCCCCTCCCCTTTCCTCCTAATCTCTCCCAGGCGCCAGAAACGGGGCCTGTGTTCCCAAGGCACCAGGAAGGGTGGAAGCTCAGAGCTGCAACTTGAGACACTGGACTTTCCTGGCTCCAGGTCAGATTTTTACACCTCTCGGCTGGTTATTTTTGTGGCCCCGCGGGCAGCAGTGGAAGGAAGGGAGGAAGAGAGGGAGGGGAAGGGCTCACTCTCGGATCCAGGTTTGACACAAACAAAACAGCATGATACTGGGTTTTTAACTTACCAGTTGCCCCCCCCAGCCCCCCACAAACCCACCTCTTGAGAAATCTGTAGCCCAAGGAGGAGGCATGGGGCTGCCGCAACTGCCCCGGGCCCTCCCCAGCACACTGTGATGTGTCTCTCAGAGCTAACTCCTGCCTGATGTATGTCTGGGTGACTGTGGAATTCGTCTTGCAATAATCCTGAGGCTCTGCACTTTATTAATCATTTTGTAGGGGAAGCTGCTCTCCAGTTTTCTGTTTGATTTGATTTCATTCATCCTGTCTTTCTGCAAAATAGATGGTTGAGTGCATCCGATAATGTATGGTTTAATTTGGAGCACTATGGGTTTGAATTACCATTTTCATAATGTGCTCTGCATTAATGTGTTACATCATTTATAAAGAGGAATGTGCTGGGTTTCAAACTTTCTCCGGAAAGCCAAAGTCACCTAAAGGAAACAAAGCCAAATCACACGGACCCATCTTCTTACCTCTCCGTCGGAGAAAGCCCTGCCTGCCGCCCAGCCCGGGTTCAATCTGCCAAAGCTCATAAAACCCAACATGAGGCTTTTGTGTTCACATAATGCAGGTGGGTGTCAAGGTTTGGGGGGAACTCGCACATGGCTGCCCGGGAGCATTCAATGGGAGCACAGAGCTCCCCCTCATTATTGTGTAACAACGGCTTTGCAGCCAACCCGGTTGGAGGAGACCTCCAGTGGACGGCTCTGCGTAGACCCTAATCCCAGCCCTCCCTCCCCAATGGCTGTAATAACACCAGCTGTCTGTTACTCAAACTCTGACTGAGGAGGAAAAAGCACTGATTATCCAAATACAGTCATTAAAGGGGAAATGTGTTTTTAGGACTGTCAGAGTGATTAATGAGGGCTAGCCGTCTCTGCAAATGCGCTTGTTTAGTCTAACTGGCAGCTTCTATTTTCCTATTGATTTATTGCAGCCGTTGCCGGGCCTTGGTGTGTGCGGAGTCAGGGCTCTCCACAACCGGGCCCTGTTCAAACAGGAAAAGCATGCACCATTTTGTCCAGGAGGGAGGGAACAGCCTCGAGTCTCTCCCTTCAGGGCAGTCTCCAGGGGCCCAAGCCAACAAAGGAGACATTAAAAACCTGCAGCCTGGAGAGGGAAGGAAGTGGCCTTCCCTCAGTTGTCCCCAGTCACTGGGTTCCAAGGTCAGTGGAGACGTGCCATGGCCCCTGGACAAAGCCTGTCCTATTGTGACACTCAGCATGCCCACATTTCCTCCTCCAGTGCCCCCCAGACCAGCTGTCGGCCACTGGGTCTGAGCACAGGAAAGGGGGGGGCGCTGCAGAGAGGAGGGGTGCAGCCAGGCCTAAAACAGAGAAAGGAGGCAAAGCCCCCCCCTCTCCCCCACCTGCACACACACCTGTGCCCAGGTCCCGGGGTGGGAGTGGGGGGGGGGCTTTGTGGGAAACTGACAGAGCCCAGAGGTTGATTTCAGCTTTTCAAAAGACGTCGAGTGATATCTACTTCTTTCCACCTGTGCATTTACTGTTTTGACAAATGATGTATCTGATGACAAAATAGAGAAATGGCAGCTTGGCACTAGAATCCCAGTATTTGAGGATTTATACTTCCGAGCAGTGGGTCATCAAAGGCCACAGAATTTGCAGGATTCCTGTTATGTGCCCAGCACAATGCTGGATGCCATGAGACACAGGAGAAAATTCAGACGAAATTCTCATCTGATTTAGTTGGGGGAGACAGGACACACCCATGAGACAGGGAACAAGATAGCATTACATATAACCGCATTTATGCTGATCTAATTAAGGTGGAGTCGTACCGTGCAGGCAGCGGAGGATAGGACAGGACGTAAACCGGTGCTAATTAGGAAGATCAGTTGGGCAGGCTGCAGGAGCTGGAGAGGAAGACCACTGGGGCTGATGTAGGGGGGCCCTGCCATGGGCGCTCCCATAGGTTGGGAGGCTCCCCAATTCTTTGAGGCCCTTCCTTTTTTGAAGGCTGGAAGATGGATGAAGCCACCTTCCATAGGCTAGAAGAGCTGGAACTTGAGCCCCCGAGCTGGTAATTTCCATTTCTAAAGCCGACCAAGGAATAGGCCTTGCTCACACTGTATACAGCACATCTGAATTTCCTTCCACCCGCTTTCTCCCTCATCAACTTGCATCTCCCACAGAGCATTCCAAGCATGGAAAGGGTTTGTACATCTTCCTAAATGAAGTGCCTTTCCAAGTTTTCCCAGGGTGGTGATATATCACCAGCATTATTAACACTTCCTAGAACAGGAAAAGCTGTCAGTAGATTTGGATCACAGATGAACTGGGGAAACTTTCTCTTAAGAAAAAAAGAAGTGAGGGGTGCCTGCGTGGCCCCCTCTGTTAAGCATCCAACTCTTGATTTCAGCTTGGGTCGTGATCTCAGGGTCCTGGATCAAGCCCTGCGCTGAGTACAGAGCTTGCTTCTCCCTCTCCCTCTCTCTCTCTCTCTTTCTCTCTCCCCTCTCTAAAATAAATAAATAAAATCTTTAAAAATAGAAGGAGAAGGAGGAGGAGGAGGAGAAGGGGAAGGAAGAAGAAAGAAGAGGGAGGAGGAGAAGAAGGAGGGGGAGGAGGAAAGAAGTCGAACCTATTGGCTGAAAGAAATTTTATTTCTGACAGTATTTTATAAACTTCAAAATAGAGCCAAACGGTAGAAGAAGAATTTGGTGAACTTTATTTAGGGCTGTCCAGGAAACTTCAGAAAGTCTAGTCCTTGCATATCTGGTAGAAAGACCATAGACATGGGAGTGTCTTCTTCTGTTTTCTTCTAGCTCTGAAACTTAATTGCTGTGTGACTTTGAGCAAGTCATTTAATCTGTGTCTGTTTTTCTATTTCTGAAGTGAAGCTGTCAGGCCCCATAATCTTGAAGCCGTTTCTAACTGGAATATTCCATGAGTTTCTCGGTCCCTGATCCCCAGTCAAATACAATTCTAAAGTTCCTATCAGGACAGGGAGTGTGGAAGATCCAGGAAAAGAAACTTTGGGACTTTACCTCACGGATGGGGGGAGGAGGGGCAGGTGGCCTGTACAAAAGAAAAATATTGTCATGTGAACTTTTCACCCAGAGAAGGGCCTCCAACAAAATGAATTCTGAAAATATGTTTGTTTTTTTTTACTTTGAGGAGATGCTGAGGTTCTGGTGATGCAGGTAATTCAAAGGTTGCCTGGGTGCTTAAGTGGGTCAGAAATTATTATTCAAAATAATGTGAAGAATCCTCTGAGGTTAAACCAAGGTCTATGAAAAGAATCGCATGTTTCATAACCTACAACAGATTGCTTTTGGAAGGTGGAACTGGCAGGAGAGTAACTGATAAGTAGATAAAAGTCCAACCACGGAGGGGTGAGGAAGCTTTCACTCTGAGTGGGCACTCGGTATGGCCACAGCTCTTTGGAACATAAGATAAAATTATCCTTCCCGAGTTTAAATCAGAGCCAGGTTTTAGAATGAGAACAGTAATTTGGAAAACGTCAGTGCCCATTCCCTGTGTCCCGTTTGTACTCCTGGGTCTGTGTACCTATAAATGTGTGCCTGTGCGTAGTGAGAGTTACAGGTTTTTACCCAGTCCATAAGGAAAGGGTGTGATTACGCTCTTCCTTTTTATCTTTGACCATTTTAATTATAAGGACTGCTAAACAAATATGCAGAAGCAATAGGCCAGGCCCACCTAGGGTTTCTCAAGAATCATCATTTTGAGTGCACCATAGCACGGTTAAATATAATGATATATGCTGGGCATTTTTTTTCAAGATTTTATTTATTCATTTGACAGACAGGGATCACAAGTAGGCAGAGAGGCAGGCAGGTGGGCAGGGGGAAGCAGGGTCCCTGCTGAGCAGAGAGCCCAATGCAGGGCTTGATCCCAGGATGCCGAGATCATGACCTGAGCCGAAGGCAGAGGCTTAACCCACTAAGCCACTCAGGCACCCCATATATGCTGGGCATTTAATACTCACAAAGGGAACCCCCAGTTCCCTTTGCTGAGAAAAACAAGATTTGGAGAGGTTAAACAAATAGCCAACAGTCTCACAGTTCAAGAGCTGTGGAACCAGGATTTGAACACAGTTCTGATTATAACACTTTGCACTAAGCCAATAGCTTCAGACTGTTTCAAAGGGAGGCTAGATGCTACAGGTGGATAGACGATGGGGATCTATCCCATCAGAACATTTGGGCCAGTGTACCTGCATGGGTTGGGACTGTGCTGGGTGCCCTTCCAGGCCGAGATGCTGCTCAGTGTTGGGGTGTGACTCACTGGGGAAACATTACAGAGTCCCCACTGCATTCTAGGAACTGTGGTCTTCTCTGGGGTCTAGAAAGATGAAAGAGACATGGGCCTTGCCTCAAGGATCCTTCATTCTGGGAGGAGACAGATGTGTCAGCTAAAATATAAGACGGACCAAGAGCTAGCTCTATTAATATTGTTGTGATGGTCAGTATAGGCCAAATTATGCTGAAGTAACAAAGGCCAAAATCTCAGGGGCGTATAGCACAACAAAGGCGTAGTTCTCCTTTCTCCTTCACCTCCATCATTGCCAAAGATCTCTGTATCAATCAGGGTTTGAGCAGAGGAGCAGAACCAGTAGTATAGGAAGACATTTACCGTGAAGCACTGGCTTATGCAACTGGGGTGGCTAACTCAGCAAGCTGGAAGTCTGTCAGGCAGGCAGGGAAACTCAAGGCTGAAACTACTGACACGAGCCCTTTGGAGTCTCTAAATTCAGGGAAAGCCTAGCCCCTCTGCTAAATGGCTTGCCTGATTAGGTCAGGCCCACCCCCCACCCCCACAGACAACCTCCCTTTTGATGTACTTAAAGTCCACTGATTAGGATCTGCCATTGTATCTGCAAAATTCCTTCGCAGAAGCACTGAGATTCGTATTTTGTTAGATAACCAGGGACCATCTAACCAAGGTGACACAGAAATCATCACAGGGTCGCACATAATTAATGGGGCCCAATGACTAATGAAGGAACGTCCTCAGCCACGGCAGGGGAAGAGCTGAAGAATCTTGTACAATTACATGTTTCAGGTCCAATTGGCATATGTTCCTTCTGTTTATCTGTTCATACTCCTCTGGCTAGAACCAATCACCCAGTCCCTCCTAAATGCAAAGACAGGAGGACATTGACCACCCCCTTGTGCCCGGAAGGAGAGGAGAGCTGGAGGGGGGTTGCCACACGGATGCTGCCTGGGAGCACCAACCAGCTTCCATCCTGCCCTCCCCATGCCCATTTTACATAGGGGGAAACTAAGTCTGTGCTTGAGATGGAAACATGCACGACTGCCCGTGGCCACACATGAGTAAGGCCCAACTCTCCTCTCCCTCCCTCCAGCTCACCTCCACCCTGCTTCCTCGGGCCTCAACAAACAGAAACTCCTTTCAAACCCACTGAGCCCTGTTGACCTGGAGAAAGTGTGCACTTGAACCCACAGGAAACAGGTGCCTCCAGGGATGGAGTGCTCCTGCTGGACAACGTGGCCTTGCCCCAGGTAGGACGGGCATCTCAGAGCTATGAGACCTTGAAGTTCAAAGAGGTTTGTGACCTTCTGCCTACTTCATAGTCCTGAGATCTCCACCAGGTGGCTTGCAAAGAACCACCTACTAGAGCACTGAGGCAGCATATGAACAAGCCCTTGTTAAGAGAAGGGCAGGGACCTCCCATGTGTTGGACTCCAGGAATGCTTTCATCTGGGAAACTTAAGAAAGGTAAGGATTGACTGAACGTGATAATGATCAATGGTCCCTGGCAAACCAGTGCTGTTTGATGAGCTGTACGTGCTCTCTGTTGAAAGGAAAACAGTCTCTGCCACAGGGACCCGACACGGCCCTCTCCTTCTCCGTCACTGATGGAGTGCTCACTGTGCGCCAGACACTGTGCTAAACACCTTCTACATTTACTTGTGGCAGCAATTCTCCGCAGTGAGTCTATTATTGAACACACTTTGCCCAAGTTCACAAAGCCAATAAGCCCTAGAAGCAAGAGCCCTACCAAGTCTTTCCGACTCCCAAAACCTGTACTCCAGCTACAAGGGCCTCCATGTACCCTTGTGAGGCTGGTGCCCTGCACGAGAGCATCTGGCCTAGGGAGCAAGCAAGGTCTTGACACCTGGCCTGGCTGCGTCAGCGTCGAAGGGGGACTCTCTCTAAATCTCCCAGAGGCTCCATGTGGGTGGGGACAGGGTAGGCCGAGCCTTGCCAACTTCAGGCCCCCTCCTCTAAAGACTACAGGTTGGAAAAGAACCTTAAATCCCCTGATCCTAGGCTCATCTCCTGACAGTCACACCTGAACTTTGCAGTGAGCTCGTGCTTGGGGAAATATTTCCTGAGAACCTGTTACCTGTGCTAAGCGCTACCAAAGGTCGAAAGAAGGGTAAGACAGGGCCCCTCCCATCAAAGTGTTTACAGTCTAGTAGGGAAAGCTGTACAAACACGTACAGATAATGTGAAACAAGGTCTGACATCAACCCGTGAAGACGACTCACAGAAGGGCTAGGCGACCCGAGCACCCTGGGAGTTGGAGGGATTCATCCATTCACCAGGCACCCAGAGAAAGAAGGGGAGAGGTCTTTGAGGCCAGTGGGGCGGCCTGAGCAAAGCCCAAAGCTGGCCTGTGCGGGAGGATGTCCTCCCAGCTCACACCCGCGGGCTTCCATGGGCTTCCGTCGGCAGGGAGCACGAAGGCAAGTTTGGCTTAAGGAAGTTGGAGCTTCGGGGAACACCAGCAGCACAGGGGTGGAGCCCAGCAACCCCAACCCCCGCAAAGGAGGGACAACAGCCTCAGCACGGACAGAACACGGGTAAGCACAGTGAAGGGGCTGCGGTGGAGGGAAAGGAGACTCAGAACAATCCAGTTCAAGGCTGGAAATGGAAATATTCATCCCATATACTGGTCCTGCTCATCCAACTACAACCACCCGCCCTGGGTGCCCCTACTCCCAGGGCCCACCTTCCTGGCCCCAGTGACAGCATCAGGGACCAGAGCACAGAGGTGGTCACAGTGACAGGTGGGGCCTTCACATCCATCCCCTTCCTGATACCCACCTGTCTTCCCTGACCCCCATCCCCTTCTCGGGGAGGGTTGGAGAAATGTTCTCGGAGGCAACCTCCTTTGCACCCTTTGCTCCTCACATCACCATCCTCTCTGTCCCAACCCCAATGCTGTTCCTCCCCCCAACACACACACACACACACACACACACACACACTCCCTCTCACCTCCCTTCCCTCCCCCACCCCTTCCCCTCCATTTGTTTCAATGAACAGCCCCTTTTATCTATTCTGTAGGTACAAATGAAGCTGTCAAATTTGATCAGGCGCTTGATATGACAGGCCGTGGGAGTCAGGACCCCTTGAACAGAGTGGGCCTTGTCTGCCACAGCCTGCCTGACACTTCCCATAATGCCCAGACTGATGAGATTCTGAGTAGGGCCCAGCACATTTTCAACTCTATTTTGGGTGAAAACCCTTCTTGAAAGATCTTGAAAGGAGCTGGCAGTTCAGCCGCCCGGATGATTAATGAGGGTTGGCTCCGCTGGATGGATTTCTCCTGGTGCCAACAGCCGTCCTCCCAACAGGCTAGAACGTGTTGCCGTTGACTTCCCCCCGCACTTCCCCCTCTCAGCGACGCCCCCCAAACAACCTCTCCCACCAGCCCTCGGACATCCCCACGGCCACTCCGGCCACGCACCTCTCACCCATCCTCCCTCACTTTCAGATGCAGGAGCAGCCCCCGGCGTATGGAAAAACTTAACCATCACAGCTGAGCAAGGCCTGGCGTGAGTGAATGGAGCCCGCTGGACAGCTTAGCACGTTTGAGGGGCACAGAGGGAGGGCTGAGAGGGCACCAGACAGGACAGTCACCCAGGTTCTCCTTGAACGCCATGTCACACGTTCCAGTGGACAGGGTAGGCATGTCCTGCCTTTTCTCCATGGACCTCAGGAGCCCGGGGGACAGAAACCACGGGGTGTCTAAGGCCCCAGCAAGACAAAGCCTTAAAGTCCTTGCTTTTCCTCATTCATCTCGCTCTGTTTCTCAGAGGGGGTGCGACTGACATTGGAGCAAGACAATTCTTTACCAAGCAGGACCCTCTGGCGTGGGACAGAAGACATAGCATCCTTGGTCTCAAGACACTACTCATTTGGAGCAACCCCCAGTCATGGAGACAACCACAGCCATCGCCTGTAACTCCCAGCCCTGCCTGAGAACCGCCATAAGGATAAAGAGTGTCTCTGCTCCCTCCCTCCCTTCTGTCTTGAGGGCCTTGCCTTCCGCTCCGCCGCCTCCGGCTCTCACAACCCTCAAGCTCACTCAGTGGGGAGAGCACCTTGAAGGAGGGGACAGAAGGAAAGAAGAGTGTTCTCCCACCCACCCCAATAGCTTGCCTCAAACCAGCCCTGCTTGAAGTGCTCTGTTCTTCCTTTCCTCTTCTGCGTTCCTATTTCCCCCAGCAGATTACAGCTCAACCACCCTTAGGGTGAAAGAAGGGTGCCCAAAACTTCTCTGGGCTTTCCAAGCTCAGAATCCTTCAGGAACAGGCCAGTGCCAGGGAGTTGGGGTCAGGAATGTGCTGTTTCTTTTTGGGACACCCATAGATTCCTTTTTCAAGCTAGGCTCCAAGGTCCGAGGACTCCATCAGAGGAGAAGCAGGGTCCCTGTAGCCAATGGCATCACCCACGATCTCTTGTAGAGCAGATTCCATGGAGCCAGGCCATGAGAGAGAGTGTTTCCAAGAATATCAAGCCATACCTACTCTCTTCATTCCACGTTTTTTTCTCTCCCTTTCCTTCTGAAGAAGAGAGGGGGAAAAGCCCATAGTTTACCCACCCCTCAGGCCACTGGACATGTGTACATGCCCCAACCCAGCTTTTACCAATGGCCCGGTCAGGGGCCAGGTGCTCCAGCCCCCAGATGGACCAGCACCATCAGTGCCTTCATTCAGTACCATCTACTGAGCATCTACTATGTGCCAGGCACTGGGCTCCACTCTGAGCATGCAGTAATGTGTAAAAAGACACACAGCCCCTGCCTCCATGAAGCTTACAGACTCATAATAAGAAAAGGGAAAAAAAAAAACCAGATCAATGTAGGATTATAATTGTGGTAGTAGCAATGAAGGAAAAGCGGAGCATTTTTTACATCACACCCAGAGAAGGTGTAGCAAGGAATCCTTGTTTAGAACTAAGATTAGAGAGAGCCTCTATGGGATCGTGACCATGAAGCTGAGACCTGAAGACTGAGTAGGGTCAGCCAGGTAAAGAAGGAAGAGCATCTCAGGCTAGGGAAACCCACACCTGGACATCAGCCACATGCTCTAAATGCACTTGTCTGGTGGAGGTGCTTTCCCTTCTAGCCATGCTTTCATGGAACAACAAAAACTCAGTAACTCAGCCCAAGCCCTGGGAAGAACCAGAAGGGAGAGGAGCTGGGAAGAAAAGGGAAGCAAGGGAGAGCACTGACCATCGGTCACTCCACAGTCCAGGGCACCAACATCCATTCCAACAAGCAAGAGGGAGACTGGAGACTGGTCTGGGGCTGATGGGACCTCTCCCTGGAGTTTCAGGGATGCTCTGGCACCAAGTTTTGAGGTTCTCTAACTCCTGGAACTGTGATATAGGCAGCTGCTGATGGAGACAGCCATTGAACTAACGATGACACAAATTAACGTATAATTACAAGATTCTTGCCCAAGAGTGAACCTTGTGGGAGACCCAGCTTTCCCTCTTCCAGAAAGATATTTTAATGAAATACAGGAGAATGTTTCTCACCCTTGGAAACCCACAGTCCTTCATTGGCTCCCCACTGTCTAATTGAGGCCAAATCCAGTCCTCCACAAAATGGCCCCAACACCTTTCCACCTGCCCCTGCCGGAACCTTCACAGGAGCCAAACATGACAACTCACTATTTCCTAGACGTCCAACTCTGGCATGCAGGTGTTGTTCCTTCCTCCTAAAAAGCCTATCTTCCCCTCACAAATTCCCAGGTCTCCTTTTTTTTACCCCATTTGATTGCAGTTTTCCATTGCTCTGAATCTCTTAAACCCCTCACTTTGTCTCTCAGATAGTCCTTCTGTCTGCGAGGACCCCTCATCACCCTTCACTGAACCATAAATTCCTTAATGGCAAGAAGGGTCTTTTCCACACACTCACATCCTAGGACAGCGCCAGGCATGAGGTAGGCCATAACTACTTGCCAAATTCCATTTAATTGGAAAGAGCTAAAGAGCTTAAGCAGTTGTCAACGTCTTTGAGCTGAAGACACTACTGGTTTGATGAAAGAAGAGACCCAGGAGGCAAAACTCAAAGACAGAACAAGAGGGACAAAAGAACAATCAGGAAAAAGAAAAAAAGATGCACACCCTTTACCAGTGGCCCAGTGGCCAGTTGCTCCAAGAAGCCTTCCCTTCTCTCACTGGTGTCCCCATGCCCAGAACAGAAGAGGGGGTCCTGAGGGTACAGGGTGCGGTCTGAGGACCTTAACTATAATGGAAAACCCTAAAGGCAGGCAGAGGATGCCCA
Source organism: Enhydra lutris kenyoni (assembly GCF_002288905.1). Classification (NCBI taxonomy): domain Eukaryota; kingdom Metazoa; phylum Chordata; class Mammalia; order Carnivora; family Mustelidae; genus Enhydra; species Enhydra lutris. Next base: position 34,650,377 of record NW_019154095.1, read on the forward strand.
CTGAGGTATGGGCAGTCAGTGACCTCCTTCCTCTACCAACTTGCCATGGTGGCTGGAATTCCCCAACCCCCTTTGACTCATTTCTTGGAGTTAAGGAGCAAAGTCCTGAAAAATAAAGAACATAAAAGTATGCTACGAATGGCATAGAGGGAGAAGATACCCCTCTTAAGACAGCAGTGCTCACTAAACCTGTTTGGGAACTGCCCACAACTAAGTAGATGGATGGCAAGGCTACCAGGAATGGGACATCAGACTACCGAGGGGTCTGGTTAGGAAAGCTCTGGAACATGGACATTGTCCCAGGAGTGGCAGCTCCAGGGTTTGTGCCTCCAGGGAGGACCTGGCAGCCAGTCCTTTAAAGAGTGACCCTGCCTCGGTACCGACTCTCTCTTTGATCCTTATCTCACCCTTGACAAGCCACAACCACGAGGGGAGGGACCATGCCCAGTGTTACTGCTGTACCCACAAAGTCCAGTCTGCGCATCAGGCAGCAGGCACTCGACAGAGATTTCGTGAATAAACCTATAAATTAATAAGGCTGTAAGAAGATGCTAAGAAGGGACTCCAAGGAGAAACTAGTCCTTGCTCTCAGTTCTGCAAAGGGACCCAGCAAATCTGTGGACATTCGGACCCACATTGCTGGAAGCCATCCCCGACTTTAGCCAAGCACCCCCTTCTAGCAGACAGAGGTCCACACCTGAGCAGCTTGGAGAGGGCGCATTTGCAAACTTACTGCAACAGCTTTTGGAGCAGAACCGACCTCCCTGCTGTCTTTCAGGACTCCTTGAGGGAGAAAAAGAATTTTTCTGGCCATTGGGCCAGAATATAAAAACAAGGCTACATACAACAGGCCTAAGAGGTAAAGAGTAGGCCAAAAACAATATGCTCCTCTCCCCCCTGTTTTCTTAGGACCTCAACCTCTTTTCCCCGTGAGGAGGAGGAGGGGGAAAAGGGAGTGCAGAGCCTAATGACCCTGTGCCCCCTTGCCAGGACAGAGGCCCTCCTCGCAGGCGGGGAGTCAAAGAAAACTTTTCTGAGACTGATTACCAAGAGGGTAACTAGGTACACAGAGCACATGTGAACAGGCTCCTCGTTTCCAATTCAGGACTGTCAGATGGTGATTAATGACTAACAGACACAGAGCAGCCTTGATTGCCAAGTGCTGTATTGTTAATGCTGACATTTAATGAGGCCGGACACAAGTCCAGCACAATTCCACACCATCATCTGCAAATAGCGCTCAACAGATTTAATTGGTTAAGTATTTGTGTGTGTGTGTGTGTGTGTGTGTGTGTGTGTGTGTGTGTGAGAGAGAGAGAGAGAGAGAGAGAGAGGGAGGGAGGGTGATATAAAGGGCAGAAAAGGGATAAGATGTCGGTGTGTGAATTTGCCCTACAGGGACACCTCTATTTTAGTATGTGCGTAACTGTGTGATCCCACGAGTCCAGGGGAGTGAGTCCTTAGGACTGTATAGCATACCTGCAAGATGACTTCGGTCCCCAGCAGGCAGGCCTCGGATCCGGCGGAGTCTCCTGCGACCCCCTCCCCACCCCACCAGCGCCACTGACTACTACTGTGGTCTCCCCACCACCACCCACCAGCAACACTGCTGTCTCTCAGAGGCAGCTGGGAACTGGCATGTTTGTGAAGTGAAAACACATGAAAGAGAGTTGAAAGAAGAAGTTGTCTAGAAGTGGGCCTGGATCCAGGGAGCCCGAGAAGCCACTTTTTCACTGGACTCAGATCAATGGTCCCTTGGCCCGCCTGACTGGGAGGCTTCCCCTTTGCCAAGAGAACTGTTACCCCCATTCCGGAACTCAACATGCTCTTAGGAGAGGAATGGAATCCATCTTATTGTTCTAGAACAAGAGTCCCTGGCAATAGGGACAGAGAGGCTGGCCCAGCGAGGGTTCCGCAGGCCAGCTGAGCGAGGTGACGAAGGGCACAGAGAAAAGGAGATGTGGGCTCGAGGCAAGGAGTCTGTGCTCACGGAGGCCTGGCTCTAGTCACCAGCTGTGACTTGGCCCTTCGGGGACGCAGAGAAGGAGGTGAGACCCAGGCAGCCAGCGCTCTAGTTGGGGAAATAGCAAATGGACATAGGAGAACAGCCTGAACAGTGGTTGCTAAGGGCTAAATGGGCAGCGGGAGGCAGTCAGTGCCTCCAGCTTTCAGAAGAGAGGTCAGCTCAGGGTCAGGGACTAGAAATGTCCAAAAGAGACAGAAAATATGTAAACTGTTTGAAAGACGGAAGCCCTCAGGTAGAAAGCACTAGCAAGACCATTATGCAGGTGAGGGCTTTGAATATTTGAATTGTCATTAATTCCCCCTTTAAAGCCTCATTCCTGCAAGGGTGGCCCTAATGTCAGCCACATACCACGGTCCCCACGCCTGACCTGTGGCTCTAGATCTGCCTTTGAACAAGATCCCCAGATATCTGCACGTGTGTCAAAGTTTGATAAAGGTTGATAAGCTCTAAATGCTCTGGCCAGGAAGCCGCACCGGGGTAGCAGTCCTGACCCAGGGACTGATATGGCTGGAAGTCCCCTGACATTTGTCCACCATATCCCCTGGGTCCCCCTCAGCTACAGCATCTGTCCCGCCCACCTGGCCTCACACCCTGTGGCCCTCTGAAGCACGTCTGGAACACCTCAGAGAATCGTCAGTGTGGGCCCTGTCATGCTTTCGTTGCTCCTTTCCATTTGGAGCCTGGGCAGGGCAGGACGGTGGGTCGGCCTGTCCCAGGCCTCGCTACCACGGGAAGGACTTGGGTGGCTTTGAGGGCCTCACCCCTGCTGGTCCCGACTGCAGCCTGGAAAGCTTGAGTCACAGGCAGGAGCAAGTCACTTTCCCTGTGGGGTCCCAGGTCTTCGCTCTGGCCCAGTGGTCGGTACCTAAATGCTCCATGCTGAGGAATTCAGCTCATCAAGGAGGCCCCGTGTAATTACAACCCGCCCCCGCCCTTCATTCTGTCAGGCACCCTGACCTTCCAGATCGCCCGGGGCCCTGCCACCCTAGCTGTGGGAGGGTCAGCCTCAGAAAATAATCATTAAAAGCTAATGTTTCCTCTTGAGACTCTGTGCCCAGGTGCCCCAGCTGTGACCCAACCTTCCAAACCCCTTTCCATAAGCCACCACACCTTCCCTGCATAGGCCTCTCCTCTTTGAAGAGGCAAACCATTAGGGGCTCTCCCACTAGCTGCTTCCCTCTTCCAACAACCCCTACCCCACACCACCCCCGCCACCCCACACCCCAAATGAGCCTGTTCCCCCACTTTCACTCAGTGCTCCGTTGACTTCGATCCCATAACCTGATCCCACTCCCTCAGTATAGGAGCCAAGGGAGAGCCGAGACACTGGGTCTCCACTTCTAGCCCCTCTGGGCCCCCACTCAGGGCAAAACACATCCCACATCCGTGCCTCGATTTCCTCCTGGTAGAGGAAGGGGATTGGATCAAAGGGATGATTCCTAAGGCCCCTTTCAGCTGTAATGGTCCACCGTTTTACTTCAGAGAATTATTGGGAGGGCCATATGAAATGAGATAATGGATATTTGAATAGGTTGAAAAGTTTCAAATGATGAGCAGACAGGGTACTAAAGAGTCCCGTTCCTTCCAGTCACCCACCAGCATGTCTTTGCAAGCGTCCTCTTGTTTTTGTGGTCCCTGTTTTTTGCCACAGATTGGGGGCAGCGTGAGAGCAGAGATGGTGGTTTCTATTTCTTCTGTCTGCTCTCTCAGTGACTAACATTCACAGAGGCTACTCAGCGGTGTTGCTTACTGGGTGACAGACTGATTACCACCCCCTCCTCTGGGGGGGCCGCTCATTCACTTAAATGGACTTGTAAAAAAAATCACAGGAAAGGGGTCACCTTTGCTTTTTAGGAGGGGAAGGGAACGGACCTCTCTCAAACGCACATGTCTCATTTATCTTGAGGAAAAAGGGTAGTTTGCTCCTTAAAATAAGTTGGATGTGGAAATTCAAACGGAATTTTTAATGCTGCCTTGCAAATTAGCACAAACCAGCACGCCCAGGGCTTAATTCCATTCCTCAACTACTTACTGAGCATGGCACGTGCCAAGGGCCAAGCTTCTGCTCTCTCGTAGGAGAAATACAGGAGAAACGCTAGAAAGTAACAATGTTTTTTAACGAACATAGCAGGAATTAGGTATCAAAATAAATACTGTCCCATTCAAAACAGCTACTTTGGAACGATCTACACTTATGCTAATACCTTCTCTTGCTCTAAAGGATTTGGCATTCTTTGAAAACCATCTCCAAAGCCAGTCACATTCTTTACTGACAACGACAAATCTTTGTGTGTTGATTAGGTGAGAGAAATGTCTTTTGAAGCCAAGCCCGGTACATAAACTGGATGGTCAGGCTTATTCCATCAGGTCAAAAATCTAAATAATCATCTTCTAATAAAGCTTTTAATGAACATATAAGACATAATGTGCAGCCTTTGCCTGTGAATATTTTGAAAGTCTTCTTTCACCGAGTTGCATGAGTTTGGCCGTGTGTACAGCGGACAATCCCACGGTAGGTCTCCTCACTTCTGTGCTTGCCCTCCAGCCCACCCCAGCCCCCATCCTCTGTCCTCAATGAAGCAGCCCAATCACGTCACTTAATCTGCTTGAAACCCTGCAAGGGCTCCCGTCTCACCTGGAGTGAAAGCCAAAGTCCACAGGGTGTCCTCTGAGACCCCACATGAGTCAGCCGCTGCCCTCCCCCACCCTGTTCCCCTGACAGTTCCTGTCCCAGCACTGTGGGCTCCAGCCTCGTGGCCTCTGCGGCTCCCCTGGGCACATCAGACAGACTCCCGCTTAGGGGCTTTGCTCCAGCTGTCCCCTCTGCCTGGAAAACCTCTCTCCCGCATGGCCATGTGGTCAACTCCTTCATTCCCCTCAAGCCTTTGATCAATTCTCACCTCCTCTGTGAGACCTGGTCTAACCTTCTATTTAATACGTTCCATGTGAAAACTCGACACACCTAGGCACACGCGCCTACTCACCCACACACATTCATCCCTGATGCCCTTATCCTGTTCCTCTTTTTCTTTTCTCTGTGATACTTACCACCTTTCACTAGACTGTATAATTTATCTATATATTACTTACTGTGTTCATTGTTGTTCGCATGCCTTTGCTAGCATCCAAGCTCAGGAGGGCCAATGCCTCGACCTATTTAACTGAATCCTAAAAGCACAGAGCTGGCACTCACTAAATATACAGTGAATTGAATGGAGTTGACAGATATGATGGTTAGAAGGACACACACACACACACACACAAGCAGCTGAACAATACACAGGGATACTTGGCCGCATGCGATTTACAGTCACGCTGTGGGGGACATGGAAGGAGGCCAAGACTTCCATCTGATCAAGCAGACCTTGTCCTTGTCCCCAGCATCTAACTGCATCATTCCAGCTTCCAGAATACTCTCTGGCTCATGCCCTCTGCCAACAGTCCTCAACTCTTGCTGTCTCCTTACCCACACCCTGCACACCCACCAATGCTCAGCCCCCATCCCCTTCCTCCATACAATCTTCCTTGATTACCCCAGCCCTCCCTGACTTCTTTCTTCCCAGAGCTCCTAGAGCATGTATACTTTGTATCAGACAGTTTAGTCTTTAAATAAAAACGCTATGTGTGCACGGTGTATTCTTAAGGACGTCTTCTGCTGCTTCTCTCTTTTGAATGACGTCAGATTGTTTAGGAGTGGCCCCTGACATGCGTGGCTCCCTTTGGTTGGGTCCTCAGTCAGAGAGAAGGGGGAGGGCATTCCAGGCATGGGAAACCTCAGAAGCAAAGGTACTGTGTGGTATGAATGGACATGCTGAACTTAAAGGTATTACACCAGGACTTCTCCACCCAGCTGAGATTTGACTCACTCTGAAAGCTTTTAACAGTAACTCCACGTGGAGGCCTGACCCCAGACGATTTTATCAGAGTATCAGAGAATGTGGTGGAGGCATCACTATTTTGTAAAAGCCCCTCAAGTGATTCTAATGCACAGCTGGGGGGTAATGACAGCCATAGGGAGTAAAAGAAAAAGGGGTATAAAGGATATTGGAAAATAGGCCTCAAAAAACTATTATCGTGTCTGTCCTTTTTTTCCATTTTGCTTCTATTAGCTTGTCATGGGAATTTGTCTTTGTTGGAGTAGTCTGGATGGATCTGCGCTGTGGACAGATGATTCTGCCCCCTGCCCTAGGGAGAACAGGCAGCACCAACAGATGTGGGCATGGCCAGGGTCAGTGGGAACCCATGGGAATCAGAAAAGTCCAGGAAACGAGACTATTTTAGACCACTGAGAAGTTTATGTTGCAACCTCTCCCCCCTGCCAGGTTGTTAGAATTCAGTTTACTCTGTCTTGAGCCTGCCCATCCGAAGAGCCAAGAAGTACACCAATTATATTCCGGCTACCGGTTCAGGAGTTCTTGGCTAACTCTCTACACCCCTCTTGCCCCCACATCCTCGCTCTAAAAGGCAGCCTGGCTCAAGGACACTGAGGACCATGCCAGCAACTGGAAGGCTGTGGGCGTCCTCAGCTACTCCGGTCTGGAGATGTTCTCTCTGGCACACTGCTTTTCTCTGCTCTCCCCTCCCTGTACCGACCGGCCCAAAACCGACCAGCAACCGAGGCGCACTTCCCAGCAACCGCCGGTAGGGGCGCCAGCGCAGCCTGGGCTTGTCCTCCCGCTCCACGCCGCGACCCGCCCGCGGACTGCGGCGCCGTAGGCAATGTAGCGCTATCGCCGAAGTCACTGCTCACCACCTGCCACCCTTAGGGGTGAAGCTTACGGTACCCGCGCCCCTGGGAAGGCACACGGGCTTGCATTCAGGGTGAGATGTACAGGACCGAAACGAAAACTTGTACTGAGCGCAGGACCGGCTTAGCTTAGTTGAGAACAGAGGATGGGGGGGAGGAAGGAGAGGGAAAGGGAACTTACAGGGAAATGTGTTGGCACTTAGTGGCTGAAGGAGGGAGGGAGGGGAATGCCAGGGAACAGGGAACGTGGGAAAGGGTGTGGAAAGACGAGGCCCAGCGCTGACGACAGGCTTCCCCAACTCCACAGGCTTGCCAAGGCCCAGCCCTGGATCCCAGGGAAGTCACGGCCCAGGGCTGACCTCTGAGGCCACCTCCTGTCTCCCCCTGGCTCCTCTGTCTCTGTGCAGAACCGTGGTGTGCCAGGCTCTGGCCAACCTGTGGCCTCTCCACCCTGAAAGAGTCCCCTGGAAAAGCCAAGGGGGAAGAAACCAGCCCCCAGCAGCGAACTCCATATATACCGAGAGGTAACTTGAAACCCCAGAACTGGGCCAGGGGAGGAAGGGAAGGGTAGAGGGGGATGAGGTTTTTCCACTTCCATTCGCAACTGTCAGGCGGGTGATTAATGACCAACAGGTTTGGAATCGCCTTTATTGCCAGATCAGTATTGTTGCCCGTGACAGCTAATGAGGTCGGACAGGCTTCTCCACACTGAGCTTTATGGGGCCGGCTCCCTCCCCTGCAGAGCTCACAAGCCCTGCCAGCTTTTGTGCGCAGGAATGTTCCAGCCTCCCCCCTCCAACTTCTTCCTCCATCACTACCTCCCCCCAGTGCCCTGAGCCACCCATCTCACCCAGAACCTGCCCCGTCCACAAAGGAAGCTGAGTAACAGGGGTTTCGATCTCCAGCCCTGCTCACAGAGACCCATCTGCTACACCCACACCCCAGTGCACCTCCTCTCCACCCCTGTGGAAGCGTGAGCCGTGGGATTGGGGAAGTTCGTGAAAAAAAAGGAAGGCAGGGGGACAAAAGCGAACATTATAGACCTCGGGTTTAAGACAAGGGGAAGAGGCTTCTGCCTGCTTGGTCTGGACAGTCTGACCAGCAGCCCTAACAGGTCACTCGGCAGTTAGGTGTAAAGTTCTAGAAGTATTTTATACACTTACCACTTCAGTCCCGAGAATGTGTTGAGGAGGTGAGGATGGAGGTGTGCGGGAATTTAGGAAAAGGGGTTTAATAACAGTTAATAATGTTTTTTAACCAACCTCCTCAAACCCAGATACACACAAAGCCAGAGGTTCCAGGGCAGAAATCAACTTGGTCTGAGGTCTCCAGGTGAGGAAACAGGGCTTTGTTTTCTGCTCTCTTACAAATAATCCTTACCTTTGTGCTAGTTCACATCTTGATACGGTTAAGCACGTGTTTGCCTGGGGTTTAATATTTGAAGGAGTTGGAGCAATGTAATAAGCAAACAGCTTAAAAAGCCCAGGAAGACCCCCTCAGCTTAAAACTCTATTACTTTTCAATGTGATATAAATGTATTTTGCTTCTGCTCACAGCAATTTCCTAGTTTACTCTTATTAAACCAGGAGACGGCTTAGCAGAGTTCTTGATTTATGAAACACATACTAGATTCATTAAAACCTTAAAAGATTTAATACATTTTATCAGGACATTAAATCTGTGCAGGCTTTTTAAATCAAATACCTGCCATATTTCATCCCCCACACCCTGAACACTTACTTAAGAACACTAAAATGTGGACTGACAAACATTACGGGTGTTTCAGGCCTGATTTCTAAGTGGCATTAAAGTCCTCCCCTCTAGGATTTATAGCCAGCTGCTCCCCAAGGCAGATCTTCCTTCTTTAGAATTCAGTTCAGGAAGTTAGCTGAGATCTACATGTCCTACCCATACACAAATGTTTCCACCTCTCCCAGCCCGAACCCCCGGGGATTTATCCTCATAGGTTCTCTAGGACCCTACCAGCAATGCCAGCCCCCCATCCTTGACTCCTGGGCTCTGCATCCACATTCAGGGCCTCTCCGTCCACACTCCACTCACCAGACTCTCTTGGCCCACGCAGAACCACACTGGGGCAACATCTGTTGTGCCTGGAAAAGCTTGGTCTGTCTTTCTCAAACCCTGTTTCTAAGTCTCGCCATACAATGGTGGCTCTTGGCTAGGAGGAATTTTGTCATGTCCCTGCCACCAACCCAGGGGACATTTGCCAATATCTAGGGATGTACCTGATTGTCACAACTGGGTAGGGGCGAGGAGGACAGTCATTAGTGGCATCTAGGGTTAGAGGATCCACAGGATAGCACAGGATAGCCTCCCCCCACAAAAGAACCCCAAAGAACTCTCCAGCCTAAAGTGTTAATAGCAGGGTTGAGAAACCTGCCCTTGGACATTAGCAGGCACAGGTGACCAATCTCACTCCTAATTAACTTTCAGCACGTAAGACTGTAGCTCGTAGGTGCTACTAGCTGTAGCTAGTAGGTGCTTAATAAAAGTGTATGGAATTGAGCTAAACTGCTATCCTGATACACCAACATTTTCCAAATATACAAGCGTTGGGGGGAGGGGAATACTGGATCAATGATCACACCAGGAAGTGACTTACCCAGCTCACCCGCACTTCTCTGTAAGATGGGGTGACCGTCATACTATCCTCACGGACTGTTAGGACTGTTAGGTTCCGATGAGCTCCTGTAACTGAAAGCGCGTTTTAGGTCCCAAAGGGTCACGTGATGTTTACTACTTTGTTCAACAAGCACGTATTGAGAGCTGCTTATATACTAGGAATTCCGCCAGACCTGCCGGGGTCAGGGTGGGTGACACAAGGAGGAATAAAAAGAATCCCGTGCCCTCTGGGAGCTTCCGTCCCGTGACTCAGACGGACAAAACCAGAATGTTTCAGCATCTTGGAGGAGTGCCCTAGGAGAAGGAGGCACGAATGCTGCGAAAACATGAAGAGGAAGCATTTAGAAGGGGCTGGAGGGATGAGTAAGGGCTGGTCCGGCAAAACGCACACAAAAGCCAGGGAATAATATCACAAAAGGTGGAGCTGTAGGTAGGGGAATCATCTCACGGAAGATCGTAAATGACTAGCTAAGAGATGGGAAGTTTTTCTCCATAGGATCAGGTTTTAGGGTTTTTTTAAATATTTTATTTATTTGAGAGAGAGAGCACGAGTTGGGGGAGGGGCAGAGGGAGAGGGAGAAGCAGACGACTTGCCCTGAGCAGGGAGCCAGGGCAGGGCTCCATCCAAGGACCCTGGGATCATGACCTGAGCCAAAGGCAGACACTTAACCAACTGAGCCACCCAGGCACCCCTAAAGGCAGATTATTATAATAACCCAAGTGAGAAAAGATAAAGCCCTGAACTAGGACAGTGTTTGGGGAGGAGGGGTGCAGCGTCAAGGAACAATGAGAACTTCGACTGAATGAATGGGGCAGATTAAAGTAGAGGCTGAGTGGTTGGCTTGCGGTGTTGAATGCACAGTGGGAGGTGCCTTTCGTGGGAGAAGAACGTCTGAGGGGACCTAGCCCTTCAGTTTGCAACACGACTGGTTAGTCTTCACCCCACATCCAAAGGGATGGTGGAGTGGGGAGATGATGGAAAGCTCTCAGTCCCTGAGAACAGAGGAGGGATGAAATGAGGACCCCAGGTGGAAAAAGACTGGCCTAGGATGGAACATCGATTCCCTTAACTTCCAAGATTCACATGCCAAGTATCTAAGGTGCCTCTTTGTCTACTGCAAAAAGGAATCTATCCATGAAATAGAGAGGTACAGATAAATATATGCAGACAAAATGCATACAATCTTTTTTTAACTCCTAATATTATTATGGATTCAGAGATATCAAAAGAATGGTCATCCCAGGCAAAAGAAGCCAAGCCACACTTCAAACCACCAGGCCTCTTGGACATTTCCCAGGGCAGCAGGCTGCTTTCTCTCACTCCCCAAATGCACTGTGGACCTTGACCAAGTCCCTGCCCTGGAGACTTCCTCCCCTTTGCCTTCTGTTCTTCCATGAGTAACATAAACAGATTGTATTAAAACCATAGGCAACAATGTGTATGTCCATCAACAGATGAATGGGTAAATAAATTGTTGTATAGCTGGACCATGGAATAAAACAGAACAGTAAAAAGGAATGAACTGTTAACACTCAACAACCCAGATGAATCTCTAAATAATTATTCTGGGTTAAAAAAAATTATATATATATAAATATATATATAATTTTTTACAAGAAGCCAGATACACCCTCCCCCCAAAAACAATCCACACTGTATGAATTCCATTTGTATAAAATTGTACAAAATGAAAACTAATCTATAGTGACAAGATCAGTTGTTGCTTGAAAATTGGGGTTGCTGGATCATGGAGAGGGGCAGGAGGGAGAGACTGTAAAGGGGCATGAGGAAATGTGGGGCCATGAGGCATATGTTCATTATCTGGATTGTGGTAATGGTTTCACAGGTATATACATATGTCAAAACTTATTAAGTTGTACACTCTATATGCACTTTATTGTAGGTCAATTATACCTCAATAAAGCTATAAAAACATATCATCACAAAATGTCTTTAGGTGACTTCCAACCGACTTCCAACTTCATTTTTTTTTTCATGATTCCTCTTTGATCCCTTTACCAAACTCCTTTGAAGAAACATTATTAGCCCCGAGCAAATATCCTTTTGTTCTTAAAAGGCAACAATCCTGGTTTCTCCAACAGAAAATACGAGAAGAGTGTTGGAAGTAACCCCCTTCATCATTATTAAGGATATAGTTCCTTACTTCTCTTCTCCCACGTTCACCAAAATCTTACTGGGATCAAATGTCCTGAAAAAAGACCTTTATTCCCTGTTTGAGGCATAAAGAAGAAAAATCAAAAACTTTCCCCAGCAACTTCCAATCTTGTGATATAAATGAAGACCAAGATTTTAAGAGTTGCCTGGCTCCTTTGGGGCTCACCTGGTTATTAATGATTCTGCTCTGTGCAAAAAAGGGGTTTTGGGGTGCCGGGGTGGCTCAGTGAATTAAGCCTCTGCTTTTGGCTCAGGTCATGATCTCAGGATCGAGCCCCGAATCAGGCTCTCTGCTCAGCGGGGAGCCTGCTTCCCTACCTATCTCTGCCTGCTGCTCTGCCTACTTGTGATCTCTCTCTCTCTCTCTCTGTCAAATAAATAAAAATAAAAAATAAAAAAAATCTTTAAAAAATCTTTGAAAAGGGGTCTTTTTTCACCTTGGACTGGCTCTCTCACCAACAAGAAGCTTGGTAAGAGGACTAAACAAACAGCAATCCAGAGATAGAGAGAGGTGGGTGACTGGGGTGGGAGTACTTTTTTTATCCTACTACAACCCACGGCTGCAAAATGAACTGGCCCAATTTTAAAGTATTTGCGATTTCTGACCATTGGTCTACATTCCTGAAAGGTTACATATGAGATAAATGCGGTAACTCTGTGTGTGTGTGCATTTTGAAGTTGAATCATTATTTTCTCATTCATTTACTATAATGAAACAGATGATCTTGGGATCACTTGAATTCTTTTTTTTTACTTTTTTTTTAAGATTTTATTATTTATTTATTTATTTGACAGAGAGAGATAGATCACAAGTAGGCAGAGAGGCAGGCAGAGAGGAGGGGGGAAGCAGGCTCCCTGCTGAGCAGGGAGCCCAATGCAGGGCTCAATCCTAGGACCCTGAGATCATGACCTGAGCTGAAGGCAGAGGCTTAACCCACTGAGCCACCCAGGCGCCCCAGGATCACTTGAATTCTGCTTTGCAATTTACACACTCTGTGCTCTGGGGCAGTCCCTTGACTTCTCTAAGCTTCAACTTCCTCCTCTAGAAGGGAGTTGAACTCAAAGGGCTGACCTCAAGATTATATAAAATGAGAACGGGGTAGGGCCTGATACGTGTAAAGCATTTGATAATGATTTATGAAATTTGTATTGTACATAAATATCTGTTGAAGCTGCATTTCAGAGTCCCTTATCTCTCCTTCTGATAAGCGTTCATTTGGTTATTACTCAATACCACATAACTTTAAGCTTATCCTTCTCTCACCTTCTGTCACATTAATATTGTGAATCTACAAACAGACAAGAACACATTACGGGAATTTGCTATTTAAAACAGCAACAGCTAACGTTATTGAACACTTAAAATGTGCCAAACATTGTGTGTACTTTTTTTTCTTGAAGCATTGGTGACATACAATGTTATATTAGTTTCAGGTGCACGACACAGTGATTTGACAATTCTGTATGTTGCTCAGTGCTCACTGTGATAAGTGTACCCACCATCTGTCACCATACAACATTATAACAGTATTATGGACCATGTTCCCTATGCTGTACTTTTCATCTCCATGACTTAATTATTTTATAACTGGAAGTTCATACCTCTTAATCCCTTTCACCTATTTCGCCTGTCCCCCCACCCACCTCCCTTCTGGAAAGCACCAGTTTGTTCTCTGTATTTGAGAGTCTGGCTTTTTGTTTGTTTGCTCATTTGTTTTGTGTTTAGATTCCACATATAAGTGAAATCTTATGGCATTTATCTTTCTCTGTCTGACTTATTTCACTTACCATAATACCCACCAGGTCCATCCATGTTGTCACAAGTGGTGAAACTTCATTGTTTTAAGATTTTATTTGTCAGAGAGAGAGAGAGAGCACAAGCAGAAGGAGCAGCACAGGCAGAGGGAGAAGCAGGCTCTCCACTGAGCAAGAAGCCCAATGTGGGGCTCGATCCCAGGACTGTGGATCATGACCTCAGTCGAAGACAAAAGCTTAACCAACTGAGCCACCCAGGCGTCCAGAACCTTCATTCTTTTTTAAAGGCTGAGTAATGCTCCATTGCATATATATATATGCACCACATCTTCTTTATCCATTCATCTGTCAGTGGACACTTGGGCTGCTTCCATATCATGGCTATTGCAAATAATGCTTCGATAAACATAGAGGTGCCTGTATCTTTTCAAATTAGTGTTTTCCTTTACTCTGGGTAAATTCCCAGTAGTGGAATTACTGGATCATAAGGTATTTCTACTTTTAATATTTTGAGAAAACTACATACTGCTTTCCACAATGGTCATGCCAATTTGCATTCCTACGAGCAGTGCAAGAGGGTTCCCTTCTCACCACAACTTGGCCAGCACCTGGTATGTCTTGTCTTTTTGAGGCCAGCCATTCTGACAGGTGTGAGGTGTTATCGCAGTGTGTGTGTGTGTGCCTTCCTTGATCTGCCATTTATTGCTTGCAACAATCCTAGAAGGGTCATACTATTATTACCCCCATTCTACAGATGAAGAAACTGAGGCACAGACAGATAAATCATTTTGCAAGGTCATACAGTTAATAAGAGGCGCAAGTTGGGGTGAAAGGGCAGGATGTGAACCCAGGCAGTCTGACAGCGGAGTATCTTCACTCAACCACTTAAAAGAAATCATCCCAGGGTTATCTGCTTGATAATGTGGATATTGTCGAAAAAATCACAGGAGACTTAAGAGAGGGATTTTCAGAAATGCTAGATCATCTCCTGAAGTTCCTCCCCAGCCTCTAGGCAACGCCGCCGTTGAACAACCCAGGCCTGGCAGAAAGCTTCCTGGGAACAGAATCCCACAACTTCTACTCATAGTTCATTCCAAAGTTTAACAGTCAGGAAATTCTTAAATTACAACTAACTCAAATCCTTTATGCTGCAGGCTAACCCCCATTCCTTGGGTTGATAAACCCCAATATTTCCATTTCTCTGACTCATTCACTTGACTACGAAATTAAGCGTGCCCAGCTGAATTACAAACTGAACACGGAGACAAAAAGCTCTTAGGTATGGACAGGATCAATCCGAAGACTGGCCAGCTGGGAGGAGGGGGGATTTGTAGAGACAGGGTGGGGAGACAAGAGCCCTCATTGACAACGATGGGCACACAGAGCCCAGGCAGCCCACCTGTAGCCTTAACCATACAATGCTGAACATCCCAACACAGACTCACCCAGAACAAACCCAGGCTGAGTTCCAAGCAGAGATGCCTGGAAAACCTACGCTTTCCTTTCCCTGTGTCCTGAATCTGTCCACCACCACCATCTTGCCGCCATCTCTGTGTAAAAGCTTTTCATTTACTGAGCACTGCAATCAAGTGGACTCTTTCTCTGCTGCAAACAAAATAACTTCAGTGGCTGAATTAGAAATGTCCTAATGTGATGCTGCTGAACCGCCAAGGCAGCCGACGACGGGATGCCCTTAGACTAGGACACAGAGACCTAGATCCTGCTCCCGGAGCCACTGCGCCTTCAGTCCGCATTTACTGAGCACCTACGTACGGGAAGTGCAGACGCGGTCCCCGCCCTCAAGGAAATCTACAGTCCAGCCTGGGGGAGACCACACGCAACAGCCAGCCCTGTGCACTGCGGACAGGTGTTACAAAGGCAGTTAAGCTCCAGATGTTAAGGAAGCGTCAAGGGGACTGTCATCCACCGCGACCCTTGCACTGCACTGAGCTCAAGATTCTGTTCACTAAAACGGGGATAATAAGTCCTTCTTAAGCTGCTGGATGGTGCTCTGGGGATCTCAAAGACCAAGGCTCCTGGAAAAGTATAAAGGGCAATTCAAAATAGGAACTGTGTGTGATGAACGACGTTGTGGGGCTAATCCACGCATGAAAAGATGTGCTCCGTTCAGCAGCGCCATAGGCAAGCGCGAGCAGAGGGCAACAGCGGTCGCTACTCGCGGGTACCTGCTCCGAAAAACAACACACTTGACCCAATGAGGGCGGAGGAGGGAACCCAGAGCAAATTCCAAAGTTAGAATCTCGGAAAGAGACCCCTCCCGTACTCAGCACCCGTGGCCACGAGCGTCCTCCCCCGCGTCACTCTCCAAGCACTCGACACCGGTCCCCAACCTGGAAACCCTAAACCGAGGTCTTGACGGGCCGGACCGAGGCGCGGGCGCCCTCTGGCGACCAAGCGCAGACTCTGACAGCTCGGAGGGCGGGGGCGGGGCTGACGACCTAAGGAAGGGGTGTTCTTCTCGCGTGAACTAATGGCGTCATCAAAGCGACGGGCCCGGAAGGAAGTAGCGTGTGGAGGGCGTGGCGGTTTCTACGGTTGCACGGGGGTTCGGAAGAGTACGGAACGCCTGGAGGGACAGCTTGGTACGCGGCCCCCGCCTCTTAGTGTGCGCACTGGGCCTAGCTGCGGCTCCGGGCCGAAGCTCATCAGCCGTTCTCCGGGGCCCCAGCTCCAGCAGCCTCTCTCCCTCAGGAGCGAGAAAGCAACCCCTTTCTGTTCCGTCCCTTCCCCGCGAGCCCCAGGGCGCTAGGGACGCGCGACCCTCTCTCCGAAGAGGGCAGGGAAGGGGCGCGGGTTGGGGGTGGGGGGGGCGTTTGCAGAAAGGACGCAGCTGCAGATCGGTAGCTGGAGTCCGCCACGGTAAAATAAGCGCCCCGTAGACGTCTGAGCCCGAGCTATGTTAGCCCCGGGAGGCAGAATCCACGCCCTGAGCGGGTGGGCCCAGGCACGCCTGACTGTGAACTTTGCTGTCAACCATCGTTTTTCCAGAGCCTTCAGTGTTTAGGAAATGAGTCTCTAGATGCCAGCTCTTTCTTATCCTGGTGCTTGAACGCAGTTGGACCCAGGATCCTAGTCAGCCCACCCTGGGAAACCCTCTTTCTCCTCTAACCATGGGCTTGGGGACCTATCAGGTGCAAAGTGCCAGGCAGGTGTGTGGGAGGGTGTATTCAGAGCCCTCTCCGGTTTAGACCCAAAGGAATAATTGGGAAGATGGACGAAAGGCCAGAGAATCCCATCATGTGAACTCTGCTCACATGCTGACTCTGTCGCTCCAGCATCTGAAAGGAGTAAATAATGGTTTCCTTTGAAGTGGCAGGCAATTAGGACTGGGAGGCTCTGACCAGAATTACATAGCCACAACTGCCTGTCATTTGACATCCTCTGTAATTTGGGCAACATACTGCAGCTGCCTCTCTTCCCTTTTACTAGCATGAGTGACTCCAGTGACAGCACATTCGTGTTCACAGGAAGAGAAGGCTGTGTTCTGAACGCTGCCCAACTGGCACTGGTTCTCTCTTAGGTTCTCTCTCCCGCGCGCGCTGTATCTGGAGCCACTGCCTCCTGGGGGAGGTAGGGAATATGATCCCACAGCTGGGGGAGGAGTGGGAATGTTGCCTGAGAACAGGATGAAGAGAGTTGGACGTGTAGCCTTAGTACAACAGGCTAGCCATAGTACATCTAGCCATAGTACATCTAGCCTTGGTACAACAGGCTGGGCCTGAGCCACTTCAGGGAGCTCAGCTTTGTGAGGTGCTCTCCCCGTTGTAACTTTTCTCCTGCGTGTTGGACCACACACGTTTTCCTGCGTCTTTTTCCCTAGGATACAGGTTCGCTGATGGCTCAGTTGGGAGCAGTTGTGGCTGTGGCTACCAGTTTCTTTTGTGCATCTCTCTTCTCAGCTGTGCACAAGATAGAAGAGGGACATATTGGGGTGTATTACAGGTAAGGAAGAGACAGAAGCTTGCAACTGCCTGTTAAATGTCTCTTTCCTAGTCACTGTCTAGCAGATTCTGTTGATTATCTGTGTTGAATAAAGGAGTCTTTTTAATGGAGCTGTGGTGTCAGTGACCATGAAGGGGACATATACACACATTCATGCATATATAAGTGTGAATATAAAACTTAATTGTCTTAAGTCGATGCCATGGGTGGTGGACAATAAATGTGTCTAGAGATTTAGAGACAAAATCTAAAGGAAACCAGTGCTTGCAGATCCTCTCTGAAACATTGTTTTCTCCTACATCCCTCCCTGGAATCTTGGTGCCACAAGGTTACCTCCCATGAGCACCAGTTCTTGATGGAAACTTGAGGAGCTAGCCTGCTCTGCTCGTTTATACCCACTCTTGAAAATTACCATTTCAGGAAAAAGGAATCTTTCAGACTGATCTATATCAATCAAGGCAAGCCCAAGAGTAGTGATTCTTATAAGAAAGAGGAGCCCGTTGCATCTCTATTGCTGGTTTTTGGGGGTTGGTTTTTTTGGGGGGGGGAATAATGTATTTTTTCCTTTGTAATGCAAAGCAAAGAAGCACTTATAAATCTTGGGTTGCTTTCCTCTCAGTAACCTCCATGACCCAAGTTTTTTGCTTTAAGCCGTTATGAACTCCTTATATGTGCCCGAGATGCTTATTCCTGGATTGCCAATAGCAAGTTCTAAAAGTTTCATTGGGCTCTGTTCTCCCCTTTATTTCTCCCCACCTGCTGCTCATATGTGCCCAAAAAAAAGGCTTTTAATTTTGTTACCCTTGACATATAACTTGGTTCTGAAGGTCACCCTACTGCCCAAAAAAGGTATGCAGGTGATTTTTAAAGCGTTCTTAAAATTACTCTTTTGGTTGTTCGTGTCCCTTGACTCCAGTATTTGTGCAGTTAGTCGGTAAATGTATTACCGGACTTAACTGCCCCCCCCAAGGATTGCCACAAACTCAATGGGTATGACCAAGTAAAATAGACTTCCCCTTCTGTTAAGGATTGCCAGGGATCCTGCTGTCTTCATTCCACTTGGCCCATGTGCCTATTTTTCCTGCCTCGAAAGCATGAATAATGGTTTTATGTTTTACCATCAGGCTTCCTAGAATGTTAGGGTTGAGCTGAGAGGAAGGGGTCTATGGACATGGCTCGGGCACATGTCACTCTGTATGAGATGTTTATGGGGGGGTAGAGAAGGTGGGTGCAAATAGTAATGGCTGTCCCTGCTAGCTCTTTCTAAATCTCCTCTCTCTCCTCTGCAGAGGTGGAGCCCTTCTGACTTCGACCAGCGGCCCGGGTTTCCATCTCATGCTTCCTTTCATCACATCGTATAAGTCGGTGCAGGTGAACTGGGCTTATGGGGCATGTTTGGGCCTCTGCAGGTTTGGGGTGTTGGCAAACAAATGATTTGGAATTATTTCCCATTAGATGAGTAAATGCCTCTTCAAGGAATGTATATATGTAATGTATCGTGTATATAGAGAGAATGAGGCCCCATGAACTGCACATACTCTGGAGCTTTATTTGATTGTTGAAATGGCTGAATGGGGTCATTGCCTTGACCCATCAGCCCCAGCTGGGAATTATTTCTTCACTTCAAGGTAGAGCCAGAGAAGAATGTTCTGAAGATAAAGAAGGAAAAGTAGGATGTGTGGTTCTGTGTGTTTTCAGTCACAGGTTACCTAGATAAATGGAAATAAAACATGGTAATTTTGCTGGTTCTTATTTGAACTTCATAGATGTGAACGTAATTTGAGGGGTGGGGGGAGAGGAAAGTTGGACTTGGTGAGGTGGGATGACATCTAAAGGAAGAGTAGGATTAATTATAACAGATAGAAGGCCTGGCTCAGATAGACTAGCCATCTTTGAAGTATGTCCAGCTAAGAGGGATAAGAAGATGTAGAGGATGATTTTTGAACCGACTCAGGAAAATATCCTGGGACACCAGCATTCTCCCTGTTCATTTCTTCTGCCATCTCCAGTGCTCGATGGTTTTCAGAGTGCACTTGTGCTCAGGATCTTAGGAGTCTCACAGTAATGCTGAGAAGGGGCTGAGCCAGGTTAAATACAGAATCCTCTAATTTCAAAACTAGTGAAAGGAGGACAGTAGAGATAAAGACGATCTTAGGACTCCTAATCCAAGTTCTTTTTTTTTTTTTTTAACTAAACCATTATTACACAGCTAGTACATATGGTGATTCACTTACAGTGAAGCTGGAGTAGATACCTTTGTTCCTCTGAGTCAGGCACCCTGTGTAAATAGGATTAGACAGAGTATTCTTGTTTAACAAGGCCAAAGGTCAACCCAGATAACCTCAAGGACCAGGCGATTGGGATTCCAAAACTAAGTTACTTTACTCCTCATGGCCCATTTTACAGCCATTTTATGTCTCCTCTGTTTCTAGACCACACTGCAGACAGATGAGGTGAAGAATGTGCCTTGCGGGACTAGGTAAGCTGCCCGGGGTGAAGGGGGTAAGCCTATGTCGGCGGAAGGGCTGGCTGTTAGCTCTCACTGTTAGAGACAGTGAAAGGAGAAGCATTCCTTCTCGGTGGTCTTACCAAATTCCCTGCCTCCTTGCTCCCTTGGTTCCGATTTGACGAGGACATGCGGTGCCATAGGGAAAATCACAGAAGGTAGGCAGGTTCAGGAGGACCTTGAATTCTGTGCTGAGTGTGGGCTTTTTCCGTTATAAGTGAAGATCCACTAAAAGCTTTTAGCAGATAAATGACTTGATAGCTGGGGAATGTTGTAAAGGTAAGGGCTGACCTCAGGGTCTAGAAATCCAAACAGAACACCATTCCAGGGGTCTGGGTGACAAGTAAAGAAGGTCCAAATTGGAATAGAATCACAAACCACCACCACAAGGAAACATTCAGGCAAATCCAGAATTAGGGCATCTCACGGGACAGCTGACCTGGTGGCCTCACAGGGAAGAGCTTTGGGTTGGAAAGCAGACCTAAAAGACATAAACAAAAGCATGGTGAGCCTTAATTAGATCTTGGTTCAAAAATACCATCTATGAAAGACAGGGGGACTGGATGAGTCAGCTCAGGCAGCCATGAGAGAGGGCCACAGACTGAACGGAAAAAAGTCCAAGGTGCCAGCAGGCTTCGTCTTCGGTGAAGCCTCTTTTCCTCGCTTGCAGATGGCAACTTTGCAGTGTCCTCACGTGGCCTTTCCTGGGTGCACGCAGGCAGAAAACCTCTGGTGTCTGCCTCTTCCTTTACCAGTCCAGTCGGGCTGGGGACCTACCCCTGTGACTTCATGGAGTCTTAATTACCACCTTATGGCCCTGTCTCACTCAACACAGTGACAGGGGGCTTTTAAGAGTTTCAGCAGGGGCGCCTGGGTGGCTCAGTGGGTTAAAGCCTCTGCCTTCAGCTCGGATCATGATCCCAGTGTCCTGGGATCGAGCCCCGCATTGGGCTCTCTGCTCAGCGGGGAGCCTGCTTCCTCCTCTCTCTCTGCCTGCCTCTCTGCCTACTTATGATCTGTCTGTCAAATAAATAAATAAAATCTTTAAAAAAAAAAAAAGTTTCAGCAAATGGACCTATGGAGGGCACACAATTCAGTCCCTAACAGGAACAACAGGAAACTGGAATAAGGATCTGGTATTAGAGGCCGTTGAGAAATTATTGTTAATTTTCTTAGATTTGGGACATAGAAAGATGTCATTATACCTCAGTGCATGTTGCTCACTAACATGTGAAGGGAGAAAGAGTATCATGACGGCAACTCACTTTGAAATGTTCAGCATAGGGGCACCTGGGTGGCTCAGTGGGTTGAGCCTCTGCCTTCGGCTCAGGTCATTATCTCAGGGTCCTGGGATCGAGCCCCACGTTGGGCTCTCTGCTCAACAGGGAGCCTGCTTCCCCCCTTTCTCTGCCTGCCTCTCTGCCTACTTGTGCTCTCTCTCTCTCTCTCTCTCTCTCTCTGTCAAATAAATAAATAGAGTCTTAAAAAAAAAAAAATGTTCAGCATAAAAAGCAGAGCAATCTGTAAGGTAAAATGTTAGCAATTGCTAAATGTAGGTGTTCATGTATGCATGTGAGTTGTATTGTTCTTTCAGCGTTTCTGTATGCTTAAAATTATTTATTATGAATATGTGCCAGGAGAGGGAAGTGCTGAACCAAAGTGATGGTGAAGACAAAGGGAGAAACAGTGACCATAAAGTCCCACGGTGGCCTTCTAAATGCTGAGAAATCCTTCACTTTTCTTTTCCCATCAATGGATTGCTTTAATCAAAAGGCATTGCAGATTCAGCAGATACGAACTATCCTTTTCCTAGTGGCACCCAGAAGTTTCACTTTTCTCCTTATGGAGATACTTTGAGGAGATGTGGTTTCTCAGGAGATGGTGTTCTTGCTCTAAGCTTGGAAGATTCCTACTTGGAGATCTCATGCCTTCTGGCCTCCCGTGAACTCCTCTGCTCCTTTTCTGCCAGGTCACACACCTGATGCCATCACCTAGAGACGGCACTCTGTTCCAGAGCCTACTGGTGACTTCTTTCTTCCTTCTTCCCCCAACAGTGGTGGTGTGATGATCTACTTTGACCGAATTGAAGTGGTGAACTTCTTGGTCCCAAATGCAGGTACGTTTTTCCAGTTGACCTTCGCCACCGACTTGCTTTGCCCAGCATGTTCTCCCATCTGCACGGCCACCCCACGTCTGTCTCAGCACCTCAGGCAGGGAGAGCCGCTGTGTCTGAGAAAGGGAGTCCTGCCTTTTCTGACTGCAGTCCCGCTTTCCCTCCTAGTGTATGACATCGTGAAGAACTACACTGCTGACTACGACAAGGCCCTCATCTTCAATAAGATCCACCACGAGCTGAACCAGTTCTGCAGTGTGCACACCCTTCAGGAGGTCTACATAGAGCTCTTTGGTAAGAAAGCCTCTGCTGGCCGTAGCACACTTCCACCGCTGTTACCCCCAACCGCCTACTTCTGAGCTACCGTAGGGGAGGATGGGTTCCCAGGAACAGGAAGTGTCAAAGAACCCAGTGCCCGGGAACTGGTCCCAAGCAGAACTTCTAGAAAATGTTGATGACAGTGGCAGAAGGTCATGAAAGCCGGTGAGCCTTGCGCACAGGCGTACGGTGGACTAGAGGACTCCTGGCCCGAATCAGAGGACTGGAAGGCAGAGCATTCCGACTATCCCTAAAACAGCCTTCTGTAATGAAGACAGAGTCCATTCTAGAAGACCCTTAGAGATTATCCACCCCAAAAACCTCATTTTCAGATGAGGGGACTAAGGCCTAAAGAGAAAGTTTTAGAACTATTTCTTAGCAGAGCTGAATGTAGACCCTCCCTCTCCTGGCTCTTGCTTCAGAGTGCTTCTCCGTCCGCCACACTGAAAGAAGGGCCTCCAGGAGAGGTGAGGAGGACAGTAGGGTTCACACTTAATTCCAGAAGTGGGACAAGGACCATAGCTGCTTAAAGTTCCTAGTTTCTTTAAGCCTTTATGCGTAGAGATGAATAGGAAAACACTTAAAAGAATCCACATGCTTAAGTACACACTTTTTGGCCTTTTTAACCAAAGTAAAGATAGCCTGACTTCAGCAACAAGAGAAAGAAACAGTTCAGTGATTGTTCGAGCTTTTTTGTGGTTAAGTGTTCTGTTGAAGCTTTGCTGCCAGAAGTTTCCTAGTTTTCTAGTGGCCAGTGCTGATAGTACAACTATTCCTGATACTAGGACTGGACAATGTCTCTTCCTAGGAATCTTCATTAAAAAGGACACTGATAGAATGTTTCGCAGAGTAGATAGGAGCGGGGGAGGACCCCTGGTGCTGCCCGTGAGCTCAGTGAGAGAGCCCATTGCACACATTTCTGATTCGGGAAATCTTCAGAATCACTTCTAATTTCTCTGCAGTAGAAAATAAATCTAAATTCACTTTACAGGGTTTGAATTCAGTATGCTTTAAAGAAAAATTCTGTGAATTTGCTATTATTAGTTTTTTTGTTTTTTGTTTTTTTGTTTTTAACTTCAAACTGAGAGCACTTTATAAAATAGCATTAGTTTTCTCAGGGCGCCCGGGTGGCTCAGTCATTAAACGTCTGCCTTTGGCTCAGGTCATGATCCCAGGGTCCTGAGATTGTTCCCCACACTGGGCTCCCTGCTCGGCAGAAAGCCTGCTTCTCCCTCTCCTACAGCCTCCTGCTCGTGTTCTCTCACTGTGTCTCTCTGTCAAGTAAAGAAATAAAATCTTAAAAAAAAAAAAAAAAAGGCATTTATTTTCTCTCTAGCCCTGGTTTTAGAACTTGTGCCATTAAAAGAACACTTTAAAGCATTTGAAACAACAAGAGACAAAGGACTAACTTCCATGAAGAGAAAATGAAAATATGAAATTGTTTTGCAATAGAAAACTTCTTACTGTCTGGGCACCTGGCAGGCTCAGTCGGTGGAGCACACAACTCTTGATCTCGGGATCGTGGGTTCAAGCCCCACATTGGATGTAGAGATTACTTAAAAATGAAATCTTTAAAAAAGAAAAGAAAAAAAAAAAACTTCATATTGCCCAAGAGATAAACTTAGTAGCTTAGTGAAACTTCTTGTACAGTGAAGCTGGGAAAATGTAATTGCTTTGAAATTTTCTTTCTTTTTAAAGTTACATCTTTCGAGCAAAAACACTGCCTTGCTTAGAACCTATTTGTGTCTGTAAAGGAGGAATTCATGTCTCTAATCCCATTCCTAGAACGTGGGAGGTTTTCCACTAGCTGTGTCTGTCCTCTCAGGACTCATGGCCCTGACTTCCCTCCCACATGACTCTGTAATTCTCATCCCTGCTTACGCTGATGCCTCCTCTATGCCTGTCTTATAAAAACACTACATAGTTCTTATTCAGCAATGACCCGTGGCAATCTCTTTGTGTAATGTAATCTAATCTCATTTATTTGCATGACTATAAAGTATAAACAACTTACCAATATTACTTTTATAATAAACCACCCAACAAAATATTTTTTTTTAAGATTTTATTTATTTATTTGACAGAGAGATCACAAGTAGGCAGAGAGGCAGACAGAGGGGGTGGGGGATGCAGGCTCCCTGCTGAGCAGAGAGCCCAATGTAGGGCTCGATCCCAGGACCCTGAGATCATGACCTAAGCCGAAGGCAGAGGATTAATCCACTGAGCCACCCAGGTGCCCTGTGGCAAAATATTTCTTCCAGATTTTCCTGGAAAGTTATGAGCCCAGGACCACGGTTGTCTGCTTTAAGTCAGATATAATTTGGTCTAATAAATGACTATTTATTATTAACTTAGGGAGGGCACAGAACATCTCAAAGTTTGGTTGGTATCCTATTTAGAAAGAAAATATGAAATGTGATGTTTATCCATGGCTGTCAAGTTGTTAAACACATGCCAGGTCTGAGATTCTGCCTTCTGGGGCATTTCTCCCTCGTGCTAAGAGGCTTGTGAGAGCATATCCAGTGTGTGGAAACGTTAAAATCTCTTGCTTACTGATTAGACAGTTGAAGATAGTGCTGTTTTAAAGCGTAAAACAGCCCTAAAAATTAAAGCATAGTAATTGAACAAATGTATGATTTTGGTTCCTAACTAGCATGAACACATTACTGAACTTCTGTGGACCTCATTCTAGTCTGGGCATCCGTTAAAGGCAGGGAGTTCCACTTGCCATTCCTCAGAGGCCCCTGTTTTGGGCACTAGTGACCAAAAACGGCCACTTAAAGGGGGTGGCAGCTGACAGGGAGGTGATTCAATTCGGACGTCCTAACCTGGTTCTGTGGAGTATTCTCAGCACCGTCCAAGGTCTTACCGAGGATCTCCCAGGCAGGGCTCAGGAAGAGAAGGCCCGGCCAGAGAGGGCAGCTGTGGGGGCTGTAGAATCCCAGCCACAAGGAGGGGGGGTTGGGGGGGTTGTCAGAGCTCTTCCTACACTTGCCTATAAAACCGCTCCCATGTGAATTCCACACAGAGCAATCAGGGCCAAAGCAAACGACTATCAAAAGACTCGGGCTCATTTCCAGAACCATAAATTTTCATTTTCCCCACTGTGTTCTTTGATGGAGTTCTTAATGGAAATAGTCTTCCTTGGGGCTTTCGTTGACGTCAGAGTCTATTTTTCTTTTAGAAACTTCTCAAATGACTGGATTTCAATGGCTTGGCTCTCTTCGAAATACCTAGCATAGCCACTCCACCTTCCTTCCTCTTGAAAACAGGCTGCCTGGCTTCTCTTTAGCTGCTATTGTCTAGGAAAAGGCTGCCGCCCGACTCAAGAAATGTGCAAGACTTGTTTGTCCTTTTTCTTATTAAAGCTCAGTTTCCTTTTGGGCAAGGTTGCTATTTTCTTTTTTTAAGTTTTTTTTTTTTTTTTAATTTGACAGATCACAAGTAGGCAGAGCAGCAGGCAGAGAGGGGGAGGGGAAGCAGGCTTCCTGCTGAATCCTAGGACCCTGAGATCATGACCTGAGCCGAAGGCAGAGGCCTAACCCACTGAGCCACACAGGTGCCCCTAGGTTGCTATTTTCTACAGCCTCAGTGATTTTATGTGGAGGCCACAGGAAAAGGATGCTCTCACATCCAGCTTGCATAGAGCGGCTACAGATGCATGTTGCTTTGAAAGATGTGCCAAGGATCTTCAGATTTCTGGGCTCTGATAAGCCCTCTGCCTTAGAAATCCCTTTGTCCTGTAGGGTGCATTCTTGAGCTAGCGTTGTAGTTTGTCCTCTACCCCCTCTTCAGATTTCTGGGCTCTGATAAGCCCTCTGCCTTGGAAAGCCCTTTGTCCTGTAGGGTGCATTCTTGAACTAGTGTTGTAGTTTGTCCTCTACCCCCATGCTTTCCTCCACCCTGCCTACAGTGTAACAACAACTCTTGCCGTCTTTCTTGATTCCAGATCAGATTGACGAAAACCTCAAGCTGGCTTTACAACAGGACCTGACCTCCATGGCCCCTGGGCTTGTCATCCAAGTAAGCAGGGCCACCATGGGAGCCTGCTCTGCTGAAGGGGCATCCCCCCCTTCCAGAGGATGTCCTTTTTGTGCAGGAAGATGAAGGGCCAGTGGGCAGTGCTTCTGTCCCTCGCCACCCTCACCTTCCCGTGCTGTTTTCCTCCTCCAGGCTGTGCGGGTGACCAAGCCCAATATCCCTGAGGCGATCCGCAGAAACTACGAGTTGATGTGAGTATTTTCTACTGCCCAAGCTACACCCACCACTCTCCCCCACCCCACCCCCACCTCATCCCATCCCAAAGTTAACTGAAGCCGTGCCAGGAGCTCATTCCCCTTCTTGAGTATTCATTACAGCCCATCGCTCTGCGAGATGGAGCAGGTGCATCCAGACAGTCACCTGGGCTCCGTAGCTGTGGTGGAGAGCCATGGGAGAACTCTTCCCAGCAGTGCTGCTTTTCAAAGGGCCAGGGGGCATTGTTTGTGCTTCCTGGGTCATATCAAAGACGATAGGAGCGAAAGGTGGTTAAGTGGGCAGGCAGGTGCATTTTACCAAAGTAAATTATGCTTTATTTCCCACAAATGAGTTATTTTGGAGGTGAAAGAGAGCCGTGTTACTCTCTGCAACAGACCTGCTTTTCCCTGGGACATTCAACAGCCTTCCAGGAGAGAGGACGAACTCACAGTTTGCCTCTCCTCAGCGGAAGTCTGGCTTCTCCGGGAGACGGTAAAGTTCCTCAGAAGCTTCTTCCATGGTGGCCTTACAGCTTTTTTTTTTTTCCCCCTTTCAGGGAAAGCGAGAAGACGAAGCTTCTCATTGCAGCACAGAAACAGAAGGTGGTGGAGAAGGAAGCTGAGACGGAGCGGAAGAAGGCCCTCATCGGTCTGAATGTCATTCTGCGATCCCCTCACATGGCAAAGGGGGCTGGAGGGGGTGGTGGGAAGCTGAGAGGTAGCCTCGGGCACCGTTAGATCACACAGCCCTCCAAACCCTTGCCGGGGCGCAGGAGTGGCATTCGTACTCCCAGAAGCAAAGCGGAAGTCATCAGATCACAGCTAGGGGCAGTGTGTTTTGAGTCTCTACTTATGTTTGAAATGAAATTTTCTTAATGCATTAACGGATAAGAAGAATGGCTGATACCTGTCGAGCAGGTATCATGGGTCATGTACTTTTCAAAGCACTTGCATGTGCTCACATGTACTCCTCACAACCACCAGGTGACATAAGTTCTATCGTTAACCTCATTTTCCCAAATCAAAGACCAGAGGGTTTAAATAATGTGCCCAGGGTCATATGGCAAGTAACTGGTGGAAACAGGGTTCAACCCCAGGGACTCTGTCCAGAACCTGGTTTGTAATCACTACACTGGATTATCAACAATGACTAACTGCTTCCCAAAGTGAAGTGGCAGGGAGAAACTGTTCGGAGAGTATCTTACTCCTTAGCCTAACCGTTCAGGAGAAATACCCTTGTGACAGGAGAGGTGAGGGCCTGCTCCTCGCTTCCGTTACGGGGCCCAGGTCTCTCCGTTTACTGTCTTGTGCCGATGTTGTGGTACCGCCCTCACTGGTACAGCCCACCTGTGTCCCTCGCAGGGCTCTCCTTCTGAGCTAACTCACCGGCCTGCATCAGAGACTCAGGAACGGTCAAACAGTCCAGCTTTTGAAATACCAGAGCTGTGAGCCTTTTCTCAACTTTCTTACTGTAGAGGCAGAAAAAGTGGCTCAGGTCGCAGAAATCACCTATGGGCAGAAGGTGATGGAGAAGGAGACGGAGAAGAAGATTTCAGAAATTGAAGGTGAGCACAGGTGAAGTGAACGCCCAAGGTTTCCTCAGGCCCCACCTTGTGACAAGGGGGTGAGACAGTCATTTCCTTCGTTCTTTCATCTTTGTTCTAAGACGAGATGATTTCTTTGGAAAATCACTTTTTCTCTGTGCTTTGAGTCGACTTTGGGGGAGATATGGGCCAGGCTGGCGTCAGTTTTCCACTTCAGAGAGCATTTGCTCACTCAGCAGACATCCACTGCGTGCAGCTAGGCGTGCTCATGTGATGCCTAAGGAAAAAGGAAATCACTGAAGGTCCTGCTGTCTGGCAAGGGTCTCAGAGCCTAGGAAGTGAGCAAAGAGGTGAGGCCGGAACAGCAGCTCCTCCCTGTGCCTTCCCTAGCCCCCGTGCATGTCCGCAAACACCCCAGCTGCGGCCTCTAAGTCTGCTCTTGACACCCCCTGTCGTGGATACCAAGGCAGCTGTGAAAGGGACACCTTTTCAGCACCAATAGCACTGGAGCTGGAGAAAGTTTTCTCTGCTGGCTTTTCTGAGCTCTGTTCACCTTCAGTTCCCTGCCCCTAAGCCCTCAGCTCGTTCCCACCACCTACCCTTTCCTTCATGTGGTGCCTTAAATCAAGCAAATTCTAGGACAAAAATGGGCCCTCGAGGCCCAGCTTCCAAGTGCTGTGCCCACTTGGACTCACTATGGGACCTGTCAGGCTTTGAGCGGGCCCGGTGAGGAGCCAGCTAGGATTTTACAGGTCAGTGGCTCCTCATTAGGGAGCTCTTGGCAAAACAAGACATTCTTATTTCTTGTAAAAACATGTCATCAGGTGCTAAGGCCACTTGACGGCCACCTGCAGCCAGCACCCCTGCCAGACTCCACCCTCCTTCCTCCCGGGGTCTCGCTGGGGGTGGGCAGGAAGAACCCACCCGCAGACTGGCTGTCCTTCCCAGGCTTTTGGCTACAGATAGCGCTCATGGGAGGCTGGCCTCATTCTCAAGGCAAGGGAGTAAGCAAAAATTTTGCCTCAGCTTGACAGAAAGCGCGTCTCATCGGATTGAGGAAGAGTGTCGCGTGCGCAGTGGAGGTTGAAATAGGACTTCGTCCAAACAGGTGTTGGTCTGGACCGCAGGGTATAGTGGCCTTATTTAGAGTTGTGCCAGCTTCCTCACTGCTAACGAGGACCTTTTTGAAATGGGCGGTGGAAATAAAAAGGGAAACAAAGTTGGAGAGGGACCGAGCTGTTTCTTTAGGTGGGGTCACCTCCAGCTGGGCTCCTGGGGCTTTTGCTGAGCCCCACAAGAGGGATGAGGTGGAGAGCTCTGAGGCTCGAGGTGCGGGCAGGCCCCATGCGGCTTCCACGCGGAGGAGCGGCAAGAGGAGTCAGTTCAGGGAAACGGAAGCATCAGTGGGCTGCAGTGCTCCTCCGGAGCCTGCTGTCAGAGAGGTTGCTGGGCACAGCAGCGGCCTTGCTCATCTTTAGTCCCCACCGCAGGGGGATGCCATCCAGGCACCACCTCATCGTGGATGATTTTCAACCACAACTTGTGAAATAGGGAAAAACACCTTTTTCCGCATTTTGCAGCAGAAGAAACCAAAGCAAGGAGGCAAAAGAGCAGTCTACCCGAGGTCACGGAGGCAGGCGGGGGAAGGGCCCAGGGCCCAGTGTTCTGGTGGCCTCTGCCCTGCACTCACTGCCCTGTTGCCCGCAGATGCTGCGTTCCTGGCCCGGGAGAAGGCGAAGGCCGATGCGGAGTGCTACACCGCTATGAAGCTGGCCGAAGCCAACAAGGTAAAACCCTGGGCCACCTGGGGAGGGGAAGGTCTATTTGGCCTTGCACTAATGTTGTTTGAGAGCTCCGGATGTCAGATGGCTGCCACCGGCAAAGGCCCTCCTGGCCAGAAGGGATGGCCGCTGTGCTGTGGGGCACGAGGGCTGCCCATCCCCTGAGCTGAGCTTCCGCAGAAGTTGTATCATCGTGTGAAACAGAAACTCCTCAGACTGGCAGCTCTGACCGCGCAGATCCATTAGTGCCCCGTCGCTCGGAGAGCCGTGAGGCCTGGAAGCGTCGAGGGGGCGCACTGCTTGGACAGAGACCCTCTGTGAAGGGTGCCCCCCAGAGCTGTCCTGGATGGGGCTTCACCTGGGCTCTGCTTTGTTTCTTCCAGCTGAAGCTGACGCCGGAGTACCTGCAGCTGATGAAGTACAGAGCCATCGCTTCCAACAGCAAGATTTACTTCGGCAAAGACATCCCAAACATGTTCGTGGACTCTGCAGGCGGTCTGGGCAAGCAGTTCGAGGGGCTGGCTGACAAGCTGAGTTTCGATGATGAGCCCTTGGACGTAGACCCCGAGGAGAACTGAAAGTTTTTTGTATACAACCTCGGATGACACAAGAGATCTTTATTTTTGAATGATGAACCGGGATGCTCCTCCCTCCCACACTACCTGCTTTGACTCTCTTCCACATTCTGTGGAGCAAAAAGAAGAAATGGATTTAAATCTATTCCCCTTCCTGGGAAGGGAGGGCTGGGATTGATGATCTGGGGTCTTATTCAGGTAAGCGGGTCATATGACTTCTGTTAAGATGGATGAACCATGGGCTTGACCTTTGCCCTCCAGACACTCATTTTAGCCCTTTGACGCTGGCGTAAGTAGGGATTCGATCATTACAGAGGGGGAGAGGTAGAGGGTGTTGCCTCCAGGTGATTTGCTTTCCCCCGTTTGGGGAAAGGCAGTCTAATTTTCTCACCTCTGCCTCCAAGGATGCCTGTGGGGGAGCCTCAGCCGCTGAGTAGCTGTGTGCTTGTGAGTCCGCCCCGAGCTGGGGGCGGCCGCTGCCAAGAACGATGGGCTTAGCTGGTATTTCTGGCGGCACATGGGAGTTGTTTTGGCAGCGCGCTCTCGAGCCCTCACAAGGAAGGACTGGTGCTAGGTTTTGCAAGCTTCTCTCACCCCAGGGCTTAAAAAGCAGCGATTTCTGACTACATTCCAGAGTCCGGGTTTGGGCATCACCCACAATTCTTCTTAAAACTCTTCACCTGTTCTGTGATTTGGTTCTTTTTTTTTTTTTTTTTTTTTTTCCCCCTCTCGAATCCGTTCATTGATTCCACTCAGCGTTAGGAAGATAGGAACAAACAACCCAAGTGTCTTACTAGCTGCTGAAGGGGGTCACTCTGTCTCTCAGCCAGCGTGGTACCTGCTTGGCAAACTGCATATGTTCCTTGAGACCTAGCATCTTTCTCACCGTGGAGGTTCTCTAAGAGCACCTCTGGGGGCGGAGGAAAGACACCTGAAGGATGTCCTGGTCTTACTACCTACAGGCAGTCTGTCTGACGGAGTGAGAAAAAGGGAGCCCGCTAGTGGCATGGGTTTTGAAGTCTAGGGCGCCAGCAGCCACACAGGAGTCAGACCGAATGTTCTACCTCCAGAGACAGCTGTGGAGGTCATGAGCTCATGCCCAGGTCCCTGGCTTGGAAGGGCTGCATAGAATCTGTTCGAATGGTTTGGGGTGGTTTTTTGTTGGTTGGGTTTTGTTTTGTTTTTTCCCATTTCTAGTTAGGAAAATTTTGTGTCATTCTGGGAGATTTGGGATGGAGAAGACCAACCATGAAAGGAAGGTTTTTTATATCCTGAAATCAGAGGGAGGAGGTGGGTTCCAGCTGATGTAGGCCATGAGCTGTGTACCAGATTGTGAGGTTAACTACGCTTTCATTTGCAGGCGTGTTGGTCTTCCCCATGACAAACTCTGGCTTAGGGTCTGGCCTTGTTATTAGCTGCCCTCCCCACCACCACTACCAAAGAAACTACCACGGTACCCCTTTCCCTCAGCGAAACTATGAACCATACCTTCTGGCACAGATGCCCACCTCATTTTTGGTCCCGTGCCCAGACTTCTGCTTTGTTGGATGGCCCCAGAATTCGGGCCAGCTTGCTCCCAGGTAGCACCAGGCTTGTCGAGAGTTTGGGGAGCATTCAGCCTGCTTAGGTAGAAACAACATGTTAACTCCTCTTAATTCAAGTGTTGCCCTTCCCTATTCTCATTTCTGGGACTTAAGAATTCTCACACCAGTGGTCCTGGTCACACTTCGTGCAAGCAGCCAACTGTTCCTGGCAATGATGGAT
Source organism: Enhydra lutris kenyoni (assembly GCF_002288905.1). Classification (NCBI taxonomy): domain Eukaryota; kingdom Metazoa; phylum Chordata; class Mammalia; order Carnivora; family Mustelidae; genus Enhydra; species Enhydra lutris. Next base: position 34,682,523 of record NW_019154095.1, read on the forward strand.
TTTTATGTGCTTGAAAGTGCTTGCAGAAGACAGTCTCCCAAGGCCAACATAGGTATCCATTATTAAGATCTTCTTACCCTCCTCCCATTTCGATGCGATTAAGCCCTTGTTAGGAGCAACATGACACATGACATCTAGTATCCCCATACATATTTTTCTGCTTCCTCTACTCCGAGATTTGCTGCCTAGGCCTCAGAAAACACTACTTCAATAGAACAAAAAGCAAGGATCTCTCCACCTCTCAATAGCACGTTTGCTCAGGTTCTTCTCTTGAAAGCCCAATACTAACATCCTGTGACAGCTTGTCCCTTGCACTTGATAAACTTTAACCACAAAAGAGCCTCGAAGTCAAATCCTGCTGCCCCTGCCTCCCTCAATGCTAATGTTGCTTCCTCTTTGAACAAAAAATAGAAATGTCATAGTGCCCCTCCGTTTAAATTCCGCGGTTAGCTGCACCTGCCTGAATAGTAAAATCATGGAAGTCAGCAGTTTCCTCAGCACGGGACGACTAACCAATCTGTGCGATTCTGTGTCTTCAGCACTCACTAGAAAATCTGATCTTAAAACATTGGAATCCTAAACATGTAAAATGTGACAGCCTACACATTTGTAGGCAGTAAGGTCATGGCTGCTATTTGTAAATGGAACTTCTATCAAAATACATAACTGTTTATAAAATTCAGTTTTTGTAGGATTTTTCCAAGGAAAAGGCACCTTGGTTGAATGTTTCTCATTAAACTTTACGGAAGTGGTTCATATTCGTACTGTTTTTAATCACTTTTTTAATATAAGGACAGAATATTTGCAAGGAAGCCAAAGTTTGTTAATAGTTTTTATAAGACTAAAATAAAATAAATTTGAAGGGATCTGTGGTCATATTAACTTGAAGGAGGAAAAATATAATTGAAAGAATTTTGGCAATATATTGACTCCAAAAAAAGAAAAGTTGTTTTCTAAATGATCTGTTGTAATTTCTTTGGGTCCATATATCTTTCAGCACTGTTGGCTTTGCCACTTATAGAGAGTAAGTAGTGAAAGTAAGGTCGTCGTCTTACTGACTTAGCATTTTAAGTTTGACTGAAGATAAACTTCAATCCTCAGTTGAGAATAAACCTGTATGTTGACTAGTGGCTGCTCTGTGTCTGTGAACTTAACGGGCTACTTCATTAGTTCTACTCGGTAGGGTCCGAGCCACTCTTCTATTGCTTCCTTAGGAAGGAAGTAATAGCCAATCAGTTTGTGTTTGTATTTCAATTTCTTTTTATTTCTGCTTTTGTGTAAGCTGTTGATTGAACAGTCAAAACTAATTCTACTTTCAAAGAGCCCCAGCGGTTTAATGACCCCCTCTGTAAATGAGAAATGATTCTTGTTATATTAATCACTCTATAAATAATGTGCTGGATTAATTACCTTGGGTTAATAGCTGGAGGTATTGTTTTAGACAACACTAAAGGTGTGAATTTATATCTGTTTTATTTTCAGTCTTGATAAATAAAATCATTCTTCTTTGTATTTACTTTTTTATTAAAGTGAAATTTAGCGATAGCAATTATTAGGATAGGTGATACAAAGAAATAAAACATCCCTCCCTAGTGCGTGGAGTGCAAGATCACCCTAAAAATATATTCAGATGAATACCCCCATTATTAATGTAGAAACAATAAACAACTAATTTGTAAACATGGCATGATTCTTGGTAGGTGCTATGGAAATTGATCATTTTAAAGAATCCATTCACTGCTGCAATTCTGGCCCAAAGGGTAGAGATCATTTCAGTTGACCCAGAACTCATTTTGATACCAATTCAGTCAGAAAGTCCCAGTCTCTACTCTGGAAAGTTGCCCAGCCTAAAGCTGCCAAGTAAAATACACGATGCTTGGTCCAATTTGAATTTTGTATAAACAACTAATAACTTTTAGTATAAGTATGTCTCAAGTACAGCAGGAGACATGGTAAAAAATTATTTATATGACATGCACATTTAACTGAATAGCCTGTATTTTTATTTGCCAAACGTGGCAACCCAAGCCCAGGCTTTCTTGGGTTTTTAATGGTGCTCTCAGACTTTCTCTGTTGGTGTGCGAGCCACTACATACACAATATGAACTTACAGTTGAATAGGTAAGTTAAGAATGTAGTCCCCGGGGTTAGACTGTCATGATTCAGGTCCCTGCTCGACCACTTCCTATGTGTATGGTCTTCAATAATTTTTTTGCTTTTTAAAGATTCTGGGGCGCCTGGGTGGCTCAGTGGGTTAAGCCGCTGCCTTCGGCTCAGGTCATGATCTCAGGGTTCTGGGATCGAGTCCCACATCGGGCTCTCTGCTCAGCGGGGAGCCTGCTTCCCTCTCTCTCTCTCTTTGCCTGCCTCTCTGTCTACTTGTGATCTCTCTCTGTCAAATAAATAAATAAAATCTTTAAAAAAAAATAAAGATTCTGTTTATTTATTTGACAGAGACAACAAGAGAGGAAACACAAGCAGGGGGAGTGGGAGAGGGAGAAGCAGGCCTCCTGCCGAACAGGGAGTCCAACGCAGGGCTCGATCCCAGGACCCGGGAATCATGACCTGAGCCGAAAGCAGACACCCAATGACTGAGCCACCCAGGCACCCCTTAAAATAAATTCTTTACCCTCTCTGAACATCACTTTCTTCATCTATAAAATGGGTTGAGTGGATTAAATGAAATTCTGTGTGTGAAGGGGTTAGCACTGGGTCTGTCATGTATGACGTTTTCAGTCATCTGGGAAAACAGGCTAGAAAGCACACAAATATTCAGTGGGTACCACTAAGTGGAAAATCGAACAAATGGGATAACAGAGTAAGATTACAGGTTGCATAGTGCAGAGAGGAAAAAGGGAACAATATTGGAATGCAGCAAACAGTACTGAGAATACATACATTTACAAAAATGTCCTATGTACAAATGAAGCAGGTTTGGCCCTCTTGAGAGGAATTCCCAGTTTGGGGCTCGAGTTTGGGAAAAAAAAGACTTTAAGAGGAGGCTAGCAAAACAAAATGTTAAAACCAAAATTTAAAAAGTAAAAAAAAAAAAAAAAAAAAGCCAACAGTGCCTAGGTGGCTCAGTTGGTTAAATGTCTATCTTTGACTTAGGTCAATGATCCCAGGGTCACCCTTGAATGAGTCCTTCATCAGGCTTCCTGCTCAGTGGGGATTCTGCTTCTCCCTCCCCCTCTGCTTCCCGCACCCCCAGCTCATGCTGTCTGTCTCTCTCTCGCTCACTCTCTCAATAAATAGTCTTTTAAAAATTAAAAAAAATAAAACCAATGAGTTGACCCCATAAAAGGTGGAAGGGGAATTTAATGACTTCACTTTATAAAAGTTGCACAAGGGTTGGCTAGGTAATCTCTAGCTCCTCTGAGACCAGTGAAGAGGAAATTAGCTTGCACAATAGAGTATTTTAAAAGATTTCACTTAAGGTAAGATTGGCTAAAATTTGAAATCAGGAGAAGTAGTCGTGTGCAAATAGAAAGTAAATCCAGGGGCACCTGGGTGGCTTAGTGGGTTAGGCCTCTGCTTTCAGCTCAGGTCGTGATCTCAGGGTTCTGGGATCGAGTCCCACATCGGGCTCTCTGCTCAGCGGGGAGCCTGCTTCCCTCTCTCTCTCTCTCTGCCTGCCTCTGCCTACTTGTGATCTTTCTCAAATAAATAAATAAATATTAAAAAAAAAAAAAAGTAAATCCAGGGGCGCCTGGGTGGCTCAGTCGTTAACGTGTCTGCCTTCGGCTCAGGTCATGATCCCAGCGTCTTGGGATCGAGCCCCACATCAAGCCCCGAATCATGCTCCCTGCTTGGCCAGAAGCCTGCTTCTCCCTCTCCCACTCCCCCTGCTTGTGTTTCCTCTCTTGCTGTGTCCCTCTCTGTTAAATAAATAAAATCTTAAAAAAGGAAAAAGAAACCCAGGGATTGATAGGAATAATATTTTCTTCTCAAACGGTCTTCAGAAATTGGGGAGGGTCTGTGCTGTTTGGGATGGTTTCAATGTCATTCTTTCTATATGAAAGATCAAATGTTCTCTAAAGGTTCTGCCCAGGTCTGTGGTTCTAGAATCTATATTCACATTTCAAAAGCCAAATGTGACAGTATGTTTGCTGAGGGATTGTTGTCATGGCTTCTCTACCTCAATTCATTTGAATTAGGACATGGGCATTATTTCTCCATTTCTCTTTAGAGCCAAGTAACCAGGCAACTGTAATTTTCTACTATTTTATCTTTTTTTATCTCCCAAAAGAATCACAGTAAGCTCAGAAGGAAGCATGAACGTTTTTCTCATAATTCAGGGCCTCAGACAACAGAAGTGCATGTTTTAAATACTTGATGACATTGATGGTGAATAACTATACTCGATTTTATAAAATTATAAAATATGTTCCTCTGGGTATTTGGCTTTTTAATCTTTCTCTCTTCCTCTTTGTCCCTGCAAACTGTGGGGAGCAATTTGAAGACAGTTACAGGTGATGAAGTGATTGTGGACCTCTATTTTTCAAGGATTAGGGAAGAATGAAGTGTTAAATGAGATGGTTGATTTCCCAGGAAGTGGAAGGGAAGAAACTGAAAACGAAAATAAGGAGAAAAAAGTGGAATAAAATTCATTCAAAAGCATAGCTGAGAAGTAAAGACATTGAAAAATGTGAAATGATGAGACCAGGATCACCCTGACCTTTTTGTCTTTACTTCCATTTTCATAAGGTTATTGAATGTTAGAGGTGAAAAGCATCTTAGAAATGAATCCACAGTAAAACCTGTCTTACGCATCCTGGTCTCCCCCCAAGATATCTTTATAGAGAAATGCCCCTATGGATGTTTACTGAATAGATAAGCAGGATCGGGGAACTACCACTTGTTGAACATTTAAACTTGCTTTGGCGGAGCACTCTGCTAACTATCTTACAGATGTTTTCTCCATTAATCCCCATTGCACCTCTGAAGGAGATATTGACTCCATTTTATAGATGAAAAGTTGAGAGCTTCAGTAACTTATCCAAGATCACAGTTTAGTGAGGAAACCAAGATTGAATGTGCGTCAGCCCTATGCCACCACTACCCAATCTTGGCACCACTGTCCTTATTAACTTGAAATCTTAAGTCACTCTTCTGATGCCTTTTTGGGAGCCACGCACAGGTACAATATGGGGAATGGGGGTGGGGGAGATTGACCTTAAAATTCAAAGAAGACATCTGACCTAGTAAATGAAATCTATTAAATGAGGACTCCTGCTTGTTGTCATAATAACCTATCCCCTGGATTGTATGTACATCCGTTAAATCTAATGAAGTAGTTATGGTTTTGAAAATGTTTTCCATGAGCACCTGTGCGGTTCAGTCAGTTAAGCATCTGACTCTTGATTCTGGCTCAGGTCATGATTGCAGGGTGGTGGGATGCAGCCCTGAGCCAGTCTCTGCTGGGTGTGGAGCCTGCTTACAGATCGTCTCTCTCCCTCTCCCTCTCCCTCTGCCCCTCCCTGCTTGCATGTTCCCTCTCTAAAATAAATAAATAAGTGTGTTTGAAGTACCCTATCACTATAAGTATGTCACGTTCACCCAATCCTTCCTCTATACATTTCTTCACCAGGGTCCTGGTTACTGTAAACCCCTTTGTTCCTCCCGGCACTGACAGCTGCCTAGCACCTTCAACTCGCTATCTCTACAGCAAACTACTCACACCATGAAAAGCTGTTCTAATCATGTTTTAATTGTTGTCATTTAGTCAGGAGTAGAAATTATCAAGTCCAGAGCCATTTTATTTGAACACAATTACTACTAATGTCTTTGGCAACCCTAATGTACAGATAACCCAGTTCCTTGTACCCCGTAAAAGAGAAACTTTCCAAAAAGAAGAAACTTACCAAAAAGATGGCAAGTACCCTAGGTTCTGCTCTAAAGTGATTTTTCCCAGAGCACAACATAAGAGATTTTATCTGAGTTCCTGGGTTCTGAGAAGATGGTGAGAGAAGAAAGAATATTGCCTTTTACTTCCTGAAGATTCAAAGTAAGCCTAGTGGCCCCAAGACAACCTGAGGAACAAACTTTGGCCTTTTCTCCAACATAATAGCATCCCACTTCATTAAGTTGAAATGCTTGAAAATCTTCCAACTATACAGCCAAACCCGCTTTCCTTTACACAATTGATCTCTTTCTACCTACCCACAGCACCTACTATTTCGCCATCTATCAAAGTTTGTATTTTACTGTGTTAGCCTTTATATTGCTTGGCTCCTTCTCGCAGAGCTGGACACAGAGGACACTCAAGAATTGGACTGAAGTGTGTGCAGAGGTCGTGCTAGACCGTCTAAAGCGGCCTGAGCCCTCCTCTGATAAGGCAGTGCTAGCCGCAGCCGGCTTCTGACCTCTTGAAATACGGATAGCCCGAACTGAGGCAGGCTGTAAATCAAAACCACACACCAAGTTTTGTAAATCAAGCACAATAAAACAAAATCTCATGGCGCCTGGCTGACTCAATGGGTAGAGCATGGGACATTCGATTTTCCGGTTGTTAAATTCAAGCCGCACTTGGGTGTACAGACTACTTAAAAATAAAATCTTTTCAAAGAAACTCAGTTAAGTGTCCCTGTTGGTTGCAGAGTGAAACCTTGCTTTGGAGATACTGAGTTAAGTGTATTCATGAAAATGTTTTACTTTTTATGTGCCCATTGAGAATTCCTAATTACTTGTGTGGCTCGCATATTTCCATTGGACAGCACTGTTTCAAGGATGACAAGAAGAAATAAACATGCATTTGAATCAGGCCGTGTTCTTTAGAAATAGTTTTATCGGTTCCTCATGAGACTCATCTGAGACACTCGAAGCCACGTCTCCCGCTCTAACAGCGAGTCCTGGTCCCCGCGCGGAAATCTCAGTTCACAGCTCTTTGAACGCCAGGGAAGTGCAAATGTGGGGGGCATTTGGAAAAAAACGAGAACCTCGGAACACGCTTTTTCTTTTTTTTCCCGTCAGAAAGGTCCCACAGGGGTGGGGGCGGCGGCTCCGGCGCATAGTGGACGTGGAAGGCTCGCCGGGAGGCACCGGAACCCCTCCAGAGGGCCTCCACACCCCCGCCCCCACGTCCAGAGCCCGGCCCGTAGGTGCCCAGCAAAGCCAGAGCCGCCTCTCCAAGATGGCCGACGCCGCGGGGCGGAGCCGCCCGCCATCCCGCCCTCGGCCCGCCCCCGGCCCAGTGGCGATTGGGTGAGACGACTCGGTGGTGAGCGGCGATTGGGCCACACAGGACGCGAGCTGGGCGGGACCGGAAAGCGTTCTCAGCCTGGGGGCGCGGGGCGGAGGGCGGTCCCCCCTCGGCGTAGGTCCCTGGGGATGTGGAGAGCTGGCAGCATGTCGGCGGAGCTGGGAGTCGGGTTCGCATTGCGGGCGGTGAACGAGCGCGTGCAGCAGGCGGTGGCGCGGCGGCGGCGGGTGAGGAGGGCGACGGCGTGGGGACGGTGGGCGGCTGCTTAGAGAAGGGGACACCCGCATGGGAATGGGTCGTCACGGTGACGCAGAGGGGGTCTCCCGGCGGGGCGGGAGCCGTCCAGCTGCCTTGGCGTCGGCGCGGGTTGCAGAGCCCCTGCAAGGCTAGCGAAGGGTTTCCTCAGCGACCTCGCGATGAGTCTGACAGGTTTTCTGGAGGTTGGTTCTGTTGGAGCAGAAGGTGTCCACTACCCCAGAAAATGATGTCCCCGACATCGCGGCCGTTGCCCACCCGCCTTGTCTAGGAGTCAACAGCCTTAGCGGACGGGAGCAGCGCCGGTCCGGTGCCGAGAACATGCAAGAGAAGACGTCCCCAAGAGCACCCAGAGAGGGCCAGGTCTCCTGAGATCGCTTATGCGGCGACGTCTAACAGCTAGCGGTCGCTCAGTAGTTGTCGACACCAGAGCTGCGCTAGGACGTTTGGGGCAGGAGGGAACTGACATCCAATCCCAAGCAGTTTAAAGGGAGACTCCCACCCACCCCCCCTTATATTCTGTCACCTCTTGGACTTTAATTAGATCAAGCGTCCGTATTTGCTCCCCTCCTTGTAAGTTTAAGCTGAATGGTGTGGAGTGAGACATAACTGAACAGAAAGGTCAGAGTTTCTCTGTTCAAGCATTGATGGTGTCAGAATTCAGAATTCCGTCCTGGAGGCAGACGACCTTGATTGGTATAGTCTTTCCTTGGCTACTAATAAGATGTTACCTTGAACTAAGTCCCTTAACTTCTCTGGTCCGGAGTTTCCTCATCTGCCGTAGGCAATGGAATAAGATCTCATTGCTTTAGGCTCCCTGCCGGCATTGATGTTCTGTGATTCTCAGTGATTATCCCTAATACATGTCATGAATATATCAGGACCAGAATGAGTTTCCAGAACTTAACTGTGGAGTTTCAGAAGCCAGCAGGGACACCCCCTCTAGTGAGAGGGTAATGCCTTCCCTTAATGAAGTAATTCTTAAACCTCCAACATTAATGTGCAAGAGCATCATCTGGAGAGTTTGTGTAAAAAGCAGATGCTCAGACTCCAGCCCCAGAGATTCAGATTTAGTAGGTGTGAAGTGGTACCCAGATGATGCCGATGCAGTTGGTTAAAGACTGCATTTTAAGGAAATACTGCCTTTACTTACCTTCCCAGTTCTCCTGAGAGTAGATGTTCAAGTAGCTAACACAGGGCGCCTGGGTGGCTCAGTGGATTAAGCCTCTGCCTTTGGCTCAGGTCATGATCCCAGGGTCCCGGGATGGAGCTCGCTGCTCAGTAGAGAGTCTGCTTCTCCCTCTCTCTCGTGCCCCGCACTTGTGTATGCAAGCTCTCACTCTCTCTTTCTCTCTCAAATGATTAAGTAAAATCTTAAAAAAATAATAATAAAGCAGCTAACACACTAGATTTGGATGCCATACATTTGAAAGACATTCAATCAACATTTGGTACTGGTCTCCCTCCAGTATTAAAATAACGGAGCTTACCTAATGTCACGTTTTAAGACCTACGCCAATTGATTCTATGGGATCCGTCTTATAGAACTTACTGAGATAATATTCCTAAACATTCACTCATTTGCCTCTTTCCCTCTTGGCAGGATCTCCCAGCCATCCAGCCCCGGCTAGTAGCAGTCAGCAAAACCAAACCTGCAGACATGGTGATTGAAGCCTACAGTCATGGCCAGCGTACTTTTGGGGAGAACTATGTAAGAGTCCTTTTCCAGTCTGCCTTTGGAAGAGTCGTGATTGCCAGGCTTCTGATTCGTTCTGTTTTTACCCTTTAGGTTCAAGAACTGCTAGAAAAAGCATCAAATCCTAAAGTAAGTGGATATCTGAATTTTGGAGTTTGTGTCTACTCTTGGCCCTTCAGCTGAAAGTTAGACACATTTTGGTGGTTGAGTTTTACAGGATGATCAGCTGGCAGTAGAAATGTCTGTAATCATCTTGAACTCCAGATATTTCTCAGCTAGATTTTCTTTCTTTATTAAAACTAAGACTGTAGTTTTCTCCTCTGCAGCTTTTTGGATGTGGTGATTTAGGAGCTTGCTATAATCCTGGGTCCTTTTGAGGTTTGAAAGCTTTAGTCAGTTCATCCTTTGTTTTGTTGTTGTTGTTGTTTTATTTTGTCTTTTTGAAGTAGGCTCCACACCCAGTGTGTGGCTTGAATTCATGACCCTAAGATCTAGAGTCATGTGCTCTACTGACTGAGCCAGCCAGGTACCCCATAATCAGTTCATCTTTAATGGATGATATCTAAAAGAAGGAGGAAGCTGATAGGAACAAGCAAGAGAAACAGAGTAGAAGCCTTGGGTTTTTCTCTAAGTATCCTTTGGAGCCTGGCTAACAATGGTGATAGTGGTTTGTTGGATAGAAATGAAAAGACAGAAGGAAATGTGTAAGGTATTTGAGCCAGCAAGGCCTTCATAAATTCTAGTTAAACATGGTTACCTTTTTCTCTGCAGATTCTGTCTTTGTGTCCTGAGATCAAATGGCACTTCATTGGCCACCTACAGAAACAAAATGTCAACAAATTGATGGGTAAGATAAAATTCTAAATATGGAGACAAAATCTTTCTACCATTATATTACTTACACTACTTTCTGTGGCAAAGGGAACAGCTTTTAGAATAGTCCTAATTCGGGGCACCTGGGTGGCTCAGTGGGTTAAAGCCTCTGCCTTCGGCTCAGGTCATGATCCTGGGGTTCTGGGATCGAGCCCCGCATTGGGCTCTCTGCTCAGTGGGGAGCCTGCTTCCTCCTCTCTCTCTGCCTGCTTCTCTGCCTACTTGTGATCTCTGTCCAATAAATAAATAAAATCTTAAAAAAAAAAAAAGAATAGTGCTAATTCACCATTTGTGTTTTGGATTTTTTGGGAAGAGAAATCTTAATTCTTAGTATAAGGAGAAAGCCTCATACGGAGAGCAGCTTCTGCATTGCATTCCTTTGCACCTTTATCAAAAATCAGCTATCCATGGGTTTATTTCTAGATTATTTACTTTGTTCCACTGATCTGTTTATCTGCTTTTACACTGTAGCATGCTATTTTGATTTACTGGAGCTTTATAATAATTCTTGAAATTGAGTACTGTTAGTCCCCAACTTTGTTCTTCTTTTTCAAAGTCATTTTAGCTATTCTAGATCCTTTGCATTTCCATGTAAACCAATTTGTCAGTTTATACCAAAATAAAACATATGTTCTGCCCGGTATTTGATTAGGATTGCATTGGATCTTTAGGTCAATTTGGAGAACATTGACATAGTAAAAATACTGAATCTCCCAACACATTAATGGGGTATAGCACAGTATTTATTTAAGTCTTCTTTAACTTCTCTCATTTACTATTTTGTAGTTTTCATTGTGCAGGATTTCGTCATCTTTTGTCTGATTTGTTTCTGAGTTTTTCTTATATTTTGATGCCATCTATTGATACTATTATTGATGCTGTCACTTCAATTTCTGATTGTTTGTTGCTAATATAATACAAATATAATACAATTAATTTTTATATATTCATTTTCTATCCTGCAACTTTGTTAAACTCATGTTGTAGTTCTACTTATTCTAGTAGTTTCTTAGTAGGGTTTTTTTTTTTTTAGATTTTAGTAGTTTGGGTTTTTTTTTTTAAGATTTTATTTATTTATTTAACAGAGAGAGATCACAAGTAGGCAGAGAGGGAGGCAGGGGGGGGGGCGTGGAAGCAGGCTCCCCACTGAGCAGAGACCGGATGCAGGGCTCCATCCCAGACCCTGAGATCATGACCTGAGCCGAAGGCAGGGGCTTAACCTACTGAGCCACCCAGGCACCCCATTCGTAGTAGTTTTTTAAAGTTCTACTTACTCTACTAGGGGTTTTGTTGGGGTTTTTTTTTTTTTTGCAGATTCCATATAATTTTCGACATAGACAACTATGTTACCTGTGAACAAAGACCATTTCCAATCTGGATGCCTTTTATTTCTTTTTCTTGCCTTATTATACCAGCTAATATCTCCAATACAGTATTGAATAGAAATACTACGAGTACACATGCATATTTTTCTTTTTTCTAAGATTTTATTTATTTATTTGACAGAAAGAGAGGTCACAAGTAGGCAGAGAGGCAGGCAGAGACAGAGAGGGAAAGCAGGCTCCCTGCTGAGTAGAGAGCCCAATGCAGGGCTCGATTCCAGGAACCTGAGATCATGACCTGAGCCGAAGGGCCTTAACCCACTGAGCCACCCAGGTGCCCTTTGATGTTCTTTATCAGAAGGGGGGTTTACGGGGCGCCTGGGTGGCTCAGTGGGTTAAAGCCTCTGCCTTCGGCTCAGGTCATGATCTCGGGGTCCTGGGATCAAGCCCCGCATCGGGATCTCTGCTCAGCAGGGAGCCTGCTTCCTCCTCTCTCTCTCTGCCTGCCTCTCTGCCTCCTTGTGATCTCTCTCTCTCTGTCAAATAAATAAAAATAAAATCTTTAAAAAAAAAAAAAAAAGAAGGGGGGTTTACCCTTCTAATCCTAGCTTGCTGAGAGGCTTTATCAAGAATCAGTGTTGGGGCGCCTGGGTGGCTCAGTGGGTTAAAGCCTCTGCC